>NC_077244.1:33006059-33323836 GCF_947179165.1 Solanum dulcamara | reverse complement strand
GAATGAATAGAATTAGAGGTTTAGGTTAATTTATAGAGTTGAATTAGGTCCTAAAAATATCTAGGTTCATTAACTAATAATTTGGAAAAAGTCTAAAACATCCCTTTAAGAAAACTCAGTCGGCCAAAACTGCTTCCCATATCCGCGATGCGGACCTGTCGCGACCAACTCAATTGGAAAAACTATCCCCACGTCTACGACACCGTCTTGCCGCGGGCCACACTATTTTGTGGATTCTTCAAAAATTATTCTTTAGATCTATGAATCCCAAAAATCCACCAAGACTATTTTCCCGGAGGTTTTGCCCCCTGATCAATATTCTAAATTTAGATTTTCCAAAAATATTAAGCATAATGCGTCACATGAGCGGCCTATTTTCAAGGCATTTTTAAGTCACTTATGAGAATTTTGTAAGTATTATTTTTTGATTTTTGAGGGATGTTACAATATCTCTCCCTTGAGAACATTCATCCTCGAATGAGATTCAACTAATACAGGAAAAACATGGAAAAAGGATTTAGAAACCTGACACGGACATGAGGACACTTTGAAAAATGCATAGAACGTGTAAAAATCATACTTAAAGAAAAACATAGTCCTTGAGAGAAATCATTTTCATGAATCATGCATGCATATGAATGACATATGGAACTGAAGCGTAGAAGTTTAATCGATTTGATCATGAGCAACTTAGTGCCTTTAGGCTTGAGTGAAAGGAAAGAGGTAAGGATATCGCTTCATCATGTCTAATTCCTCTTCCCACATAGCACTCTCTACTTGTTGATTCCTCCACAACACTTTGATAGATACAACATCTTTATTTCTCAGCCTCTTCACTTGGCGGTCTAAAATCTCAATCGGTACTTTCTCATAAGTCAAATTCTCTTTAATACTCATGTTCTCCCTTGGTACAATTGAATTTGGATCACCCACAAACTTTCTTAACATCGACACATGAAATACTGAATGAATCAAAGCAAACTCAAGTGGCAAGTCTAACTCATATGCTACCTTACCAATGCGCTTCAATATCCTATACGATCCTATATATCTAGGGCTCAACTTCCCTTTCTTACGAAATTGGATTACCCCTTTTATAGGTAAAATCTTCAAATACACCATATAATCCACATCAAATTCAAGCTCTCTCCTCCAAGTGTCGGAATAGAACTTTTGACGACTTTGAGCTATTTTCAATCTTTATCTTATAAGCCTTACTTTCTCTATTGCATCAATTACCAAATCTAGACCAATCAACACCATCTCACAAACTTCAAACCACCCCACCGGAGACCTACATCTTCTCCCGTACAAGGCTTCAAAAGGAGCCATTTGTATGCTAGAGTGATAACTATTATTATAAGCGAACTCAATCAATGGAAAATGGTCATCCCAACTTCCTCTAAGGTCAATCATGCATGTCCTTAACATATCCTCCAAGGTTTGAATTGTTCTCTTGGCTTGCCCATCGGTTTGAGGATGAAAAATGGTACTTAGCTTGAATTTAGTGCCAAGACCTTTTTGAAATGATTTCTAAAAATGTGAACTAAAGTGAGTACCTATATCCACTATAATCGACAAAGGAACACCATAAAGTTTCACAAGTTTACAAATGTACAACTTAGCATAGTCTTCGGCACCATAAGAAGTTTTGACTGGTAAAAAATACACCGATTTGTTCATTCGGTCTACAATGACCCAAATAGAATTATGTTGTCTTCTAGTACGAGGCAAAGCCGTGACAAAGTCCATATTCATATCTTACCATTTCCATATAGGAATTTTCATTTCTTGAGCTAGACCTCTCAGCCTTTGATGTTCAACTTTCACTTGTTGGCAATTACGACACTTAGCCATGAATTCCTCTATGTCCTTCTTCATGCCATTCCACCAATACACTTCCCTCAAGTCACGATACATCTTGGTAGATCCCAGATGAAATGAATATCGAGAACTATGGGCCTCATTCAATATCAACTCTCTTACTCCATCAATATTTGAAACATACAACCAACCTTGGTAATGTAGTACTCCATCTTCTCCTAGGGAGAAAGCCTAAACGAACTTTTTGGCAACCGACTTCTTCAATTCGACCAAAGTTGGATCACTGTCTTGCTTGGCCTTGACTTTTGCCGTAAGAGATGATTCCAAAACATTATGTATAAGAATGCCTGCATTATTGTAATCAACCAAACGCACACCGAAACATGCCAATCTATGGACCTTTTTGACCAATTCCCTTTTACCTTCCTGAACATGTACGACATTACCCATAGATAACCGACTAAGAGCATCGGCTACAATATTTGCCTAACTTAAATGGTAGAATACGCTCATGTCATAGTCTTTTAGGAGTTCAAGCCACCTCTTTTGCCTAAGGTTTAAGTCTTTTTGACTAAACACATATTACAAGCTTTTGTGGTCGGTAAACACATCAACATGTACCCCATAAAGATAATGGCGCCAAATTTCAATACAAACACAACCACCGCAAGTTTAAGATCATGGGTTGGATAGTTTCTCTCATGTACTTTTTAAATTTCCTAGAGGCATAGGCTATAAACTTACCGTGTTGCATCAAGACATAACCCAAAACAACACGTGAAGCATCACAATAAACAACAAACCCATCTGAACCTTTGGGTAATGTCAAAATAGGAGCTGACATAAGATGATCTTTCAATATTTGAAAACTTTTCTCACATTCTTCCGACCATTTAAATTTTGCCTTCTTTTGGGTCAACTTAGTTAAAGGCGAAGAAATAGATGAGAACCCTTCAACAAACCTTCTGTAGTATCTGTCTAAGCCCAAAAAGCTTCAAATGTCCAAAGGAGATAATGGTCTAGGCCAATTTTTAACTGCCTCCATTTTCTTTGGATCTACTTTAATCCCATCACCGGACACCACATGGCCAAGAAATGCAACCTCTCTTAGCAAAAATTCGAATTTAGTAAATTTAGCGAATAGTTTCTTTTACCTCAATGTTTGTAACACAATCCTCAAGTGACCATATGATCTTCCTCATTTCGAGAGTAAATCAAGATATCATCAATAAATACCACTACAAATATATCCAAATATGGCTTCAAAATGCAATTCATCAAGTCCATGAATATAGATGGAGCATTTGTCAACCCAAATGACATTACTACAAATTCGAAATGACCATACCTTGTCAGAAAGGCCATCTTGGGAACATCACACTTCCTTACCCTCAATTGATGATAATCGAAACGGAGATCAATCTTAGAAAAATAGCTTGCTCCTTGTAATTGATCAAACAAGTCATCTATCCTTGGGATTAGATATTTATTCTTTATGCTGACCTTATTCAATTATCGTTAGTCTATACACATTCGGAGTGACCAATTTTTCTTCCTAACAAATAACACAGGAACACCCAAGTTGAAATACTTGGTCTTATAAAACCCATATATAACAAATTCTTCAATTGTTCTTTCAACTCCTTAAGTTTTTCCAGAGCCATATGGTAAGGAGGAATAGAGATAGGTTGGGTATCGAGAAGGAGATCTATACCAAAGTCAATCTCTCTTTCGGGAGGAATACCGAGCAAATCATCGGGAAGCACATTAGAAAACTCATTAACTATAGGGACCAACTCAAGAGTAGGAGTTTTGGAATCAATGTCCCTAACTCGCACAATATGATAAATGCACCTTTTGGAAATCATTTTCTGGGCCTTAATACATGAGACGAATCGACCCTTAACCACTGAATTATTACCTTTCCATTCAAGAATAAGCTCATTAGGGAAGTGAAACTTAACTACATGAGTTCTACAATATATAGATACGTAAGCGACATGAAACCAATCTATACCAAGAATGATGTCAAAATAAATCATATCAAATTCAACAAGGTTACATGGAATAACATCGTGCAAGACCCATACGGGATAATTTCTATAAGCTCTCTTGGCTAATACCGAACCACCAATGAGAGTATAAATCGAGAAAGGTTATATTAACACTTCGGGGCACACATCAAACGTCATAGCAATGTAAGGAGTAACAAAAGACAAGTCGGCACCCGGATCAACCAATGTATATACATTAAAGTTAAAGACTCATAACATACCCGTGACCACATCGGGAGACTCATCAACCTCTTGCCTAGCATGAAGAGAATAAAATCGGTTGTTGCATTGGCCATTCTTAGGTTGAGTTTGGGCGCGTTATTGTACTTGGCCTCCTAAAGGACAACCATATCCACCCTTGTTGGCTATAAGAGGGCACTGGATCACTTATGGACCATCTTTCCACATCCATAGCAACCATTCATTCCCATTAAGCACCTTCTTCCATGACGCTTTCCACACTTTGCACACCTTGGAATAGAAGGGTTACTAGCATTTGCACCTCCTTTTCCTTTAGCTTTAGGGTATGGCACCCTATCCTTAGCAAACTTCTTTCCCGAGCTTTGTCCTTGATAAGAGTATCCACTGCTACCAATGGTCCTCGTATTAGAGAACCAACCTTCATACCATCCCCTCTTAGAATCCCTCATCCTCATTTACTTGATCTTTTTCTACTTTAATTTATTTGGCAAAAGTCATGAGACGAGATATGTCCATCTCCTTAATATGCAAAGCAGTGCGACATTCCTTAGCAACCAAGTCGGACACCCCCGATATCAATTTACTCATTTAGGCATGTAGATCGGTAACTATGGAAGGAGCATACTTGGATAGCTTAGTAAAATTAAGGGCATAGTCCCTCATCCCCATATTACCTTGTTGAAGATTTATAAACTCAAACAATTTAGCCTTATTTAACTCAAGAAGGAAAAAGTGATCAAGGAAAGCAAGTTTGAAAGCTTCCCATTCGACAAGGCCTTCATCCACTCTCTTCAACTTCCATTGAGTGTACCATATTTGAGAAACACCTTTGAGTTGATAAGCCGCCAACTCCACTTTTTCTTCTGAAGTCACCCCCATAATACTCACTATCTTGTAGACCTCATCAATGAACTCTTGAGAATCCTCATCAGCCTTTGAGCCATGAAATTTTGGAGGATTCATTCGTGCAAACTCCCTTACTCTTGAGGATAGAGTAGGAACATTAGGAGAAGCCACGACACCTTGGTTGGTCACTACTCTAGCTAGCATAGTGATAGAGGTTCGGAACTTCACATTAGTCACTTGGTCTGGTAGAGAACCATTGTCTTGAGGAGTCGGAGGAGCTTGGGCTTTATTAATATTCTCTCCTCTTTGAAATGTGGTATTCTTGGATCCATTTGTTTTCCTAAAAATCTCAAAGAAAGACTATCAGGGAAAAAAGTCTTAACATAAACTCTATAGCACAACATGGATTAAGAAAGAAGTGAGAATTTCTAAATGCCTCATAGCCTCCTATTCATAAGTGTGGCTCTCTTCACACCCATGAATAAAACTCTACTTGACGCGGCATGTTGGACACCTTAGGACACTTGGAAAACCTTGTGCTTTGGTACCAAGTTTGTCATGACACGACCTAGGACCTAGTCATAACACGGCAATCGAAACCCCAAAAGGCTCCAACCAAGCCTCTTGTACATATCATAAACATATATAAGGAAAAATATAAAAGCAAAAACATCATAAGACAGTCTAAAACCATGAATAGAAATTTGAAAATGTCTTATGACAATATATACTCAAACATATGTCCAACTAGATACTTCTAAACATGAGTATGGGCGGGGGCAAAGACATATGCCTAGTTCACCCTCAATATACAACATAAGCAAAAGTATTTTGAAAAGAAAATAGTAACCAACTTGAAACTAGTCTCCAGTCAATGAGGACTCACCACAACACCGCCGGATAGTGAATACCTACTAGTTACGTGGACGATTAGGATCTTCAACCTCAAACCCTACATTATGAAACAATGTAGGCAAAAAGTATGCAGTAGTACGTTGGAATGTACTAAGTATGAGGGCTTGACATGTAATGTAAATCATGGAATGCAAGGGTCAAGTAAATTACATGAGAAGTTGGAATACATAAAGTTATGAGAAAATTATATTGACCAAAGCATTTAAAAAACATAAATTCAAAATTATAACATACTTAAGAGATCATACATATGTGGGATAGGAACCATAACCGACAATAAGACCATGTGAGTTATAACATGGAATCCGATGATCCCCACATCGAGAAGGAGAGGCTACTTTGCCAAGGTAGACTCCTAATTATGAACATGTGCTATTTGTGGATCCACTAGCTAGGCAATAAAGGCAATCCTACGGTGGCACATAGTTATGAGATGAGAGACTTTATATAAGGACTCCTTGATTCGAGCCCCCACCTCAAGTCCACATTCGGTGCTAAGTCAAACCCCACAGAATACATACATAACATAAGATCATAATTTCATATATCATAGTCATGATCATAGGTTTAAAATAATAGAGTAGCTTATTTTTATAACATACTTGTAATGTGAAAATTTTCCCTTTCATCATTACAATCATATTTGCATAATTTATATTGTTAGGCCTTAGGTCTCCTTATTTCATAACTTGCATGAAAAACCATAATTTGAGACATACTTATAATTCATGATCATAATGGAAATATATAGTCATAATTCATACTTTAAAAATTCATAACCATAGCTTGGACTTGAAGACATGTATGATCATAAACTTTATATCAACCCATACATAATTCATATAGATAATATCCTTTAAAGTATAAATGAAAATACTCATAATTTACATCATGAACCCTAGAAATGAAAATAGGAGAATTTATGAAAAAACTCTTTAATTTAATTCAATAACCATCAATTTATATCAAAATAGACTCATGATCATATTTTAAACCAAAATTCATTCTATAGGAATAGAGATAATAAAACCCATAAAATACCATACTTTAATTTGATAGAAAACCTTGAGAAATTGATTAGGCTTCATGGAAGAAAGGATCCATGAATCAATATCCATATTTCTTGAGTGAGAACACCAATTAATTTGGAAGAACTTGAGAATTTTAATGGAGAAATTGAGTGAATTTGCTTGAAGTGTTCAATGGAAACCCTTGAGAGCCTTTTTGTAGAGATAGAAATATTTGATAGATGAATTGTAGAAGAATGAATAGAATTAAATGTTTAGATTAATTTATAGAGTTGAATTAGATCCATAAAGCGTCTAGGTTCATTAACTAATAATTTGGAAAAAGTCTAAAATAACCCTTTAAAAAACTCAATTCGGCCAGAACTGTTTCCTAGGTCCGCGTCGCGGACCTGTCGAAAGCAACTCGGCCAGAAAACTATCCCCAGGTCCGCAACGCTGTTCTGTCGCGGACCACACTATTTTGTGGATTCATTGAAAATCCTTCTTCCGATCTACGTGTCCTAAAAATCCACCAAGACTCTTTTCCCACAGTTTTTGACCCCTTGATCAATATTCTGAACTCGGATTTTCTAAGAAGATTAAGAATAATACGTTACGTGAGAGGCTTATTTTCAAGGCATTCTTAAGATAGTTATGACCATTTTGTGAGAATTGTTTATTAATTTTTGAGGGATTTACACTGTGCTACTAAACAGGACTCATAGGGGTCTCGTAGACCATATACCTCATTACAATCTAAATGTATCAACTACGTTGGTTGGCCAATGACTCATGATACTAATATCTCATCCATTTTCCACCTATCTCGTGGTCAAGGATATAAAATGTGTCACATTTTTTTTCTCAAAAAGAATTTCCACAGTTTTCAACTTCTCAATGATCAATGATAATATGAATGAGGATGAATACAATCACAACATATAAGGCATGGAGGCAATATTCAACTCAACATGTGATACAAAGGTCAAAGTTCTCAAAACTTAACTTAAACATGATATTCACCCTCAATAGACTGTAATACGAAGGAAATTCCTCAAATTAATTGTTCACCCATTTTCTACAATATTTCAATACTCATGTATGCTCAGAACACCTATCTTAACCCCTCATGCGGGTATCTCAAGTCAAATAGCCATTTCACATCTATAATCTAGTTATGTCATAGATTACACAGTCTCAACACAAATAAGATATCAAACAAGGCTTCCACATAGGCTACACAACATATATAAGCCCCCATACATGCATCACAATATAAATAAGCTCCCACACGGGCATCTCAAAGTAATTTAACAGTATTAATTTACACTACGACCCCGTCTCAAAGTCTACAACATAGAATTTGACTAATCACCCAACTCAGCCCCAAAAAGGATAGACAAACCTACCTCAATAGTCAAAACTGCACTCGAGCACCTCTACAGGTCGATTAACTCTCTAATTCAATGACCAGAATGACAACCCACTATCAAGAATGAAATATTCATGTCATAAGGAGTCCAATGACACCCATATTTATAGGTTTCAAAACTGAAGGTAAAATAGTCCAAAAATCGATTAATTTTGAAAAGGGTCAAATATGGAAATTTCTTTCAAAAATAGGTTCTACTCATTGAGGGGAGTTTGTGGGTTAGAAACCTACATAAAAGGCCAAGAAATAAGATAGAAATTAATAAAAATCGAATTTGAAATTCAAGAACAAAACTCCTAAAATCTCAATTGACAACTAGACTTTCCAATGATTTAGGAATGTGAAACTGATAGGAAATGAATTAGAATGAAAAAAGGAACTTACCCCAAAAATATTTCTCCAAAAACCTCATCAAAATAGCCTCCCAGAAGCTTCAAGAGTTTGAAAATGGTGGAAATAAAGAAATTGGATGTTTTTCCCGAAGTTACTATTCAGGGATCCCAAATTATTCATCGCAATCATAAGTCTTAAATCTTGCAATCACGAAGAATAAAAGAGTTCCCCTATCGCAATCGCGTATCCCCCCTCACGATCTCGAAGAGCACTGGTATAGGAAAACCCTTTGCCATTGCAGAGCCTACCCTTGAGATCGCGAAGCCTATGATCCCAGTATATCATGATCGCGTGACCTCACATTGCGATCGTGATGAAGAAAATGTACAACACAAGAAACCAGAACACAGCAGATTGCTAAGTCCAAAAGTACTCTCGGTTGGACCCTCAAAAATCATTCGGGGTCCGATAAAAATAAACCAGATATTCTAATATACTAAATTCGACATTTCGGACTCAATGGAAATGTAAAAGTTTTGAAAAGAGGTCATTGTGACAAAAATACCCTCCGAGACCCCTTTTTTATTTAAAACTCAACTTTTGGCTTAAAACCTCAAAACGATGATTAAGGTACCAGTACTCTAAGTCAATATTAAATTAGACCAAACTCGACATTTCAAACATAATGGAACTGACTAAATTCTCATTCGATGCTCGGATCTTAAAATATTAACCAAGGTCCAACAAACTCATTTAAAACCACAATTTTCAACTTAAGACCTCAAATTCGCGTATCAACCCCAAATATGATTCTGATGACTCTGCTAGACCAATTTCCACATATTGAAAATAGATGAAATTTCATTCTGGGACTTGAAACTTTGAATGATATAAAATCTCACTTTTAAATCCACTTAAGACTTAAAATTCAAGAACTTGCACAATTCACAATCTAATATCACTCAAGCAATTCCAACTATACAAGCTGATCAAATAACACTCGGGGGAACTGAAGGTATGGGTCAAATTGTAATTTTGTAAAAATTTCTAAAAATGACCCTCAAGTTCATTACACTTGTTTGCTTATTGTGTATATGATTTTAGTTGCAGCCTTGTCGTCTTGCTATTTATTTATCAGTTAAATTTATATTGTTGTGACCTCGTCTGTCTAGTTATCTTATTTTTGCAGATTATTATAGAGGCATTGTTGTCCTTCATGGATTTATTTCTTTTATGTATCTATTGGTTTTCTCGATCAAGTGAGGCATCGGGTGCCTGTTGCGCCTCACCTACTTTGGGGCTTGACAACTGTGATATCAGAGCAGGTCATGTCCTTGGCAGTCCATGAGTTATGTCTAGTAGAGACTTACTTTTGGGGGTGTTGTGCACCACACTTATAATAAGGAGACTAGGAGACATTTATATATAGTTACTATTCTTTCTTCACTTAAATCATGCGATAAAGCCAATTTATAGAAATTTACTTCTAACTCACACTCTAATTAAGTGTGGTATAAATTTTATCTATTAAAGTAGACCTTATATTAGGCTTAAAAGGACAAATAGTAGTTTTGCCAAGTAGGCAGTTCCCAAATCATAACCCTAGTCATATGAATGAGTTTTATAAATGCTTTTATTCGAATATCCTGATTAGAAAATGACTTATGTAATTCCTTCCATAGGTACTCAATTCAGGAGTGAGTATTTTAATTTTTTTGTAAGGATGTATATGTAAGGATTTATCTTATTAATTTTTTGTAAGGTTAAAAAAGATTACAATGTGATTAAAGGATAGCGTCATTGAGGGGTTATACATAAGTTAAATAATTAAATTAATAAAGGATATAGTATCAATTAATTGTCATAGGGAATCACGTAGTTACTTTTGGGATGCATAATAATGTTATATGAATCAGTTGAATTATATATGTATATATTTATATGTATGTGGGTGAGTGGAAATGAAATTCTCTTTTAGGGTTTGACTCTTCTAAGGGATAAAGGAATGGTTGCATAATTTATAAAAATACTAGTTATCAAGTGAGTTTAGTCAATATAAGTTCATATGTGCATCTGCTACAATACACTTTTTTATGGATTTATATATGGTACGCACCTTATATATTAACTATTACTTGTCACTTTATTCATAAGTTGTTAATTATATGATACTTTTCTTTTTATTCTGGAGATCATTTGTTTTACAAAAATTATATTATAACTAATTTTTCTGTGAGAAAGATACCACATTGGACCAACTTGTTACATATCGTGAGTTCTATAAAGAAAAAGCCTATATCCTATATATGCCCGCATGTTATATTAATTTACATGCTAGATATGCTATGGATTATGAACCATGACAAAGCTGGCCCATTGAATGCTTATAGTTGGTCATAATAATGGATACATATAAGAGTAACAAATCAAAAAAATTATATATAAATATGTTAAAGTGTGCTTATATACGCTACGTGTTTTATGATGTATATATGATACTATTTTAATAGGTTCACTAGCTTACCTTCTAAGAGCCCTTTTAACACATTTACACATTATTTATACCACGAACCCCTTGTTTGCAATTATAGGTTGTATGATAATTAACTAAATACCACTTTTTATAAAGAATTTGCTTAACTATTGTATGTCACATGAAATATTGGTTCAACATGAATTTTGTTGCATAAGTGTTCTTCAAGAAAGCATAAAGAAATATTTGTCATAATTATTTTATTCACATTGTTGACTATAGATCTTGACATATTTCTTCACCTTATGAATTTGAGTTGTCAATCATGATTAGTATTCTTGATTTTTGGTAAAATTCTAGTTTGAAAAAATTGAAAAAAAATCAAATCATTGTCATATTGTTTTTGATAATTTTAAAATTGATAAGTATTTGTAACTCCTAATATTGTAAAAGAAAGTGAGTGATAAGTTAGTTTATAAGTTGTTAAGTACCATTTGTCTCTTAATGCTATAAGGATCAAGTTTCTAGTATGTGTTCAGTTTTGAGTTTATACAAAAAAAGGGATAGTTAGAGTTCATTTTGTAAAAGTTTGATAGGTTTCATGTTGTGTATTTGATGTCTGTTGATTATTTTGTGTTATAATGTGTACAGGGTTAACAAATCTCTCTAGATCCACTTCAGGTATCTTATTTCCTCTAACGTCTATTTGATTTGTTTTCTTAAGTAGTCGTATCGAAAATGTTATGTGAGAACCATCTCATGAGAACATATTTTATAAAGTCTTTGACATAATATAGTAGTATTATTTGAATAATTATGTGATACGAAGAATCTTTCGAAATTAATAAGGAAAGTAGAAAGAATTGTTTAAGCTAAGTAGGTACATGTATACAAGAATTACCGCGATTGTAGTATGAGCCATAACCATACATATTTGAGAGATATTTTATTTACTGGCCTATCAAGTTTTTTTTGTGTTATTCGTTGAGGCTTATTTGTCATTTTCTATGAATTTATTTGTAAATTTATCATAAATTAATTGCTAACCCACAAAGATTTACCTACTTATTTGTGAGACTTAATAATGTGCTATGCGAACTAATTATTTATATGTTATCTGTTTAGTAAGATAAGAACTTATATGATTACGTGCTTCATAGGTTAATATCTTATATATTACTCGTTTTAAGGAAGACTCAATCACCTGATTGTGTGCATACATGCTATGGATAATATGTCCATATATCATACGCTGTCTACATGTTGTAAATCCTACAAACTATTTATTTTTAGGTATAATGACCCTTCAGGTCATTTTTTAAATTTAAGCATTCATTCCATCGCTTGAAGAATTCCTGTAGCGACCCCAAGCAATTTATGACTTGCTGGCACTGACTGTTTGGTCTTCTGGTCGTTTGTTTGGATTTTAGACCCGTTTTCCTGTTTTGGAGCTTTTATAACTTGAAAAGTTGACTTCGGCCATAAATTTAGGAAAATGACCTCAGAACGGAATTCTTACAGTTCCAGCAACTCCAGAATGGCCAAATTACACTGGTAGCATGGTCAACACAAGTACCAAGGCAATCGGTACGATTTCAAGACCATTTGGCACTGTTGCCTTTGAAATTTAGCCTATAGTTGACTTTTATTAACATTCTTGGAAAATGTTACCAAATACAAATTCTAACAACGCAGTTAGTTTTCCAGACTTCTGTTCTAATCTCGAGGCCTGTTGTGGAATTTGACTCAAAATGGCCCTTGGGTATGGGACTCATTTTCAGTTGTAACTACTTCATATGCAAATTTTGACTGCGCCTTTACATCCGAAACATTGAATTTTATAGGGTAGCGTATCTCGTTTGAGCACACAAAATCCCAGATAAATTTTGAGTAACCCGTCAAATATTTAATCTTGGTGAAAAATTAGCTTTTTGCTGATATATGGTCCAGCACAAATCTGTCTCCATGATCATGGTCCTTTGTCCGCATTTGCGGAGGCCCATGAGGTTGTTCTTAGCGATCGTGGAGACGTGGCTACCTTCGCGGATGTCCATGAAGTTGGTCTCCACATTCATGAAGCCTTGGCCACATTCGTGGAGGCTTAAGTCCTTTTCCTTCAGGATCGTGGGCCTCTGGCGTCATTTATGAAGGTCAAGTTTCTTGACCTCGTATTCGCGGAGCGGTGTAGCCGCATTAGCGGAGCACTGGCCAATGTCCTGGTCTTTTAATAAAGACCAAGGACAATTTTCAACATTTCATTCAAAGTTCAAGGCTCGATAAATCCTTCATTCTAAGCTCAAATTAGGTGATTCAGAGGTCCAAATTTAATAGATTTTTGTGGAAAATCTAGTGGTGAGCTCGAAAATTTAAGATAAAGGTGCATGTGAGGTAATAATTCAAATTTAGCTACTGGTTTAGTGAATTTTAGTGTGAAATTTTGTTGAAATTATGGAGGTTGTATCTCGATCATATGAACTCTATTTTTAGTCTAAATTGTGGAGATTGTATCTCGATCATATTAACTCCATCATGGTGTAATTTGTTTGGATTGAGAGAGTCTTGTGTTTTTAGAATTCACTGATCAAGCAAATTCCATTTTCATCTTCTACTTCAAATTTTGTGAATTTTCATTGCATGCTCGTTTTGCATAGTCTCCCAATCCCATACTATTTATTAAATTAATTTGTTAGCTTAGGGAGATGTTTAGAACCTATTTTTGGGGTCAATTTCGAAATACTGAATGCGGGTCCCATATTTCCCTTGTAGACCTTGAAATTGTTGCATCTCTGAATTTGATAATTCTAGTGTTATTACGATCGTATTAACTTTCTAATTCCATTTTTGATAGCATGACAGCATTTGAAGGTTGCTTGGAAGGGAAAAGCTCCAATTTCTTGAGTTGGAGTGCACGTGGTCGGCCATCAGGTAGGCTATGATTTTCCCTTTATAAGACTGAGCATGTTTAGGCAATTATATGTTGATTTGTATTAGTTTGGACGGGTTTGGGTGTGGAGCATGCTAAATTCCTAGAATCCATGTCCTAGGGCTTATTTTATGTTATTATTGAACTGTGTAAGCATGACTCATGTGGTTGTTGGTTGTTCCTATCCTACAATGAATGCTATGCCTGTGGTTAGACGTTTGGTAGCATGTTTGGCCTTAGTCTAGGCTTAGACTAGTGTTTCCTTAGACTTGTACGATTTTGGTACTATTGGGCCTTAGACCATCTCCGACATCATTCTGGATGGTGAGCTCTCTATAGACTGATATAACATATTTGAGTCTGACAGTCTGAGCCTTGGCTAGGCAGTAATTCAGCTTGTAACCTTACATCCATAATGACCTATTCTAATATTGGTCTTATATCGTTCGATTCTTGATTTTTGGATGTTTTCTTAGTGATTTAATTTTTATTTGGTTTGGGCCGGAGCAATGGATTGATGACACTCGATTTGGGGGTACTCCTCATGACAAATGGTTGGTCACTGATTCTAATTTGATCTGATCCCTTAGATACAGATACCTAGTCATATTACGTGGTCCAGCTTAATTGTGTTCGGCACCTTAGCTACAGATACCTAGTTAAAGTCTGCGGTCTAGCTTACTTGTGTCCAAGCCTCCTAGCTATAGATACCCAGTTAAAGTCCGCAATCTAGCTTGCCCGTGCTCTACCTTTGGCTACAGTTACCTGGTTAAAGTCCGTGGTCTAGCCTACTCATGTTGACTCACTAGATACATTTACCTAGCTACAGTCCGTGACCCAGTTTTCACATGGTTAAATTCCTAATTCCTTGATGAATTTTTGGGTTAAGTCTTCATTTACTCTCGGCTGTAGGTTGGGGTGTAGAGTTTGGAAAAGGTTCGATTTAAGTTTGAGAAATGGTGATTTTATTGAAATCCTTTTTGTTCCATTTATTTTCTTTCAGCTATTCTTGCATCTGTCGAGCTTATAGGAGTTCGTGTAGGCTATTACACTTTATTTATGCACGAGCATACCAGTCGGGTTTTTGGGTGCCCGATGGAGCTAGTTAGATTCTTTCTGTTTTTTTGCTAGTACGATCATGTACATACCTACATTTACTTCTTGTCCTTCCTTTTGATTGTGTTCATTTAACCGCATTTCAGTTTACTTTTATTTATCTTGCTGGATCATCCTATGATGCCCACTGGGTACCTATTGTTTTGGTACTCATGCTACACTCTGCATCTATTTCCATGATGCATGTCCGAGTACTAGCTACCGATATTGATTTAAGCCAGCTAAGGTGGTGATCGAAGGCGAGGGTGAGAACATTTTCATCCTAGATTTACCTATCTCCTTCTATACATATTTTGCATATCTTTTACTTTTTGAGACTGCTCTATTTCTGTGGTCCACTTTTGGGACTTGTACTCTTTTATTAGGAGCTCTATAATGTAACTTCCTAGTTCTGTGAAGGATCCTTTTTTTGTATATATATTTAGTTTCTTTCGCCCGTTGATTGTGTGCTCCTATTATTGCATTACTATTTTAGATTAGATTATTGGTCATCTACCTTGACATCTCATTACTTGCAGTTCTAGGATATGGGTTGGCTTTTCTACTGGTGGGTCATAGTAGGCCCCATCATGGCTTGAGAAATTAGGTCGTGACAAGTTTGTATCAGATCCCTAGGTTCATCGATCTCACTTATATAGGGCTAGCATCGATTAGAGTCCTATGGATTGGCATAAAGACGTTCGTGTCTTCTCCTTGGGAGTCTATAGGATGTCTTTAGGAATGTATCTCTTTTGTATCGCTGTCGTGCAGTGTGTGTCTTATTGGCTTCTAGAAATCTCAATTGTTCCACTCTTTTACAATGATTGCTCGCACGCGTGCTGGATGTAGAGGCCGACAAAGGAGTCATGCTTAGGGCTGTATCACCAGCCCAGGACCGAGAGAAGACTCTGGAGCCAGAGGTGGAGCAACTAGTAGCTCTAGTACATCAATAGCTAGCCATCGCCCGAGCCAGCCAAAACTCCAGGTTTATAGGTGACATTTTCCTAGATTTTAGCTGCTATTAAGGGTATGCAGCAAGCCCTAGTTACCACTGCTCTAGTAATCTAGGACTAGCCTGCACCAGCAATACTGATTGTTCAGTAGGTACCATCATTGGCCGCTCAACTTGAGGATTTGGAAGGCGTTATGCCACTCTGGGAGCAAAAGATGCTCAGGGTTTTCTTTAGACTATCACCGCCAAGATTTTCTAGGGCTGTGGGTGAAGATGACCATAAGTTTCTACCTACTTACCGCGAGAGGCTGCATACCTTGGGTTTAGTAGAGTCGAAAGGAGATGACTTCACCTTTTATCAGCTAGACAGTCCCGCCAGGTAGTGGTGGCATACATACTTAGAGACTAGGCTAGCTGCGTCTCCACCAGTTACATGGCTTTAATTTTTACAGGCCTTCTTAGCCCGATTAATCCCAGGATAATCAGATATCAGCTCCAAGATCTCTCTTCACTATTAGAGTAGGACTCCAACATAGTATCAGAGTACGAGGCCCAATTCTATGAGCTCTCTAGGCATGCCCGCCATTATATTACCTAGTGAGGAGGAGAGATTTCAGTGCTTCGTCAGGGGATTGAGGCTCTAGTAATGGATTGAGACTCAGTATTTAGTCTCAATGGGCCGCACATTTTTGTAGGTGGTAGAACATGCCCAAACACTCAAGTAGCTTCATTGCGAGGTCCAAGAGTGCTGTGGTAAGAGAGCTAGACAAGAGAATAAACATGATGGGTGCCTCTTTAGACCCCGAGAGTACTATGATAGATCTTGCCAGAGATTTTAGTTGAGTCAGTCCAGCCACCCCTTTCAATCCTCTCTTCAGACTTTGGAGGGTGATCAACACCGTCAGATTATTCTAGTGCCAATCTATGATCGGGCTAAGGTGGTTCATAGATGGGTTCTTTAAGGCGGGGTGGCTGACCTCTATCTTTCAGCGGATATTCCCAAGGATTCTATATATGTGGGGAGCTAGATCATTGGTTCTGCGAGTGCCCTCAGTGCCAGCTAGACTTGCCAGCTTCATAGTCAGGTAGACCCGCACCAACACTAGCACCTCTAGTTAGAGGTAGAGGTCAGATCCAAGACCATAGGGGTATTCATTAGGATGCATAAGGAGGTACCCAAGGAGGCAATTTAGGAGGAAGCGTCGATGCATAGGGTAGAGGAGCCCAAGCCCATTTCTATACAACTCTAGCTAGAGTAGAGGCTAAGGCCTTAGATGATGTTATCACAGGTACAATTTTACTATGCCATTAGCCCTCATCTGTTTTATTTGATCCAAATTCCATATATTCTTATGTATTTATTTATTGTTTCCCTAGGCTGAGTATGAGCTCAGAGCTATTAGTTAAGCCATTGCGCGTTTTGACCCAGTAGGTCATTCTTTAGTAGTAGATCAGGTCTTTAGATCCTATGTGGTAACTATTCAGGGGAGTGACACTAGAGTTAATCTCATTTTAATTAATATGATGAATTTTGATTTGATTTTAGGCATGGACTGGTTATTCCCTCAGCGTTCGGTCTTAGATTGCTATGCCAAAATAGTTACCTTAGCCATGCCTAGTATTCCTTCAGTGGTGTGGCAAGGCTTTTATAGTCGCATACCGATTTGGGTGATGTCTTTTGGTTGGGACCATAGGTTAGTGGCTAGCGGGTGTTTGGTATATTTGGATTTCATTAGAGATGTAAGTAGGGGAGGCCCTACAATTGATTCAGTACCTACCGTCTGAGAGTTTGAAGATGTGTTTCCTGCCGATCTACTTGGCCTCCCTCCTGACTGCGATATTGACTTTGCTATTGATGTAGAGCTGGGTACTCATCCTATTTCAATCCCATTATACTGTATGGCCCCCGCAGAGCTCAAGGAGCTCAGTGGTCAGCTTCAGGATCTCTTGGATAAAGGATTCATTCGGCCTAGTATATCGCCTTGGGGTTCCCTAGTCCTGTTCATTAAGAAGAAGGACGGTACTATGCGAATGTGCATCGATTATAAGAATTTGAACAAGGTGACAGTGAAGAACCGTTACCCCATGCCTAGTATTGATGACCTATTCGACTAACTTTTGGGTGCCATGGTGTTTTGTAAGATCGATTTAAGATTCATCTACCACCAGTTGAGGATCAAGGCACATTTAGAACTTGTTATAGCCACTATGAATTCCTAGTGATGTCTTTTAGGTTGAATAACACCCCTGCCATGTTCATGGACTTGATGACTTGGGTATTTAGGCTGTACTTGGACTCATTTTTCATATTCTTTATCGATGACATTCTAGTATACTCAAGGAGCTGGGAAGAGCATCAGCAACATTAAAGAGTGGTGCTCTAGACTTTGTGAGATTAGAAGCTTTATGCTAAGTTCTCAAAGTATGAGTTTTGGCTAGATTCCCTAGCATTCTTGTGGCACGTGGTGTCTATAGATGACATTATGGTAGATCCGATGAAGATTGAGGCTATTCGTGGTTGGCTAGACCCACCTCTATGACTGAGATTCATAGCTTTCGCTGGATTCGCAGGGTACTACTAGCATTTTGTTGAGGGTTTTTCTACTATAGAAGCTCTGAATCGGTTGACTTACTAGGATGTCCCGTTTGCATAGTCGGAGGAGTTTGAGAGAAGATTTTTGAGGCTCAAGGAGTTGGTGACCATCTCTCCTATATCGACTCTTCTAGTTGAGGGTGAGGGATTCACTATTTATATTGACACATCCGGCATTGGTTTGGGTTGTGTGCTGATGCAGCAGGATCGAGTTATTGCTTATGCATTGAGGAAGCTTAAGCTACATGAGAGCAACTACCTCACTCATTACTTAGAATTGGCAGCAATAGTTTTTGCGCTTAAGATTTGGAGGCACTACCTGTATGGAGTTTGATGCGAGATTTACACTGTTCATAGTAGCCTTCAGTACATTCTGAGCCATAGGGATCTTAATACAAGGCAACACTATCTGAAGGACTATGACCTCTCTATTCTCTACTATCCGAGCAAAGCAAATATAGTAGCGGATGCCTTGAGTTGGAAAGCAGTGAGTATGGGTAGACTGGCCTTCCTTTCTACTGAGGAGTGACGTTTTGCTTTGGACACCTGTCCTTAGCTAATCGGATGATTTGACTTAATATTTTTAATTCCCAATGCATATTAACTTATGTGGGAGCTCATTCATCTCTGTTGGACTTGATTTACAGCCGCCTATTTGAGGAGGAGTTAGTTACACTTCGAGATCGGGTTTTGGGATATGATGCTGGCCTGGCTACATTAAATTTAGATGGGGTTTTGAGGTTTGGTGGTTGATATTTTGTTCCAAGTTTTGGGAGTTTAACCCAGTTGATCATTAGAAAGGCCCATGGTTCCAGATATTCCATCCATCTGGGCATTACTAAGATGTTTCATGAGTTGAGCCAGCACTACTGGTGGAGTAGCATGAGGAAATATATTTATATGTCACATTTTTTGTGTTGTCAACAGGTTAAGGCTGAGCATTTAAGGCCTGGTGGCGAGCTTCAGAGATTACCTATTTATGGGATCACCATGGATTTCATTATGGGGTTGTCTCGCACTTCTCATGGTCTCGAAAGCATTTGGGTCATCTTGGATTGATTGAACAAGTCAACATACTTCCTTCCCATTCATACATTCTACAGTGCTGAGAGGTTGGCCCGTATTTACTTTAGAGATGTGGTTCATCTTCATCGTGTGCTGGTTTCTATTATCTCAAATCGGGGTTCGCAGTTCACATCTAGATTTTTCAAGACTTTTTCAGGAGGAGCTGGGTACCCATGTCGACCGTAGCACAACTTTTCACCCACTAACTAATGGTCAGTCGAAGCACACTATACAGATTCTCGAGGACATGTTGGAAGCTTGTGTTATGGATTTTGGGGATCAGTGGGATCAGTTTTTACCTTTGGCAGAGTTTGCATACAACAACAACTACCACTCTAGTATTCATATGGCTACGTTAGAGACCTTATATGGTAGGTGTTGGCGCTCTCTAGTTGGTTGGTTTGAGTCTATGGATCCCAAGCTGCACGCTACAGACATGATGTAAGAGGCCTTAGATCATGTGAGGGTGATTCAGGATAGGTCAGGACAGCTTAGAGTACACACCAGAGCTATGCGGATCATAAGTGTCGATCATTAAAGTTTGCAGTTGGTGATAGATTATTGCTACGTGTATGGCCCATAAAAGGGCGTGATGAAATTTGCGAGGCGGGGCAAGTTTAGTGTCATGACCCAAGCCTAGTTCCTACACGCGACACGGTGAATGTACTACCCGGAGGCACCTAACTCAAGCCTCTTAGCATTTTTTAAGCATTTCATCGGTATTGATAAACAAAAACAGAAATAAAAAGGGGAAACGGGACTAACGGAAATATCATAGAACAAGAGTCATTAACGATTTCAAAACATTATCCATTTGTGTCCAAACATACCTCTACTAATAGACTTGGCTGGGTTAAGATATGTCCCTAGCTCACCCTCAAAATAATTGTAAAAAAATGCCTTGATAGAATTCTTACTTTTCTACATAACATAATCTAGAATAAAAAAGGATGTTGTTCCTGAAATATGGGAACTCACCACAAGCAATCTTCAAACGAATCTGAGCTAGCCACACGGAGGAGGTCGAGGAGGAACACAGGTCCCTACATAGTGATATCATGTAGGAAAAAGTATGCAGTAGTACTTTGAATGTACTAAGTATGTGAGCAATGCATAACTATAAATAACCAATAAGACATTAGCATAATATGAAACATAATGCAACGTATGCATAATCAATCATGTAAATAATATTTGAAACCTTTATTTGTAGAGAGATGACCATAAATGACAGTTAAGACCATGCGAACTATTATATGGAATACAACAGATTCCCCTACGTTGGCATGGGGAGACTACCTTCCAAGTAGAACTTCGATCAACTTTAAACATTCTTTAATTTTAACTTTAATATTTTATGGCTACAAAGCACTAGCCGACAAGGGATCCTATGGTGGCATATAGTTAATGCAACATGATACTTTACTTAAGAACCCATTCGGTCGAGTCTCCATCTACATGCTACATTTGGAGCTAGGTCAAATCCCATGAAATAATATTTAAACATCAATATAACATAAGTATTATATAACTTTCACATTAAAACATCAAATGCTAGAATAACTCATTAAAAGCTTTGGTTTATAATATCATCATAGATGACATACCCTATTTACCATTCTACTAATGAACCGTGATTTATAAGAAAATTAGGTCTATAATACGTGATGGTATTCGAGGTACCATGCTAATCGGACCTACCCTTTGGAAAAATGTTCAAAAGCATTGATGGCATATAGGAATATCATACATGTCATATCATAATCTTAAACATTTTATTTGATTTAATGTGAGGATTGTCCTTTCACATTGAAACCTTACTCTGGCTAAGAAGCCCTTCATCAATCAATCATTTTATAAAGACTCCCTTTCATAAGCATTTAATTCATAACATTCATTTGGAGTCTAACTTTATTTCAACCTTACTTTATCATAAGAAACTAGGTGGGTTCATTTCCTTTAAAGAATTTTTGCATGAATGAGAGTAATGGAAATGCATAAAATACACATTCTTAAAGCAACCCACCATATATGTCTTAAAACTCTTTCTAAGACTCATATAGGCACTTTAATAACATCATAACTTTATGAAATAAAGAGTCAATATACATCAATATATGTAAGAAAACTTTAAATATATCATAATCCATGCATTTAAAGTCATCATGTAAAATCCTATATCATTTAAAATTGAAAACCTAGTTTGAGAAAACATTTGGGCTCCATGGATGGAAGGACCTTTGGATGAAATCCCACATACCTTGAGGAGTCAACTCTTTAATGCAAAACTTAAAAAGAAATGGAGGCTTGATCTTCTTGGATTGAAACCCTAGAACCTTTATTAGAGATGGAGTAAAAATCTTGAGAGGTTAGGATTTGGGTATTAGAATTTTGAGTAACAGTAAATGAGTATGGTAAGGCTTTAGGTCTTTTAGATAGGTGAATGAAACCACTTTGTGTTAAAACACAGGAAAAGACTAAAATACTCCTTTTAAAACTGGATGAAACTGGAATTCATAGGGGACCTTCATGGTACGTTATGCCCACCAAGGACTGTGGTGGGGTCCCATGTTAAAAGACATGGAAAATATATTTTGGAACATGTTTCAGAGAAGTCTCTGAACCTTCTTCACAGACGCCCACTAGGGACCATACTGAGCTTCATGGAAGACTTCCACGGGTCGTGCTGCTCACTAATAATCCCAGGACCTAAACTAGTTGAAAAAGTGGCTTTAACAGACGGCTACTATGGAGTATACTGCGTTTCATAGAAGGCCACAACGCGTCGTGGTCATCTCTTTTCAGAGCAGCTTCACTAAAATATCTATAACTTTTTACTCCAAACTCCAAATAAGAAAAACTTAGTGGCATTGGAAAGAGGATTCAGAGATCTTTGATTTGATAGGTTATGGGACATTTGATTCTATATATTAAATGAGATATGATTCCTTAAAGTTAACCTATGTGAAATCTTATATCGAAACTCAATCGGTAAGGGAGCTTTCAACTTAAATTTGTGCCAAAGGATTCTTGGGACCTTAAAATATCTCCAAATCTATTCCCAAACTAAACAATTAACCTTAAAACTCCTAAGATAAAATTAATAGATCCCTGGATGGACCATCTTCACAGTCCGTGAAAAGCTCTACGGGCTGTGGGGTTATCCGTGAAGATTACCTTGGTCAAGCTTGGTGAAGGAATCTTTTATGAAAGTGGACCATGGACTATGCTTAACTCGATGGGTTGTATTGTTCCTCGTGAAGCTTACCCATTTCACAGTTTTGAGTGTTGGCTCCCACAGACCACTTGATGGTCCATGATCATTACTATGGGTCGTGAAAGGTGGTCCTGGTGCAGGTCCTACATAAGGCCTATAAAGTGGCCACCATGGGGACACACCATGGTTCGTGGAGGTTTACACAATCCATGGAGGTCCTCCATAGGCCTTACCTTGGGAAATTTCCTAAGGGTCTTGAGGAGGGATCACCACAGAGGGTTTCACGATTTGTGGTTCTCACCACGGTCCATGGTCTTTCATCGTGGTTTTTCCTCTCCAATTCTGAGTCTCTGAATATCTACCACAACTTCTCACCGTGATATGTGATGATTACCACGGCTCGTGATGGCTTTCGTGATCAGCTCCCAGTGATAGTTTGCTGCACTTTTTGAAACTTCATCCTTTGTTCCTTGGTTTGGGACCTTCCATATTTTTGGGGTCTTACACTTAACCCAGGTATATTGTTCCATTTTAGATATAGAGGACAGTTGTGTTCCAAAGCCATTCCTGTGGTTAATATCTATTTGAGGTATCATCGAGTCGAAGAGCCTACCTAGGAGACCAAGCATAAGATAGGGGTAGATTTCCCTAGCTTATTTGAGCCTTTAGGTATTTCTTGACTCTTACTTTCACGGATGAAAGTTCTTTTAGTAGTGGATGTTGTAATGACCCTCCAAGTCATTTTTGAATTCAAGCATTCATTTCGTAGTTTGGAGCATTTCTGTAGCGACCCCTACTCATTTATGACTTGCTGGCACTGACTGTTCGATTGCTTGGTCGTTCGTTTGGGTTTTTAGGCCTATTTTCCTACTTTGGAGCTTTTATAACTTAAAAAGTTGACTTTGGTCATAACTTCAAGAAAACGACCTTAGAATAAAATTCTGATGGTTCCATCAACTTTAGAATGGCCAAATTACCCCTATACTTGAGTTTTATAGGCCTAAATGGTCATGTAAAGTTAAATGAAGTTACGAGGACATTTTTTATGCTCCTTAAATTCTTTATGAACATCCAAAGTATTGTGTTTCCTTTCTAAAGTCGAGTTAACGGTTCAAGTTTATTCGAAAAGCATATGAGGTTCAATAAGACATTTATATGTTATACAAAAGTGATTACGAGATTATGAAAATAAAGGTACCAAAGAGCCATGATTGTCTAAGATCTTGTTGAACTACTATGTGACATGGCATGTTATGCATGGACTCCGAGTTATAATCGGAGTTATGGGGTCTGTTTTCCCCAAAAACTATGTATATGGCACAAATGGCCACAGGTTGGCAATATGATATCGATTACCTACTGGAAAAGACCGCCATTGCTAGCATTTTATTGGGTATGTAATGTATTTGCATGTATATCTATATCTATATCTATCTCTATATATATATATATATATATATATATATATATATATCCATGTTATAAGATTACACTAGCATACCATGCATATTTGAATATTATAAGGTCAGATGTCTGCTATGAAGGCTATTTGAGTTTCAGTTTCAGGTGGTATCTCTATAACCCTTTTTACTGTGGTTATTTATTATTCTACTTTCCACCTTTCATACCAGTACATTTTCATTTGTACTGATATCCCATTGCCTGTGGGCATTGTATTTGTTCTGCAGTTTCATACAGAGTTTGTGATCGGCCTTTGCAATAAGGATGTCGTCTCAGTTGAGGATTGGTAAGCTTTATGCTTCCTAGAGCTATTGGTTGTCTGTAGGTTTTTAACACTTGAGCATAGTATATAGTTGTTGGTATTTTTATCTTCCACATGCAGCCTTTCAGCTTATTGTGTATATGATTTCAGTTGTAGCTTTGTCGGCTTATTTTTTGTTTATCAGTTAAGTTGGTTTTGCCGACCCTTTCATTATCTCATTGATACTGTTGTGACCTCGTTAGTCTTGTTATCTTATTTTAGTAGGTTATTGTGGTAGCCATGTCGACTATCATGGTTTTATTTCTTTTATGTATATATTGGTTCGCTCGATCGAGTGATACACTGGGTGCCTGTTGCACCTTACCTACTTTAGAGCATGACAGTTATGGACCGTAGATGTGATCTTGGAGTGAAACAATAAAATCACCCCCTTAGTATACTTCTATGACCACCCCTTATAACTCGTAGAAGGGTATACGGATTATAAAAGGTCCCAAAGACCCAACATCAGAGGACCCAGTCTCAATACCTTTTCTACAGATATGCAAGATGGTCCATAGAAAACACTATGACCCATTAAAGGGTCCATAGGTCCAAACATCAGAAACTTTAAAGTCTTTGGCACTTTTATGAGAGGTCTTCTATGGACCGTAAAGACTTCTACGGTCCATAGATCGACCCGTAGACAACCCTAATTAGTTTTTAATGAGGGTTATTTCTATCTTTTACTACCCTTTCTAAGTCCAAGTCTCGATGTTTTGGGAGACAATTAAGCCCCATATAAGTGTCATTCGACGCTCTCCTCTTATAGACATGCTCAAGACTTCGAGCAAGGTTACAAAAGGAGAAAATCTAGGGTTCAAGCATCTTCTTCAAATTCTTCAAGAATTTAGTTCATCCAGGTATGTAAGGCTATTCATAGGGTTGGGCTAAGTTCGTTGTTCCACCCCATACTTTGGTACCTTGGAATGCTTCTTAAGCTTCTTAAGTTTCTGGGAAGGCTCTTAAGTTTCGTAGAAGTCGTCATGTGAGTCGGATAATCTATAACGCTATCAAATAATCCTAAGAAAAGGAGAAGGAGATACTCCATAATAGAGAAGATTCAAAATAGGGTCATAAGAAATCAGAAGAAGTTGGAAGTCAAGTACTAAGTCGTAGGACTTGACTTACTTGTGAAAGCTATTACATGGGACATTTTACATACTAAGCTACTTGAGTATACGCCGAGCTTAAGTAGCAAGGAATACATAGGCTCTTGAAGTAAGACGAGATTACGAGCTCACGAAACAGAAATAAGGAAACAACGTGCCTACTCAAAGCAAGTAGGTGATGCACCTACTTAAACAAGAAGGTGATGCACCTACTTAGGGTTAAGTAGGTGATGCAGCAGCTTGGGTGGACCCCATGCTGCCGTGGCAGCTTTGGATTGGATGCATTATTGAGGTGGAGACCTAGAGGGATGCCACGTGTCACCCCTAGGGGATGCCACGTTTCCCCACTTAAGGACACATATATATACATGTGTATTGATAGATCAACTCACTTTTCAGCATCTTTACACTTAAAACAAATCGGAGAAAAACTTGGAGAACATGGACAGAGAGCTACGGATTTGGTTAAGCAAAGTGAGCCCTCTGATTTCATTCCGTGAATTAATTATTTAAGGTATTCTTCGGTTAAGAAATGGTGTTTAACAACATAAAATTTATAGTTGGGGTTTTGAGGAGGTTCTCGTTCTTGTCAACAAACCCGTTTTTGGAATGAGACTATTGTTAGTAATAATAGTATAACTCCTTATGTAAAGCTTCGTTTCTAGTGATTCAAGATGTTTTGGAAATATATTTCATAGGGATATAACTTTTATTTATACTATAAAACCCAGTTTTTCTTTTATCTTCTTGAAAAAGGATGATGAAGTATAGGTGAGGTGCTGCCCAGATTTCGTTTCAGAAATCCTACATGGTCTGCTGTTGGTATTTTCCGCATATCTTTTGGTATAGAGTTTCTGTAGGGTTGATTCAAAATTGTATGCGACCCTAAGACACATGTATATAACTTTAATTGAGGCCAAAAATCTTGTTTCCCTCAATTACGCCTTCGAAACTAAGAGACAATACAAGATAGTAGGCTGTCCAGAATTCATGTTTTGATAGTTTTGGCGAGTTCGATGAGTTTAGGTTAAGGTAAGGGTTTTTCTTTCAATTTGGAGTTTATGGTGTTGTTATTAAGTGTATTACACATTGTGTAAGTGGTTGGAAATATGAAAATTCCATAAATATGCTCGACGTTCGAAACAAATCAAATTGGAGTCGCTATAGTTAAATTGTAGTTTAAGCAAGGTGTTGTGCTTGTGGTGTGTGTCTGCAGGTGTGTGGTGTGTGTTTAAGGGCCTAAATTTGTCCTAAAATAGATGGGGTAGCTTCTGGTTATATCCACACGATACCCCCGCTTTGTACGGTTAAAGGTTTTGCAAAACGGAAACTAGAAACCTTATTTTGGTATCGTGGTTTCGAGCGAGTCATTTAGAGTTTATGTGGTATAAGATAGATTTTAATTGTATATATATATGATGCAGGTTATTGTTGTTGGTTTTCTGTAGATATTAGGAGTATAATTGGAAATTCGGATAGGGCACATTATAGGGCAAATGCTACCAGATTTTCGTTAACTCTTTAACTAGTTAGGGAACTAGTCGAGAAGGCGAGCGAGGGGATGAGTTCTACAAAACATTGTGTGTAGCCTAAGGTGATGGAAAGACAAGGGTTGTTAATACTCATATTGCTTTTATGTTACTTAGGTTTAAAGGACGACGAGACGAACGGGATAAAACGTAATCCGTAACAGGTATGTAAATCTAACTTTTTCTTCTTTTGTCATGTTTTGGCATACGTATGTAAGGCTTATACTTTCTTTTAGCATGTCTTTGGCATAAGTATGTAAATATTATTCCTTCTCTTAGCATGATTTGACATAAGTATACAAAGCTAATCTCCCTTTTTGGGATGGTTTTTACGAAGCAAATATATGACTTTCATATGATTCCAAAGATGTTCCTATTCTTAAAGCCACTAGGATGGCCAATTTCTTGACTTCCAAAAGATATTTTGTTATGCCTTGATACATATATATGATTCCTAGAAGTTCTATTTTGATATAGTCCATAGTGACTTTCAAAAGGTACTTGATATGACTTTTCTCTCGATTTTGAACAAAAGCTCATTTTGATTATTCCGTCGAGTCTCAAATATGATTTAAATTGCATATAGTTTCTCACTACTCCACTTGTGGATGCCTCAATATTTCCTTAATTTGTTATCATACGTACTTCTCTGCATTGTTCGTCGTGCCCCGACATGAGGGGGCTGGTACGACTTGTACATGGGATTTGTAGAGTTATGATATGCCATGTACACATATGATATGACATGATCTGATATGATATGATCTGTTATGGAGATATTCCCTACTCTTGATGTATGCTGTGCTGTGGCGCCAGTGATGGGGTGGTAACCATATTTTGTTCACCGCATCCCATAATGGGGCCGGATATGGCATATGTTTATCTGCATACATTATTAGTGGTTATGAAAAACATTTTGATATTCTGGATATTTAGCTCACTTTTGCACCTTCTGTTCTGGTAATGACCTTACTTGTTACAGTCCATGCTTTACATACTCAGTACATATGTCGTACTGACCCTCCTTTCTTCGGGGGACTACATTTCATGCCTGCAGGTACAGATGTTAACTTTGGAGATCTGCCAGCTTAGGGTTTCCACTCAACAATGTTGGAAGTGCTCCACTGTTCCAGAGCCTAACTTTTGATACTGATCATTTGATATAAATGTTTGTTTATTAAGGGGTACGATGGGGCCCTGTCCCATCATATGACTAGGCTAGCATTCTGTAGAGGTCTGTAGACTTGTGATGTGGGTTCTGTATATTATGTTTTGGGCTTTATGTTCCGTGATGGCCTTAACGGCCTTCGTATGCTACATCTATTTTCATGTGATCTCTAGCAATTTTTGTTGATTTCCTCATATGTTTATTCGGCTAACATACTCAGTGGGGCTAAGGGTACGTATGGGTGCCCTAATCGGACACCAGTCACGACCTACAGAGTTGGGTCATGATATTCGTCATCACGCCCTATATTTAAATTCAGTCATTAATAGATTAATCTAGGGTTCTAACCCAAGTTTTCTTCAATTTTTGAATGGGACTTCTTTACTTCTATTATATATAGAGTATTATCATTGAGTGTATGTTTTTTGAACCAAACTATGATAAAGTATTTTGCATTATTAACTAGAAAGAGTTTTAAGGCAATTGAAGTATTCCAAATGTATTACTTGTATTGAGAAAACATGTCTATTTTAAAGAGAGTAAATAGTTTCAAAAGCAGTTTCAGTCAGTTAAAGAGAAGTTTAGTATAGCTTAAGATGTATTTTGAGAATTGATTCAACATAGACAATATTACTATTATGAGCATTATTGCATTATTTTTGGGAGTAGTATTGATCATCAATTTGGATAAGAGTTAAGATAACGCAAACCCCATAAACTGCATAGCCACCGAAAATAAGATCATACAGTTTATTCAGGAGGCTCATCACCAGTGTCGTTGAGGACTTTTATATGGATCAATAAGTCATGTTGCATCCCTTACCTCTGGAAAGGTATCGGCCGACTCTAGCAACATGGGAAGTACGTTATATCATCATGAGGTTTATAGTGATGGTTGTTGGTTAGAGAAACTCCCCAAGAATTAAAGTAATTATATTCAAATTATATGTATATATTGCCTTGTCTCAGTTGTGAAGCTTTACATGTTTTAATTTACATTCATGCTTTACATTTCCACCAAGTTACATCACCAGGTATTCCATTGAGATCATACTTTGTTAGCTTTTATTGAGACCTCTTTTCTTTCGAAGGACTCCTTTTAAGTTATTACTTTATAATATTATTCGTTCTTTAATATAGTTGTGGTCCTTCCCCAATACCTATTTTTAGTGATTTGAGGCTTCATGGACAAAGATAAAGTTTGAGTCTGTTTATTTTTTTCAGTTGATGTTTTTAAAACACTTTTTAGATTATATTTAGTTATTTTGTGAATGATGCTTGAGTTGTACTTAAAAGTATTTAGTTTCTCATCTTTTTAAGTTTTTGCATTTGAGTTTAGTCTTCTTTTTAGCAGTCAGCTAGGCCAAGGGTTCACTTGAGAGAAACAAGTGTAGTTTGTGTCGGGCAGATGAGGTAAGTCCATTTTCATACTGTTGATATTGGGCGCCCTGTATGGCTGTGATATGATATGATCTGAATATATATACATGCGTGCCCTGTGAGGCACTGTTGGCATTTTATGCATGCAGGTGTTGAGATAGTAAGAAATATAAAGGAAACTCTGTCCAAATTTTTCTAGAAATAAGAAGAGAATGAGATACAAGGCTGTAGTATGTCTTGAAAGGTTGTGACCACAACAATAATGAGATTTTATTAAACTATGAGTATGGATGACCTCGAGAAATGAGTTAATTGCTAAATTGATGGCAATAGAAACTAGGAGGTTGATAATGGTATAGTAGAACGAAATTGGAAAAGACTTATAAGCCAAAGAAGATGATTTAGAGAAGATTGATAGATTGGGATAAAATGATATATTAAGGCATCACCTAAATTGATACACAGGGATAAACGATGATGAGTTATAGTTGAAAGAAGTAACAGTATGATTAACACAAGAGTACAAGGGAAAAAGAATTGTGATGCTAGTGAAGTGTTAATAAGACATCTTGTGATATATTAAGGATAAGAATAACTAAAAGGGTAAGTAACCCATACTAAGAATCGTGAAGAAGGTCAAGCAGTGTTATACTATGGGACTGAATGCGAACATGATACCATGTGAATATAACGAATGTCATTATGAGAATAAGTAAGAAATAATAAGGAAGTTCTAACAGAGGCACCCAAGATAGACATAAGTAACTGAATACGAGGACGGAGCAAAAGGAGAATGTATAGTCATAGATTTACTAGGGTAGTATAACAATATGGTGTCAAGGTAAACCTAGTATTAAGTTAAGCTCGATATGCTATTGAGAAAGTGAGCATTGGGTGCACGACAAAGATGAAAGCTCATGAAGCATAAAGATATATTATGTATACGTGACTCGAGTACCAATGATTAGATTGGATTAGCACCTCATGAGTATTTAAGATGTCGTACATGGGAAAATAAATGTATGGGTGGTATAAAGAAAGATATAGATAGGGTGCGGTATACCAAAGGTATTGGAAATGAATCTTACATATTCGAAAATTGGAAATAAGGGCATAAGGTATAACATAAACAAACAATGACATGGATACACCCTAAAGGGGGGAACTAGAATAGAGAAGAACAAGTGTAAGAGAAAATCAACTGACGCTATCATATGTAAATGGGAACGCTTAAACTTCAAACGAGATCCCATAAAGGATGGATGCGATCATACTAGCACTAACGCACCGGATCCCATCAGAACTCTAAAGTTAAGCGTGCTTGGGTGAGTCGTATAATCTATAACGCTATCAAATAATCCTAAGGAAAGGAGAAGAAGATACTCCATAATAGAGAAGATTGGAAATAGGGTCATAAAAAACCAGAAGAAGTTGGAGGTCAAGTAGTAAGTCGTAGGACTTGACTTACTTGTGAAAGCTATTACTTGGGACATTTTACATACTAAGCTACTTGAGTATACGTCGAGCTTAAGTAGCAAGGAATACATAGTCTCTTGAAGTAAGACGAGATTACGAGCTCACAAAAGGGAAATAAGGAAACGAAGCGCCTACTCGAAGCAAGTAGGTGATGCACCTACTTGGACAAGCAGGTGATGCACCTACTTAGGGTCAAGTAGGTGATGCAACAACTTGGGTGGACCCCATGCTGCCACGTAGCATATTTGGATTGGATGCATAATTGAGGTGGTGCCCTAGGGGGCTGCCACATGTCCCCACTTAAGGACACATATATATACATGTGTATTGCTGGATCAACTCACTTTTCAGCATCTTTACACTTACAAAAAATTAGAGAAAAACTTGGAGAACATGGGGAGAGAGCTACGGATTTGGTTAAGCAAGGTAAGCCCTCCAATTTCATTCCGTAAATTAATTATTTAAGATATTCTTTGGTTAAGAAACGGTGTTTAACAACATAAAATTTATAGTTGGGGTTTCGAGGAGGTTCTCGTTCTTGTCAACAAACCCATTTTTGGAATGAGACTGTTGTTAGTAATAGTAGTATAACACCTTCTGTAAAGCTTCATTTCGAGTGATTCAAGATGTTTTGGAAAGATATTTCATTGGTATAAAACTTTTATTTATACTATAAAACCCAGTTTTGCTTTTATATTCTCGAAAAAGGATGATGAAGAATAGGAGAGGTGCTGCCTAGATTTCATTTCGGAAATCCTACATGGGCTACTGTTGGTATTTTGGGCATATATTTTGGTATAGAATTGTTGTAGGGTTGATTTAAAATTTTATGCGACTCTAAGACACATGTATATAACTTTATTTGAGGCCACAAATCTTGTTTCCCTCAATTACCCCTTCAAAACTAAGAGACAATACAAGACAGTAGATTGTCCAGAATTCACATTTTGATAGTTTTGGCACGAGTTTGACGAGTTTAGGTTAAGGTAAGGGTTTTCCTTCAATTTGGAGTTTATGGTGTTGTTATGAAGTGTATTACACGTTGTTTAAGTGGATGAAAATATGAAAATTCCATAAATATACTCGACGTTCGAAACAAACCAAATTGGAATCGCTATAGTTAAATTGTAGTCGAAGCAAGGTGTTGTGCTTGTGGTGTATTGCTGAAGGTGTGTGGTGTGTGTTTTAGGGCCTAAATGTTTCCTAAAAGACGTGGGGTAGCTTCTGGTTGTATCCACACGATACTCCCTCTTCGTACGGTTAACGGTTTTGCAAAACGGAAACTAGAAACCTTATTTTGGTATCGTGATTTCGAGTGAGTCATTTAGAGTTTATGTGGTATAAGATTGATGTGAATTGTATATATATATTCTGCAATTTATTGTTGTTGGTTGGATGTAGCTATTAGGAGTATAATTCAAAATTCGGATAGGGCACATTATAGGGGAAATGCTGCCCGATTTTTGTTAACTCTTTAACTAGTTAGGGAACTAGTCGAGAAGGCGAGCGAGGGGATGAGTTCTACAAACACTCGTGTGTAGCCTAAGGTGATGGAAGAACAAGGGTTGTTAATACTCATATTGCTTTTATGTTACCTAGGTTTAATGGACGACGAGATGAATGGGATAAAAAGTAACCCGTAACAGGTATGTAAAGATAACGTTTTCTTCTTTTGGCATGTTTTGGCATACGTATGTAAGGCTTATACTTTATTTTAACATGTCTTTGGCATAAGTATGTAAATATTATTCCTTCTCTTAGCATGATTTGACATAAGTATACAAAGCTAATCTCCCTTTTTGACATGGTTTTTATGATGCAAATATATGACTTTCATAGGATTCCAAAGATGTTCCTATTCTTAAAGCCACTAGGATGGCCAATTTATCGACTTCCAAAAGATATTTTATTATGCCTTGATACATATATATGATTCCTAGAAGTTCTATTTTGATATAGTCCATAGTGACTTTCAAAAGGTACTTGATATGACTTTTGTCTCGATTTTGAACGAAAGCTCATTTTGATTATTCCATCGAGTCTCAAATATGATTTAAATTGCATATAGTTTCTCACTACTCCACTCGTAGATGCCTCAATGTTTCCTTCATTTGTTATCGTGCGTACTTCTCCATATTGTTTATCGTTCCCCGACATGAGGGGGCTGGTACGACCTGTACATGGGATTTGTGGAGTTGTGATATTCTATGTACACATATGATATGACATGATCTGATATGATATGATCTGTTATGGAGATATTCCCTACTCTTAATGTATGCTGTGCTGTGGCGCCAGTGAAGGGGTGGCGACCATATTTTGTTCACCGCGTCCCATAATGGGGCCGGATATGGCATATGTTTATCTGTATACATTATTTGTGTTTATGAAAAACATTTTGATATTCTGGATACTTAGCTCACTTTTGCACCTTCTATTCTGGTAATGACCTTACTTGTTACAGTTCATGCTTTACATACTTAGTACATATGTCGTACTGACCCTCCTTTCTTCGGGGGGCTGCATTTCATGCCTGCAGGTACAAATGTTAACTTTGGAGATCTGCCAGCTTAGGGTTTCCACTCAGCAATGTTGGAAGTGCTCCACTGTTCCGGAGCCTAACTTTTGATACTGGTCATTTGATATAAATGTTTGTTTATTAAAGGGTATGATAGGGCCCTGTCTCATCATATGACTAGGCTAGCATTCTATAGAGGTCTGTAGACTTGTGATGTGGGTTCTGTATATATATTTTGGGCTTTATGTTCTTTGATGGCCTTAACGGCCTTCGTTTGCTACATCTATTTTCATGTGCTCTCTAGCGATTTTTGTTGATTTCCTCATATGTTTATTCGACTAACATACTCAGTGGGGCTAAGGGTACGTATTGGTGCCCTAATCGGACACCAGTCACGACCTACAGAGTTTGGTCGTGATATTCGTCATCACGCCCTATATTTAAATTCAGTCATTAATAGATTAATCTAGGGTTCTAACCCAAGTTTTCTTCGATTTTTGAATGGAACTTCTTTACTTCTATTATATATAGAGTATTATAATTGAGTGTATGTTTTTTGAACCAAACTATGATAAAGTATTTTGCATTATTAACTAGAAAGAGTTTTAAGGGAATTGAAGTATTCCAAATGTATTACTTGTATTGAGAAAACATGTCTATTTTAAAGAGAGTAAATAGTTTCAAAAGCAGTTTCAGTCAGTTAAAGAGAAGTTTAGTATAACTTAAGATGTATTTTGAGAATTTATTCAACATAGACAATATTACTATTATGAGTATTATTGCATTGTTTTTGGGAGTAGTATTGATCATCAATTTGGATAAGAATTAAGATAACGCAAACCCCATAAAATGCATAGCCACCGAAAATAAGATCATACCATTTATTCAGGTGGCTCATCAGCAGTCTCGTTGAGGACTTTTAGATGGATCAATAAGTCATGTTGCATCCCTTACCTCTGGAAAGGTATCGGCCGACTCTAGCAACATGGGAAGTACGTTATATCATCATGAGGTTTATAGTGATGGTTGTTGGTTAGAGAAACTCCCCAAGAATTAAAGTAATTATATTCAAATTATATGTATACATTGCCTTGTCTCAGTTGTGAAGCTTTACATGTTTTAATTTACATTCATGCTTTACATTTCCACCAAGTTATTTTCAGTGTTTCATTTCAGTTCAATTATCATTTCTTTAGACTATATTACATACTGTACATTCAATGTATTGACTTCTTTCGACACTGCATCATTTTATGATTTAGAAGCAGATACTCAGGATCATCAGCAGGTATTCCATTGAGATCATACTTTGTTAGCTTTTATTGAGACCTCTTTTCTTTTGAAGGACTCCTTTTAAGTTATTACTTTATAATATTATTTGTTCTTTAATATAGTTGTGGTCCTTCCCCAATACCTATTTTTAGTGATTTGAGGCTTCATGGACAAAGATAAAGTTTGAGTCTGTTTATTTTTTTAGTTGATGTTTTTAAAACACTTTTTTAGATTATATTTAGTTATTTTGTGAATGATGCTTGAGTTGTACTTAAAAGTATTTAGTTTCTCATCTTTTTAAGTTTTTGCATTTGAGTTTAGTCTTCTTTTTAGCAGTCAGCTAGGCCAAGGGTTCACTTGAGAGAAACAATGGATTTCGATGGCTAGTCAAGCCTTGGATGTAGACTTGGGGTGTGACAAATTTGGTATCAGAGCATATAGTTCAAATGTCCTAAGATGTCTATTATCACGACCCAACCCCGCGAGCTGCGACTGGGGTCCGACCTGGACCCCCGTGTACCTATCTATCGACTATAGTCAAATTGGACTATGTATAATGTGATACTGCTCATAAAAACCTCAATGGGTTAAAAAGATTTCATGTTCATATAGCCTCCTAGATATAGGAACCAAACACATGTACCTAGTGGGTGATAAAATATTCATACATGTGTAGTAGCCTCTTTCATTTGCATCCTGTCATAAAAGGGAAAGGCAGCCGATAAGGCTGCCACAACATAATAGCTTTTACAACATATCACATAGTCATAACTAAAATAAACTCCTAAACAACCCACACACATATGTCTACAGACCTCTAAGAATAGGAACGACAACATATGGCGGGATAAGGCCCCCACCGTACCCCTGAGTAACCAAATATATAAATCGGAGGTTTGGTACCAAAACTTGGCTCCGAATCAATGGAGCTTCTTCTAAACTTACTGTGGAATCCTGAGCTGGTGGACTCCCAAAGCCTGTATTGTACCTACGGGTATGAAACGCAGCCCCCCCGAAAAGAGGGGGTCAGTACGACATATGTAATGAGTATGTAAATTATAAAACATCATAAAGAGGGCATAACTAATATAAGGATGCAGAAAATCAATCATATCATTTAATAGGGTACTGTACCCGCACCTCACCAAATAAAGTCATGTATACCTTTATCACGTACTATATCCAGCTCGCTCGGGAACTCGGTATTACAAATACATCATCTATCATAATAGGCATATGCATATTATTAGCACTGTGGAACGTATAGCCTGATTCATATATATAGCAAGCACATGCCGAGGAATGATGGCCCAATCCACATATCATGTAATAATGCCAAAGAATGACGGACCGATCCATATATCTCATGATAATGCCGAGGTACGACGGCCCGATCCGTATCTCATATATTAGTGCCGAGGAACGACGACCCAATCCATATACATGCATATCATATAATAATGTCGAGGAACGATGGCCCGATCCACATATCATATAACAATGCATATATGTGCCTATAAGACTTGGTAACATGTCAAACATCCCTCAGGTATCACCATAAAATATATTCCAGAGCCCCTAGGTATAGGAGCTTACACATTCCATCACTATTCAGCCTATAGACGGCTCGAGGGTCATAGTTCAACTACTTTAAGACCCTTATCATTCAAGAGTGAGTACAAGTCATGAGTCACATCCAGATCCTATAAATGGAACTGTCTCTAACTCATATCATACATCGTTTCACTTACATTAAGCCATTTCAAGAGAAAGAAGGCATAAGCTTCACGTGTACTACTCTTAGTCATGTATAAGACTTACAAGTCCATAACTCAACTATTGCAGGAGTTCTAATATCGAGAAATGAATAAGAGCCTTAACTCACACTCGGAGTTTTAAGAGTGGAATAACTTCAACTTCATATACACAATACTTACACCTAAGTCATGCCAAAAGAGAGAAAGAATAACTTTACATACACTACTTCTCAGCATATAGAAGACTTGAGGAATGGAAGCTTAACTACTTTAAGAGTCTTAACATTCAACAGTGAACACAAATTATGAATTATGAATCATGTTCAGAGCTCATGAATAGAATTACCCCATGCTTCATACACATATCATTTGTCACTTAAATCTAAGATATGCCCAAAGAAAGAAAAGATAGGCTTTACATACTTATGCCAAAACATGCCAAAAGAAGGAAACGTTAGCTTTACATACTTATGCCAAAACATGCCAAAAGAAAGAATAACTTTACATACCTTTTACGTACTTCTATTAAACGCGTTCACGTCGTCATCCTCCAAACCTATTTAACATGGAATAAATACGAATATCAACCACCTTAGACTTTTCCAGCATCTTATATTACCTATGAGTATTCACAACATTCATTTCCTCGCTCGCCTTCTCGACTAGTTCCTTAACTAGTTAAGGAGTTAACGGAAATCGGGCAGCACCTCCCCTATAATATATCCTATCCAAATTTCCAATTACACTCCTAATAACTACAGACAACCAACAACAACAATCTTCATCACATGTATAAGCAGTTCACACAAACATAATACAACACAAACTGCAAATGACTCGCTTGAAATCACGATACCAAAATAGGGTTTCTAGTTTCCATTTTGCAAAACCTTTAACTATACAAAATGGGGGGTCGGGTGGATACAAACAGAAGCTCCCACACCCCTTTTAGTATACTTTTAGGCCCTGCAACACAACACCACAACCTGCAGCACCACACCACAAGCACAACACCTTGCTTCGACTACAATTCAACTATAGCGACTCCAATTTAGTTTGTTTTTAACGTCCAGCACTTTTATGAAGTTCTTACACTTACAGCAGAATAAAAGATTTATAAAACACCCTATTATAACACCATAAACTTCAAATTGAAAGGAAAGACCTTACCTTCCCCGAAATTAGCCAAAACCTAGCCTCGGAAGTTCCTTAGAGTGCTGAAAAGTAGTGGACTGTTTGTGTCACGTTTTTGCTACTCCAAATTGAAATATTTTTCTATTAAACACCATCATATAACCGTAGAATACCTTAAATAATTAATTTACGGAACAAAATCAGACCTTACCTCTTTCTTGGCTCAAACTCGTAGCTAGTCTCTGTTTTCTCTAGCTTTGTCTAGATTTTTTTTGCTAAGTATAGATGCTGCAATGAACAATTAGTCAGCAATATATACTTATATACACCTCCTTAGAAGGTGACACATGGAATCCCCTAAGGGTGACACGTGGCAGCCCCATAGGGTGCCACCTCAATCATGCACCCAATCCAAAACTGCCACGTGGCAGCATGGCCCCACCTCAAGTAGGTGTGTCACCTACTTGGTCAAAGTAGGTGCATCACCTACTTGCTTCCGAGTAGGTGCTACGCCTTCTTCTGCCTCTTCTGTGGGTTCGTAATCTCGTCTTACTTTAGGAGCCTATGTAATCCTTGCTACGTAAGCTCAACATGTACTCCAGTAGCTTAGTTATGTAAGTCGTCCAAGTTGGTAGCTTACATAAGTAAGTCGAGTCCTACGACTTGTTATTTTTGACTCCAACTAATTTCAAATCTTTATAGACCTATTTCCAACCTTCACTCTTACGGGGCATCACGTCCTCCCTTCCTTAGAGTGATTTAATCATGTTATAGATAATCTAGGTCATGGGACAACTTTTAAGATGCTTAAGAAGACATTCCGAAGCATAAAGGTACGGGGTATAACATCTATAAAGTCATATCTATAAAATTCCTTCTTATCGGTGAGAAGTGTGCCACATCTATAATAGGGAGGCTACAGGACATTAGGAATATCACCATTCTTTAATACTCCAAATTCGTGCGATGGAGTTTAACTCTATAAAAGTTTCTTCTATCTCGTGCGTTCACAGATTTTTAGATCACACCTCCAAAATGCACTGTTAGTTAGAGAAACTGTAATATCCCTCAAAATGCTCGCATGTGCCTTAAAAAATTCCTTGGGAATAGGCCGCTCATGTAATGCATTATCCTTAATCTTTTTAGAAACTTCGAGTTTGGAATATCGATCAGGGATGAAAACCTGTGGGAAAATAGTCTCGGTGAAATTTTAGAACCCATAGATTGAAAGATAGATTTTTCAAAGAAACTGCGCAAACAGAAAGATCTGCACCAAGTCTGCGTCGTAGACCTGACAAGGGTTTTCTGGCCGAGTTAGGTTTTTAGTAAGTGTATTTCAGACTTTTCCCAAATTGTTAGCTAATGAACCTAGATGTTTTTAGGAAATAATTCAACTCTTTAAATTGACCTAAACCTCTAACTCTATTCATTCTTTTACAATTCACCTACTCAAATATTTCTCTTTCTACAAAACACTCTCAAGGGATCCATTGAAGACTTCAAGTAAATTCACTAAAACTCTCCATCAAAACTCTCAAGTTCTTCCAAATTATTTGATTTTCTCACTTAAGGTATGTGGGTATTGATTCATGGATTCTTTCATCCATGAAACTCAATTAATTTTTCAAGGTTTTCTATCAAATTAAAATATGATATTTTATGAGTTTTATGATCTCTATTCCTATTGCATGAATTATGATTCATGAGTTTTTTTTGATATAAATTGATGGTTATTGCATTAAATTAAAGAGTTTTTCTATAAATTCTCCTATTTTGATCTCTAGGGTTCATGATATAAATTATGAGTATGTGAATTATACTTCCAAGGGATATTGTCTATATGAATTATATATGGACTGATATAAAATTTATGATCATGCATGTTTTCAAGTTAATTACATGATTTTCAAAGTCAATTGATTATGCAATTGAGTTCTACTCTAAGTTTAAGGTACGAATTTTATGCAAGTTATGAAGTAAAGTGACTTAGGACCGTATGTAGTAACCTAAGGCCTAAAAGGTTACTTTGGGCCCTATGTGGTGACCTTAGCCCTAAAAGGTGACTTAGGGCCCTATGTGGTGACCTTAGCCCAACGATATGAATTTATGCAAATATGATTGTATTGATGAAAGGACAATTCTCACATTACAAGTATGTTATGAAAATGAGCTATTCTATAATTTCAAATCTATGATCATGACTATGATATATGTAATTATGATTTCTATGCTATATATGTATTCCGTGAGATTTGACTTAGCACCGAGTGGACTTGAGGTGGGAGCCCTACCAAAAGCCTTAGCAACAGCCTCATGTCCCATAAACTACATGCCACCATAGGTTGCCTTCATGGCCTAGCTTTTGGATCCACATATAGCATATGTATGACCTGCTTAGCGGGGTAGACTCTACATTGGCAAGTAGATTCCCCTTTTTATTCATTGTATGGGGAGACAAAGGGATTCCATGTTATAGCTTGCATCATCTTATTATCGGTTATGGTTTCTATCCCACATATGTATGATCTCTTATGTATGCTATGATTTTAAATTATGCTTTTTAAATACCTTGGTCAATATGATCTTCTCATGACTTTACTTAACTCATCTTACTATGTGATTTACTTGACCATTGCATTCTATAATTTACGTTGCATGTCACGCCCTCATACTTAGTACATTCCTAGGTACTAATGCATACTTTTTGCCTACATTATCTCTTAATGTAGGGGTTGAGGTTGAAGATCATAATCATTTATGTGGCTGGTTAAGCTTTCCTATCTAGCGGTGGTTGTGATGAGTCCTTATTTATCAGGGACTAGTTATCATGTTAGTTATTATTTTCAAAGCGTTTTGCTATATTTTATGTTGAGGGTGAGGTAGAGATATGTATTATCCCCTGCTCATATTCATGAGTAGAGGCATCTAGTTGGATAAATGTTTTGAGTATATATTGTCATGTGACGTTCTTAAATTTTTATTCATAATTTACACTGTCTTATGCGGTTTTCACTTTTGCTTTACCTTATGTATGCTTATTATATGTACAAAGGGCTTTGTTGGATCCCTTCGGGGTTTCAATCATCGTGTTATGATTAGGCCCTAGGTTGGGTCGTGACCGGAACATAGCCAGCACTGAGGTCCTAGTGACTTGTATGCCTCCACCTTTAAGGATTAGACTAGGAATGGAACTTACTTAACTTAGTAGGGTAATGATATTGAGACATAATTCAAGACCCAAGAATTTAGAAACTCAGAAAATGAGGATCAAAACATGAAAATTTTGGAAACCTACAATTTTGGCACCAGGTGATGACCACGGAAGACCATCACGGGTTGTGGTGATCACCATGCCTTATGGTGAGCCACTGTGGTGGTAATACTGAGGCTTAGTCCTACATGATGAGGCCCACGCCCTATGTGGTGACCCCTCCCTTAATACCTCAGAACATGACTCCAAGGCTAGGACCACAATTGGCCATCATAAGTCATGTAGCTTTTCACATACTGTGGTGGGTTCCATGGTGGTCACTCCTGCAGATCCACCTGCAGTCCTTTACTTTGCCCATGTTTTATGGGACGTAAAGCACTCCATGGATCGTGAAGGGTTCCATGAAGGAAGTTCTAAAACTCTTCCGTGCTACTCCAAAAAATCTCTTTCGTGCTACTCCAAAAATTCTAAGTCCATGTTAATCATCATGGAAACCACCATGGGCCGTGATGAGCATCACGGACCATGATGGGTCCTCCCTAGTGAGTTCTAATTCAAGTTAAATAAAGGGTATTTTAGTCATTTCCCTATTCTATGAATTATGAAGTTTATGAATAAGTTTTGATATATGCTAAGTATGTTCACTATGCTATGTATTTCATGGGATTTGACTTAGCAATGAGCGGACTTGAGGTGGGGTCCACCAAAAGCTTAGTAGAAACCTCTTATCTCCTAAACTACGTGCCTCTATAGGTTTCTTTCATGGCTTAGCTAGTGGACCCACATATAGCGTATGTACATGGTCTGCCTAGGGGGTTAGAGTCTACCTTGGCAAGTAGATTCCCCTTTCTTTCATTGTATGGGGAGACATTGAGATCCCATGATTTTATTGTCAGTTATGGTTCTATCTCATATATGTATGACTTCTTATGTACTTTTAAGATTTCAACTATGCCTTTCAAATTATTTGATCATTATGGTTTTCTCTTGACTTTACTTATCGTTTTTATCATGTACTCAATTAATCATTGCATCTTATGACTTATGTTACATGTCATGCCCTCATACTGAGTACATTCAAATGTACTAATGCATATTTTTGCCTACGTTGTTTAATAAAATAGGGGTTGAGGATGACATTCCCATGCTTAGGTAGTAGAGCTTAGTCCAGTGAAGTTTTTGGTAAGTCCTCATCCATCGAGGACTAGTAATGACTTATCTATTATTTTAAAGATGTTCATTATTTCATGTTGAGGTCAAGTTAGGGACATGTCTTAGCCCTAGAAATTTTCATGTAGTAGAGGCATTTGCTGGACCTGTGTCATGTAGTCTATGTATTCAAGTTACTCTTCTTTCTATGATCATGTTTAGACCCTTCTTATGCTATTTTCCATACTTACTTTTCCATATATATGCTTTAAGATATGTTAAGAGTCTTGGTTAGATCCCTTCGGGGTTTCGATCGCTGTGTTATGACTAGGCCTAGGTCGGGTTTGTGACACTTAAGAGGTGCCTACTTGCACTATAGGGTTCAACAAACTAGCTCCTCAACCTCCAATCACTTTAGAGGCAGAGTTCATGTGAGAAATTACTATGCCCGCTCAGTTGATGCTACTCAGTTAGGCCGTCAGAACACCCAGTGTGTATCTCTAGCCTCCAAGAATTGTCACCTATGACTAGGATTAGGGATTTTTTAGGGATGAATCTGCTAATATTAACTGGGTCCAATGTAGATAGGGATCCTCAAAATTTCATTGATGTAATGTGGAAGATTTAGAAGGCTATCCGTGATACTGAGATTGAGGGAGTTGAACTTGTTTCTTATTAACTCAAGGATGTAGCCAACATCTAGTACAACCAGTAGGAGAAGAGACATAGTGCAGATGATGAGCTACCAGCTTAGGATGATTTTGAGCAAGCATTCTTGGATCACTTCTTTCCTCGAGAGCTAAGGGAGACAAAAGTAGAAGAGTTTGTGAATTTAAAGCAGGAAGGGTTGACAGTAAAATAGTATAGTCTCAAGTCCATTCAGTTATTCAGTTATGCTCTAGAGAGGGTTCCAGATATGAGGTCCAAGATGAGAAAGTTTGTCTCTTGATTAGAAAAACATGTGAAGAAGAAGTGCAAAGCTAGTTTGTCTCTTGATTAGAAAAACATGTGAAGAAGAAGTGCAAAGCTACACGTCTGATTTCATACATGGATATCTCTGCATTATAATTATGCTCAGTAGGTTGAGAAAGATAAGAAAAGGGATAGAGAGGAACATCAGGGCAGGCAGGCAAAGTCGATAGGAGACAATCCAGTTGAAAATTTGTCTTTTGTGAATTCCTATATATCTATGAAGTTTGGATTGATCCCAAACACCTTCTAGAACCTTTCAGTGTATCTACTCCAGTTGGTGAGTCCATTCTTTCTAAGAGAGTCTATAGAGATTACACCATCTCAGTCTATCATTAAAACACCATATCTGACTTAGTTGAGTTAGACATGGTGGAATTGATGTCATTCTAGGAGTGGATTAGCTTCATTCTTTTTATTCCTTAATTGATTATAGAACTCGAGTAGTTAAGAATTTAGTTTCCTACTGAGCCATTCTTAGAATGGAAGAGTAGTCCAGCAGTGCCTAAGGGTCATTTCATCTCATACCTTAAGGTTATAAAGTTAGTTTCCAAGGGTTATATCCATCACATTGTTTGAGTTAGAGACTCTAGTGTGCACACATCATCCTTCCAATAAGTTCTAGTTGTAAATGAATTTCTAGAAGTCTTTTTTGATGATTTACCTAGAGTCCCTCTCGATAGGTAGAAACACTTTGGGATAGATGTTCTTTTGGATATGAAACCTATCTCTATTCTTCCATGTAGAATGGCTCCAGCTGAGTTGAAGAAGTTAAAAGAACAATTGAAAGTTTTTTTAGATAAGGGTTTTATTAGGACAAGTTTTTCTCCTTGAGGCGCTCCTGTCCTATTAGTGCAAAAGAAAGATGGTTCCCTTCGGATTTGTATCAAATATCCTCAATTGAGCAAGGTCACCATAAATAAAAAATATCCTCTTCTCAAAATTGATGACCTATTTGACCAACTTCAGGGTGCCACTTGTTTCTCTAAGATAAAACTCAGATCTGGCTATAATCAGTTGAAGGTGAGAGAAAGTGAGATTCTGAAGATAAGTTTTAGAATCTTTTATAGTCACTATGAGTTCCTTGTTATGTCTTTTGTGTGACTAATGCTCCTACACTATTTATGTATCTCACAAAAAATATTTAAGTATTCTCTAAATATGTTTGTTATTGTGTTCATCCAGGACATCTTGATCTACACCCGAAATGAAGAAGATCATGCCAACCATCTCAAAATTATAGTCCAGACTCTCAAGGATCGGGAGTTATATTCTAAATTTTCAAAGTGTGAGTTTTGATTGGCATCCGTGGCATATCTAGGCCACATAGTATCTAGTGAAGGTATCCAAGTTTATTTGCAAAAGATTGAGGCAGTAAAGAATTGGCCTAGATCCATACCCCAACTGACTTAAGGACTTTCTTGGGTTGGGATGGTTACTATAGAAGCTTTGTGGAAGGATTCTATCTATTTTCTCTCCATTGACTAAGTTGACCAAGAAGAAGATTAAGTTTCAATGGTCTGAAGCTTGTGAGAAAAGCTTTCAGGAATTGAAGATCTGACTGATTACTACTCTAGTGTAGACCTTATGAAAGAATACATAGAATTTTCTTGTTTATTTCTATGCGTCTAGAGTTAGAATTGGTTATGTTCTTATACAAAAAGGTAATGTTATAGCTTATGCCTCCAGATAACTTAATATCCATGAGAGGAACTACCGACTCATGACCTCGAGTTGGCGGCAATTGTTCTTGCCTTGAAAATTTGGCCATATGGATATGTTCACTGACCACGAAAGTATTCGATATTGCTTCAATCAGAAAGAGCTTAACCTTAGGCAAAAAAGATAGTTTGAGTTACTCAAAGACTATGATATGAGCATTCTCTACCATCCATGTAAGTGTGATATTATTGTTGATTCTCTTAGTAGATTATCCATGGGGAGTACTGCTAATGTTGAAGAAGGGAAAAAAGAGTTGTCTAAGGTATTGCATAGACTTGGATGCTTGGGAGTTCACCTTGTGAACTCAGATAAAGGTGGTGTTATTATTCAGAATGAGGCTAAAACATCATTAGTGGTTGAAGTGACGGAAAAGAAAGACAAAAACCCCATTCTACTTCAATTAAGGGAAGATGTTCATAAGTAGAAAGTGATGGTCTTTGATCCGGGGAAGGGGGGGATGGAGTAATGAGGTTCCAAAGAAGATTGTGTGTTCCTAATATTGATGGTCTCAGCAAAAGGATCATGGCAAAGGACTATATCTCTAAATATTCTATGTATCCGGGCTCTACAAAAATGTACCATGACTTGAGAGAAGTCTATTGGTGGAGTGGTATTAAGAGAGATATTGGAGATTTGGTTTCCAAGTGCCTGGATTGTTAGCAAGTCAAAGTTGAGCACTAGAGGTCATGTGGTGTGGATGAAATTATAGAGCTTCCAAAATGGAAATTGAAGATGATCAATATGGATTTCATTATAGCCATATTGCGATCTCCCCAACAACATTATTCGATTTGGGTGATTGTTGATTAGATGATCTCCACATCGAAAAGGGGGAGCTACCATCTAATTATTATCGTCATGTGCTTTATGTGGATCCACTAGCTAAGTCATATTGGCAAACCTACAGTGGTAATGTAGTTTAAGAGACTAGAAGTTGCTACTAGAGCTTAGGTCAATCCCCCACCTCAAAGTCTACTCGGTGCTAAGTAAATCATCCTACAAAATACATATCATTTCATAATCAAAATTCATACTTGTAATAATCATAAGCCTTTCATAATTAAAATTCACAATCTTGTTCATAGGAATAGCTCATTATCATGTGATTCATGTAATATGAGTGTAGGCCTTCCATCATTACAAATATTTTTTATTTAAAATAATTATCATGAGAGTCTTAATTCACCTTGGTCATCAAAGATCTTAAGTCACTCCTTCATTAGAGTCCTAAGTCACCTTCAAGGATCTCAAGTCACCCTTTCTCATATTTTGTTTGAAATATCATTAAAATATTACTCATAAACTTCTGTGCATAAAGCATCTTTAATTAATAGCTTAAAGATTTCATAGAATATAACTTGAAAATCATGATCATATCTCATAAATCATACTTGGAACTAGTATATAACATGGGTCATTAAAATTCTACTTTAAATTATAAAATATTATGTGAATTATGCATAATTAGGCTAATAATATTGAGGAATATCATAATTGAGAAGACCCAATGCAAATCATGAAATCCGGGATTTTAATTGAAGAAATCATAAGAGAATCAAGAACAAATCTTTGGGATTCCATGGGTTTACAATTGATGAAGTCCCACATACCTTGACCTTGATTTGCCCTAAATTGGAAAGAATGGAAGCTTGACCTTGAAGAAATACCTTGAATTTCTTGAGGAAGAAGAAGACTCTAGAGAGAACCTTATAAAGAATATTTTGTGAACTCTAGAGAGAACCTTGGAGAGAATATTTTGTGAATTTGGGAATTATGGAGAGAATGATAGGGTTAGAAGACTACATGGTAGTTCATTGTTAGAAATTTAGTCTCTAAAACCATTCACATTCATTAATGAGATATAGGAAAATACTAAAATAACCTTCATTAAAGCTGAGAACTAGGGATCTATGAAGGATCCACCATGGTCCGTGAAACTCACCACGACTTGTGGTTGTATCCGTGGTGAATGTGTTGGACCTTGATAAAAGGGGAAATCTTCAGGACCTCCTTCATGGAGACCATGATGGTCCATGAAGGTCACCATAGCCCATGGTAGGGGTTATGGTGAGGATCCTGATAGAGGGGTCTACAGGGGTTACCACTACGGAGCCCACCATGGTCTAAAAAGTCACTACAACTCGTGGTGGTCAAGCGTGGTCCCTGCCTTGGAAATAATTTGGAGGGCCTCAGGGGAAAGGTCACCCTAGCTCTAGGTGCTCACCACGGCCCATGGTCACTTATCCTGGTCCCTTCCCTATGGGACTGAGTTTCAGAATCCTGACCATAGTGGCTCACCATGAACCGTGGTCAGTAGTACGGTCTATGATGGCCCTCATGGTCATCAGCTGATGCCAAAAAGCTGAGATTTTGGGGAAATCCTCCTTTAAACCTCATTTTAGGATTTTCCAACTTTCGGGATCATACAATATCTCCCCCTTTGGAAAATTCATCCTCTATTGGGACTCAAGATAGCATGAATAGAATAGGAAAGGAACATAACATCCCAACATGAATGCAAAATATCTCGATAATTCATAAAACATGATATCTTTAATCTCATGCTCAAACATTACTTTAGAACTCATTTCATGAACATGAATACATATGAAATTATGAGAATAATTGAAACACATTGTTTGGGCTGATTGGATCATGAAGGAACTAAATACCTCAACGAGGCAGGGAAGGAAATATATCGGGACATCATATTGGCTTCAGCCTCCCATATAGCACCCTCAACCTCTTGATTCCTCCATATCATTTTAACTAAAGCTGTTTCTTTGTTTCTCAACTATCTTACTTGTCGGTCCAAGATCTCAACCGGAACCTCTGCATAAGAAAGACTCTCTTTAACCTCAATGTTGTTTAATGGCACAATGGAGCTAGGATCACCTACAAACTTCCTCAGGAATGACATATGGAACACTGGATGCATCGATGCCAAATTTGAAGGCAAATCCAACTCATAAACCACCTTACCAATTCGCCTCAAAATCTGATATGGGCCTACATAATGGGGACTTAGCTTCCCTTTCTTACCTAAACACATCACACCCCTCATAGGTGAAAATTTTAAGCAAACCTAATCATTAACTTCAAACTCAAGTAACCTTCCCCTGACATCTAACTAGGAATTTTGGTGACTTTGGGCTATTTTCATCCTTTCTCTAATGATTCTAACCTTATACATAGCCTTAACTACCAAATCATGTCCTATCAAAGCAAATTCACCTGCCTCAAGCCAACCGATAGGGGATCTACACCGCCTGCCATATAAAACCTCGAATGGAGCCATCTCAATTCTAGTATGATAATTGTTATTGTAAGTGAACTCTATCAAAGGAAAATAATCATCCCAATTTCCTTTAAAATCAATTACACACACTCTCAACATGTCCTCTAATGTCAGAATGGTATGCTTGGCTTGACTATCCATCTAGGGTGAAATATTGTACTAAGTTTCACTTGACTACCAAGACACTTTTGGAAGTATCACCAAAATTGAGATGCAAACTCAATACCTCAATCGGAAATGATAGACAATGGAACACCATGAAGGACAAACAGATCTTGTATATACAGCCTAGCATAGTCTTTAGCTGAATATAAATTCTTAATAGGAAGAAAATGAGCTGACTTAGTCATTTGGTCAATAATTACCCAAATAGAGTCATGTTGCCTATTAGTACGAGACAAACCCATAACAAAGTCCATATTCAAGGCTTCCTACTTTCAAGTAGGAATCTCAATTTCTTGAGCCAAACCTCTCAGTTTTTGATGCTCAACTTTCACTTGTTGACAATTTGGACACTTAACCATGAATTCCGAAATATCCCTTTTTATGCCATTCCACAAATACAGTTCCCTTAAATCTCAATAAATCTTTATGGAATCGAGATGAATAGAATACTGCAAACTATGAGGTTCAAACAGTATCATATATTTCGATCCACCAATATTCAAAATACAAAATCAACCTTGATATCTCAAAACTCCAACTCCCACTTGGGAGAAAGCCTCAATGGATTTTTTGGCAATTTCCTTCTTTAATTCAACCAATGTAGGATCACTATCTTGTTTTGCATTTACATCTTCCACAACAGATGATTTGGAACTACTTTCGCACTACAACACCACCATCTTTAGAATCAAATAATTGAACACCTAAACGGGCTATTCTATGCACATCTTGAACTAGCTCTTTCTTCTCATACTCAATATGGGTAACACTATTCATGGACAACCTGCTAAGAGCGTTGAAAACCACATTTGTCTTTCTTGGATGGTATAGCACACTCATATCATAGTCCTTCAAGAACTCAATCATCTTATTTGTCGAAGGTTCAAGTCTTTTTGAGTTAATACTTATTGCAAACTCTTGCTATTGGTGAAAACCTCCACATGGACACCATAGAGATAGTTTCTCCATAACTTCAAAGCAAATACCACCACTGCCAACTCTAAGTCATGAGTTGGGTAATTCTTCTTATGTAACTTGAGGTGCCTTGATGCATAAGCTATTAGTTTACCATTTTCCATTAAAACATAACTAATACCACCTCATGAAGCATCATGATACACAACAAACCCATTCAAAACCTTCTGATAAAGTTAATATCGGAGAATAGGTAAGCCTATCCTTTAACTCTTGGAAGCTTTTCTCACATATCTTGGACAAATGTAACTTTACCTTCTTTTAAGTCAAAGTACTTAAGGGAGATGCAATGGAAGAGAAACCTTCCAAAAACCATCTGTAACAATTGGCTAGGCCTAACAAACTCCAAATATCATAAGGAGTCAATGGTTTATGCCAATTCTCAACTGCCTCGGTCTTCTTTGGATCAACCATAATTATTTCTCCTAAAAAATATGACTAGGAATGCAACTAACCTTAACCAAAATTTACATTTGCTAAACTTTCCATACAACTGACGGTCCTTGAGAATTTACTACACAATCCTCAAATGATTGGCATGCTTTTCCTTACTCTATGAGCAAATAAAAATATCATCAATGAAGACAACCACAAACATATCCAACTATTGCTTGAACACCCTCTTTATCAAATCCATAAAAGCTACAGGGCATTTGTTAGTCCAAAAGACATAACCAAATATTTGAAGTGACCATACCGAGTTCTAAAAGCCGTCTTTGGAATGTCATATCCTCTTAGTCGTAGTTGATGATAACCTGATAGAAGATAAATCTTTAAAAAGTAGCTTGCTCCTTGAAGTTGATCAAACAAGTCATCAATCCTTAGAATGAGATACTTATTCTTAATTGTGACTTTGTTCAATTGCTGATAGTCCATACATATACAGGAAGAACCATCTTTCTTCCTAATAAAGAGAACTGGAGCACCCCATGGAGAGATACTCAATGAAACCCATATCTAGTAAATCCTTAAACTGATCCTTTAACTCTTTAAATTCTACGAGAGCCATGTAGTAAAGGGGAACAAAAAAAGGTTGAGTATCAGGATGATGATCAATACACATTTCTATTTCCCTTTCGGAAGAAATACTTATGAGATCATCGGGGAAAAGTTCTGAAAACTCACTTACAACTAAAACTTACTCAAGAGTAGGTGTTTTAGAGTTAGTATCTCTAATTCAAACTAAATGATAGATGCAATCTTTGGAAATCATTTTTCGAGATTTAAACATGAGATGAATTTACCCTTAAACACGGAATTGCTAACTTTCAATTCTAGGACTAGCTCATTAGGAAACTGAAACATAACCACACTGGTTCTACAAAATATAGAGGCATAATATGCATGAATCCAATCTACACTGAGACTAACCACAAAATTGATCATATCAAGCTCTACAAGATCAAGAGAGATGACTTTATGAAAAATTGAAACTATATAATTTTTATAGACTCTTTTAGCCAAAACTGAATCACCAGCCGGAGTATAGATCAAAAAAAGGCTCTAGTAAGATCTCAGGACTAAGAATGAATCTCACAGCAAGATAAGGAGTAACATATGATAGAGTATCACCTGGATTTAACAATTCATAAACATCAAAGTCAAATACTTTCAGCATACCCATGACCATATAAGAAGACTTCTTAACTTCTTGCCTAAATTGAAGGGAATATAACCTATTCTGGTGTGGGCCGCCACCTTGTCGATTTTGTCCACCTTGAGTAGTTTGACTTTGAGGAAGCCCTTATTCTCCCTTGTTAGGAAATTCGGAAATATTTTTGGAAATGATCATTACCACCACTGGATTTTTTGTGAGAAAACCCACCTTCATACTGAGCCCTTTTGTACTCCCTTGCACTCCTCTCCTTAAGCTTTTGTCCTTAAATTTTCATGGCATAAGTCATGAGACTAGAGATGTCCATCTCCTTGATAAGCATAGTGGTTCAGAATTCTTTCATAACTAAGTCCGACATTCCCAAAACAAACTCACTAATTCGAGCATGAGAGTCGTTTACCAAGAAAGGAGCATATTTAGACAACTTGGTGAACTTTAGGGCATACTACCTCATACTCATGTTTCCTTGCTTGAGGTTGAGAAATTCCAAATCCTTTTCCTCCCTCAGCTCAAGTGGGAAGAAATGATCAAGAAAAACAGCTTTGAACTTATCTGAACCTATGGGACCATTCTCAACCCTTTCGGCCTTCCATTGGTTGTACCAAACCTAAGCAACACCTTTAAGTTGGTTGGCCACCAATTCCTCCTTCTCTTTTGAAGACACTCTAATAATATCCACAATCTTGTACAAATCATCCACAAAGTCTTAAGGATCCTTATCAACCTTGGATCCATGAAACTCGTGAGGGTTCTTTCTTTTGAAATCCCTAAACCTCGAAGCTAGAGTAGTCACAACATGGGAAACGTATACCCCTCGATTCACTTGAGTAGTCACGGTTTGGGCTAGATTTTGGAAAGAGGCTTGATCATTCAATAGAGAATTTGGAGCTTTTGGATCTTTTTTAACATTTCTTCAAATGAGAGTTCTTCATGGAGGCAAGATTTTATAATCTTAAAGAGAAAGCGTTAGAGGAGGAAACCTTAGAGTTCAACTCCATCTCAAGATGAGATCATGAAAGAAGTGAAGTGTTTCCTAAGATTCTATATAGCATCCGATTCATAGATATGGAACGCTTCACAATGATGAACAAGACTCTATTTACGTGTCATGTTAGACTCTCTAAGATACTTGAACCTTGTGCACTGATACCAAGTTTGTCACGACCCAACCTTGGGCCTAGTAATAACCCAATAATTAGAATCCCAAAGGACTCCAACGAAGCCTCTTAGCATAACATTTATGAGCATAAATAAGGTACATGAAATAAATAAACAAGAATCAAGATACAGAAGCAAAATCTCAAATAAATCATATGTTATACCCCGTACTTTTGTACCTTGGAAGGTTCTCAAGCTTCTTAAGTTTCTTGAACCTCTTAAGCTTCTTAAGTTTCTTGAACCTCTTAAGCTTCTTAAGTTTCTTGAAAAGATCATAAGCTTCTTATAAGTTGTCATGTGAGACGGATAATATATAACTCTATCAAATAACTCTAAGTAAGGGAGAATGTGACACCCCATAGAAGGGAAGATTGGAAACATTGTTATGAGAATCTGGAAGGAATTGGAGGCCAAGTAATGAATCGTAGGACTCGACTTACTTACGTAAGCTACCAATTTGGAAATCTTATGTACTTAAACTACTTGAGTATATACCAAACTTATGTGGCAAGGATTACATAGGTTCATAAAGAAAGACGAGATTATGAACCCATGAGGAGGAAAAGAAAGAGACACGTAGTAGCCCATGAGGGAGTGACATATGGCAGCATGAGGGAGTGCCATAGGGAAACAGCTGGAGCAAGGGCGGTGGACCCCCACATTCCACGTGGCAGCCTGTGATTGGAGGAAATGGATGTGTTGTCCAAATGAGAGCTTGACATATGTCACCACTTAGGGCTTGACATATGTCACGACTTAGGGGATGACATGTGTCCCCCTTAAAGTAGCCTATATATATATATATATGTTGATGAGTTTTATTCATCCTTATCCCTTAATTTATTACTTCATCCAAATCTTCTAGAAAAGAGAAGAAGAGGAGAGAAACCGTCAAGCTAGAGAGAGTTTCGAATTTGAGGAAAAAAAAGGTTAAGCTTCCAATTTCGTTCTGTGAATTAATTGTCTAAGGTTCACCGCGATGTTATGAAGATTTTAGTAATGAAAATTTATGGTTTGGATCTGCCCAAAATGTTACAAACAGCCAAGAAGTTTTAGGCGCGCTAAAGGAAGTTCTGAGGCAAGTTTCGATGAGGTTGACGAGTTCCAGGAAAAGTAAGAGTTTCTCTTTCGAACTGGAGTTTATGATGATTTTATGAGGTATATTACATGTATTAAATGATGCTGGAAGTGGAAAAATTTCACAAGGATGCTTGACGTTAAAAACAAGCTAAATTAAAGTCGTAGTAGCTAAATAGAAGTCGCGTAGTGTGTTGTCATTGTGGTGCTGCGGATGCAGATGGTGGGGTTGCGTGTTGCAGGGACATAAAGTGTTTTAAAAAGGGTGTGAGTTCTTCTGGTTTCATCCACACGACCCTCCGTTTGGTATGGTTAAAGATTTTGCAAAATAAAGATTAAAAATTCTATTTTGGTATCATATTCTGGAGCTAGTTGTTTTGAGCTTGTATTGTGCAATGTTGAAGTGATTTACTTGCAAATATGCTGATGGTTGTTGTTGTTGGTATGTTTGTTGATATTTTGGCTGAGTCAAAATCTCGGAGACGTTGAAGTTATAGGAGAAATGTTGTCCGATTTTTGGTAGCTTCAGAAATAATAACAAACTAGCCGAGGGTAATGGATAGGAAATGACTCCTAATAGTACTTGGTTTTAGAGTGGTATATTGGAAAGTGAAAATCTATTAACCTTTGTAATACTTTTATGTCAAATAGGTTAAGGAGGTATCAAGACAAGATGGATTTTAATTAATCCCTAAACTGGTATGTAAAACCCTTCTTTCTCTTGGCATGTTTTTGGTACAAGTTGGTAAAGCTATTAACCTTCGTAATACTTTCATGTCAAATAGGTTAAGGAGGTATCAAGACAATATGGATTTTAATTAATCCCTAAACTGGTATGGAAATCCCTTCTATCTCTTGGCATGTTTTTGGTAGAAGTTGATAAAGCTACCCTTCTTCCCTCTTGACATGTCTTTAAAATAAGTACGATGTTATAATGCTATGACTACTCACTGAGTCCCATCATGGGTCGGGTACGTTATGTGATGGTATGGTAAAGAAATGAGAAGGTTATGATACCGAGCTCATGACTCTATAAGGTAAAGTAGAGGGTATGTAAAGCTTATTCTATTTCTTCTTTTGGCATGACCCATAGAAAGACAACTGACGAAGATTGTGCAAAAGTCTACATGAAGCTCCTATTCTTAAGTACACTAGGATGACCAACATTTTTTTATTTCCTAGAACGTATGTCCTTTTTCCTCGATTTATATGAAAGTGTCCGACCATCCTAAGTTGGTATAATTTATGTTATGGTATAAGGCATGACTCTCATTCACTCCTTTAAGCTAGAACACTTCCAATAATTGAACTATGGCTTCTCAAGTTTTTCTATACCTTAGGAAGGAGTAAGTAGGTAAAGTAGATCTTTTTTTTGGCATGAACTTTATGAAACGAATAGACGATGTATATGTGATCCCAAGGAGGTCCCCATTCTAAAATCCACTACGATGGCCATTTTCTTGAATTTCAAAAGATGTTTTATTACGCCTTGATACGAGTAGATAATTTCAAAAGTGCTACCTTAATGCAAACTGTAATGACACTCCAAAGGTACTTTTATGGCTATTTTCCTAATTTTCAAACGATAGTTCATTTTGATTATTTAAAAAAACTCCAATGATGGTTTAAATTGCATATGGTTACTCACTACTCTACTTGTGTATATTGTAATACTTCTTTCACCGATTCCCAGGCTGGGAAAGTAATAGTGCACAGTTCACTGCATTATCCATCGAGTCCCTCACTAATGGACTGGGTACGCTATATGAGGAAATGATAATGCAATGACATGAACAACTCATGGAGTCCCTCAATAGAGGGCTAAGAACGTATATATATATATATATATATATATATATATATATATATATATATATATATATATATATATATGATGATGTGATGTGATATGATAAGGTGATGATGGCGGTGGGCCCTATGATGGTCCTATAGATATATGTTTCACTGAGTCCCTGAAGGGGCCGACTATATTGTATAATATGAGCATGCATGTGTTATGATTCACAAGGTACAGTTATAGTGTTTTCTCAAGTAACGAATTTATCCCCCTGGCTCTTTTTATTTCAGATATGTTTCGAGTTATGCTTTACATATTCAGTACATATGTCGTACTGACCCCCCTTTATTTGGGGACTGTGTTCATGCCCGCATGTACAGATGCACGTTTTTGAGACCCACCACCTTAGGACTCCTACCAGCAAGTTTGGGAAAAGATTCATTGTATTGGAGCCTAGTTGTTGTACTGGTCTTTTGATTTGTACACTCGTTTTGTTTATTCAGGGGTACGACAGGGGCCTTGTCCCGCCTTATGTTATCATTGTACTCTTAGAGGTCTATAGATATATATGTGGATTGTATATGGGTTATATACGCACGTATGCACAGTTGTGCTGCTATGGTTTATGTTTTGGGGGATGTTTTCACCTGTCGTGCTAGTCATGCCGGCTGAGGTGTTAACTAGTATATTTGTCTATTGTGACTCAAATAGGGGACAGGTTTGCTTATATCTAGCAAGGGTAAATGCGAGTGTCCAGTTTGGGCACCCGACACAGCCTACGAGATTGGGTCATGACAAAAATGGTATCAGAGCGGTCTTTTCTTGGAATGTCTATAGACTGTGTCTAGTAGAGTCTTGTTTATCGGTGTGTTGTGTACCACATATATAAATAGAAGGATACAAGACATTTAGGATATTATCTTTCTTTCTTGTCTTAGATCGTGCGATAAATCTATTCTATTAGGATAATCTCTCCTTAACGGATTACTAGGGGTACAGTAATACCTCTAAGGGAAACTTATTTCTGACCGTTTTTCTTATAGGTGGGTACACGTTGAGGTGAAAAATGAAGAGACCAGCTCTAGACAGTAGAGGGGGTGCGGAGAAGGGCCCTAGGGTACACAAGGGACCTCAGGCTCCAAGACCGAGCAGGCAGAGCCCCAGTTATTCGATTGAGACTGATCCCTCCAACGATCCTGATTATGTTATAAAGACTGATCCCTTGGAGTGCCCAATGATAGAGTCCTCAGAGAATTTGACAACCAAGGAAGTGGCTCCAGAAGCCATACAAGCTGCTATCATGATAGAGAACTATGCCCGGACGGCTTCTATGGCAAGTGTCGTGGCATATTTGAGCCCTTTATCTTGGTCATCGGTGAACTAGGAATTACTTGGCTATCTATGTCTTTCCGATTCAAGCAAGGAAGACGATGAGGGACAAAAAAGAAGGTGGCAATCGGATGGAGATGGGGAGTACACTTCACCTCCTAGGTCACCGAGTCGAACTGGGGACTGATCGACTACAGGTTTAGGAGGGTGATAAGTATAGTTTTGTTGTCTATATGGGGAAATTTGTTCGTTTTGGTTCGGTTTAATGTAGGAAGCCCCATGTGGCTGTAAACTGAGATGCTATAAACACATGTACATATTGGCCTTGTGAGGCATTACGGTTGTGATATAGTATGATATAGATGTATATATACGTTGGCCTTGCATGGCATTGTTGGTATTTCCTGAGTGCAGGTTTGGGATAGGAAGGAATATAGAGGAAACTCTGCCGAATTTGTTTTAGGAATAGAAAGGAATGAGATGCAAGTTCATCATATGATCTGGAAGTTGATACAAAGTAAGTTATTATGAGGAATTAAAGCTATAGGGGTACCCTCCGTGTTGTTGGGAATGGGGCCCATGTTTATTTAGAAAGTCTTAAGTTGAAAGAAAACTCCCGTTGGAGGGCAAGGTGTCCATCAATTGGGTTCCACTTTGGTAGGCAAAGGAAAGAGCCCTCAACCACTAGTGGTGAATGGGATAGGTTGTTCATGACTAAAGAGTGAACCTAGAGGGAAACCATACGAGTTAGGTACTAAATAGTATTATGGTGCTTATTGGATCTTAATTTCCTTCTGGTAGTGGTTAGAGGATGCTTTATAGCAACCTTTTATTGGATATTAAGTGACTAAAATAACTTGTGGACGGAAGACAGGAACTTATGGCTGTCCAGAATCATGTGCTTCATATATTGGATAACATACTAGAAGGATTCAGAAGTGTTGGTCATACCAAGGAATGATCTTCCCAAGGAATATAGGGGTAACATGAAACTCCTCGGGCACAAAAATGGCTATGGAACAAAAGAATAGAAGGACTACTACAGGAAGTACTTAAGATAGACGTGATGAATTAAGTATGAGTATCAGATGAAAAAGGGAATAGATAGCTAAGAACTGAAGGTGTAGTATGAAAAGGCGAGAAGATAAGACCAGTATTAAAGTAAAAATTGACATGAGACTGAGGAGAATTAGAAGTTAACCTCGAGTATCCAACAAGGATAAAAGCTTATGAGATATAAAGAAGTATTGTGGATATGTGATTGCGTTGTGGAAAATATAAAGACCCCTCAAGGATGAGGGAGGTAGCTCTCCAAAACTATTGATGCGTTGCGAGTCCATTAAGGGGAACAAGTGGTATCCACTGGGTTGAAGATAGTGTTATAGCAGAGCTAGAAACACGGGTCACTAGAGTACAAGTACTTCCAAATAGAGAAGTTGAAACGATTATGAGCGCTAGCTAATCACTGGTGGGGAAGAAAGGAATGTGGCTCTAGAGAAACTACTACATTAATTATATGGCTCTACTACCCGTACTTGGACTAGATTAGGTACTAGTTATCGAGAATTCTAAGCACCCCATGGTTGTATTAAGGTTTCTTACAGGTGAAACCTAAAGTATAGATGATCTAATAGAAGGTGTAGCTATGGTGAAGTATATCAAATGTGTTGGAACAGAATCATATGCGTATGAACAGTTGAAAATAAACAAAGGATGACATGGGTACACCCTAAAGAGGGGAAGTGGATAAGATAAATATAAGTGTGAGATAAAGTCGACTGACACTATCACATTTCAACGAGAATGCTTAAACTTCAAGCGAGATCCCATGTTGGCTCGAGTTAGCAAGGACTAAATGCCAGCGATAAATGGGTAGAAGCCATGATATCTGAGACGGTGTAGAGAACCATTAGCAGAGACCCTAATGTATGAGTGCTTACAAAAAAGGGCAAACACAATAAGAGAGTAACATAGAGTGATCTAAGGACCATGTAAAGGGTAGTAAGGTCATGGTTGAGTAAAGATTAAGACATGGCAATAGAGTTGTTGGCTGTCGGGATATGACATACAGATAGCAAGGAGAAAGAATAGAAAACCTCATACGGTAAGGAAATGAGGAGACCAAGGAGTACGTAAAGGAAAAAAAGAAGAGAAAAAGGGGTAGGATAGAATAGCATTAGCGAAAGCAAGCTCTGGTGTGGAAGTGATATGTAAAGAAAGATAGACTAGGAAACAAAAAGACTGCATCTACCTCATACCAGTTGTATAAAAGTAGTTGTGCAACTTACGAATATATATATACAACATAAGACTAAGCGGAAGAGTACATGAGGAAAAAGGGGTTATGATATTTTGGACACGTTACAGAGAAATACAAAGAGAAGTTAAATTAAATGACCAAAAAGGACATGGTCATGGTGGAACTAAAGACCTACCCTGATACCAGTTTTAAGATAAAAGAGGAAAGGGCAAGGCAAAATGTGAAGACTAGCGAGACAACACTAAGGTAAATCTTGGGATAAGTTGAGTGCCTTGCATATTATTGCAAGGATTGCAATGAAACGTGACATGAGGACTTCTCGGGAGGGTCACTCATCCTAGTACTACTCTCGGCCAAGCACGCTTAACTTTGAAATTTTGGTGGGATCTAGTGCATTAGTACTGCTATGATCGCACGAGATGGAGGAATTCAAACTAGCGGCGAGGCAACGACATAAGATTATGTACCTAGAGTGTTATAAGTTACGTTAAGGGAATTGTAAAAAGGGATTAAGCAAAACAAACAGGATTAGCTGATTACTAACAGATGACGCACTTGTATGCCACAGTTCTTCAACATAATACCTGTTAATGATAGGCAAACCACGGAATGGCTATATAGGCCATTGTGTGAGGGAATTTTGACACCACTTGGTAGCCCACTTTGATGGGCAAAAAGAAAAACCCAAAGGTAAAGGTATGAGATGATGTCTTCTAAAGAAAGCAAGAGGTAATACACGAGGTCAAAGATTCCACAACACGACCTTGGCTATAAGACTATTTTGCACTCCATAGACGGATGATGGTATATGGAATGTCATCCGCAGAGTAACAATATCATCCCGTGTTCCATCAATCAAGGACTACCTGCTCAGCTGAGATTGTGTGAAATTATAGATCAAGAGAATAGTGAAATCTTATAGAGTTCACATAGCTATTGTCTCAGATGAAAGAGCCCTAGTTATAGCTAACTACTGAAGATCAGCCCAGAAAGAGATTGGGAACACATATATGTCTTCGTACACTATTGTATCCTCAGACCGATGGACACACTAAGCTTACTAGCTAAACACTAGGAGATATGTTGCGGCCCTATACGGTTAACTCCAAAGTTAGCTCGGATAATTGCCTACTACCTGTCAAGATTACTTATGATATTAACTATCATTCTAGTCTCCGGATGGCCCCGTATAAGACTTTGTATGACAAAAAGTGTAGGTCGCCATTGGTTAGTCTAATGTTGGCAAAACATGACTAATAGGCCCAGACATGGTCCAACAGGCTGTGGAGAAGGTAAAGCCTATTCAGGAGAGATTATTAGTTGCCTAAGGTCAATAAAAGCTATATGCAGACAATCGACATCGATCTTTGAAATTTCAACTAAGCGATTGAGTGGTTTTGAATGTGTCGCCCATGAAAGGAGTAATGAGGTTTAGCAAGAAAGGGAAACCGAGTTTGAGATATATTGGTCCTTACCATATCCTTCTCCGAATAGGCAAGGTTGCTTATGAGCTAGACCTACTGGCGGATCTGGAAGCAGTACATCTAGCATTCCATGTATTAATTCTTCGCAAGTGCGTTGGCGATCCATCTCGAGTATATCCTATAAATAATATCTAGGTCACAAAGGAGTTATCCTTCGAAGAGCAACCTATCGCCATCCTAGATCGATAGAGTAGAAGATTGTGAACTAAGGATGTAGCTTCCATCAAGGTGTTGTGGAGAAGTGAGAATTGCGAAAAAATGCCCTGGGAAGCTGAAGAGGAAATGAAACACAAGTATCCGTACCTATTGCATATGTCTATAGGAAATTCCAACTTCTGAAACTCTTAAGGTGATAAAAGTATGTGTTATTGCAATAGAGGGGAATTTTTCCTATAGTCTGCATAAGATTTCGAAGAAGGTTTGTTTAACATTCGAGGATGAATTTTCTAAAGGGGGGAAGGATGTTATACCCCGTACTTTTATACCTTGGAAGGTTTTCAAGCTTCTTAAGTTTCTTGAACCTCTTAAGCTTCTTAAGTTTTATTTAAGATTCTTAAGTTTCTTGAAAGGATTGTAAGCTTCTTATAAGTTGTCATGTGAGCCGGATAATATATGACGCTATCAAACAACTCTAAGGAAGGGAGAATGTGACACCGCATAGAAGGGAAGATTGGAAACATTGTTATGAGAATCTGGTAGGAATTGGATGCCAAGTAATGAATCGTAAGACTCGACTTACTTACGTAAGCTACAAATTTGGAAGTCTTACGTACTTAAACTACTTGAGTACATACCAAGCTTACGTGGTAAGGATTACATAGGTTCATAAAGTAAGACGAGATTATGAACCCATGAGGAGAAAAAGAAAGAGACACGTGGTAGCCCATGAGGGAGTGACATGTGGCAGCATGAGGGAGTGCCATGGGGAAGCAGCTGCAGTAAGGGCGGTGGACCCCCACATTCCACGTGGCAGCCTGTGATTGGAGGAAAGGGATATGTTGGCCAAATGAGGGCTTGACATGTGTCACTACTTAGAGGATGACATGTGTCCCCCTTAAAGTAGCCTATATATATGTTGATGAGTTTTTTGCATCCTTATCCCTTAATTTATTACTTCATCCAAATATTCTAGAAAAGAGAAGAAGAGGAGAGAAACCCTCAAGCTAGAGAGAGTTTCGGATTTGAGGAAAAAAAAAAGTTAAGCTTCCGATTTCGTTCTATGAATTAATTGTCTAAGGTTCACCACGATGTTATGAAGGTTTTATTAATGAAAATTTATGGTTTTGATCTTCCCAAAGCGTTACAAACAACCAAGAACTTTTAGGCGCGCTAAAGGAACTTCTGAGGCAAGTTTCGATGAGGTTGACGAGTTTCAAGAAAGGTAAGAGTTTCTCTTTTGAACTGGAGTTTCTAATGATTTTATGAGGTATATTACATGTATTAAATAATGCTGGAAGTGGAAAAATTTCACAAGGATGCTTGACGTTAAAAACAAGCTAAATTAAAGTCGTAGTAGCTATATCGAAGTCGCATAGTGTGTTATCGTTGTGGTGCTGCGGGAGCAGCTAGTTGGGTTGTATGTTGAAGGGATTTAAAGTTTTTTAAAAATGGTGTGGGTTATGCTGGTTGATGACAAACGACCCTCCGTTTGGTATTGTTAAAGATTTTGCAAAATAAAGATTAAAAACTCTATTTTTGTATCCTATTCTGGAGCTAGTTGTTTGGAGCTTGTATTGTACAATGTTGAAGAGATTTACTTGTAAGTATTTGCTGGTATTTATTTTTGGTATGGTTGTTGATATTTTGGCCGAGTCGAAATCTCGGGGATGTTGAAGTTGTGGGGGAAATGCTATCTGATTTTTGGTAGCTTCGGAACTAATAACAAACTAGTCGAGAGTAATGGATAGGAAATGACTCCTATTAGTACTTGGTTGTAGAGTGGGATATTGGAAAGTGAAAAGATATTAACCTTTGTAATACTTTTATTTCAAATAGGTTAAGGAGGTATCAATACAAGCTGGATTTTAATTAATCCCTAAACTGGTATGTAAAACCCTTCTTTCTCTTGGCATGTTTTTGTTACAAGTTGGTAAAGCTTCCCTTCTTCCCTCTTGACATGTCTTTGACATAAGTACGATGTTATAATGCTATAACTACTCACCGAGTCCCATCATGGGCCGAGTACGTTATGTGATGGTATGGTAAAGCAATGAGAAGGTTATTATACCGAGCTCATGATGGGCCGGGTACGATATATGTATAAACTGACTCTATGAGGTAAAGTAGAGGGTATGTAAATCTTATTCTACTCCTTCGTTTGGCCTGACCCATAGAAAGCCAACGAACGAAGAATATGTAAAGTCTACAACAAGCTCTTATTCTTAAGTACACTAGGATGACCAATGTTTTTAATTTCCTAGAACGTATGTCCTTTTGCCTCTATTCATGTGAAAGTGTCCGACCATCCTAAGTTGGTATAATTTATGTTGTGGTATAAGGCATGAATCTCATTCAATCCTTTAAGCTAGAACTCTTCCAATAATTGAATTATGGCTTCTCAAGTTTTTCTATACCTTGGGAAGGAGTAAGTAGGTAAAGTAAATCTCCTTTTTTTTGGCATGAACTTTATGAAACAAATAGACGAATTATATGTGATCCCAAGGAGGTCCCCATTCTCAAAGACACTAAGATGGCCATTTTCTTGACTTCCAAAAGATATTTTACTACGCCTTGATACGAGTAGATGATTTTAAAAGTGCTACCTTGATGTAAACCGTAATGACACTGCAAAGGTACTTGTTATGGCTATTGTCCTAATTTTCCAATGATAGTTCATTTTGATTATTTCAACAAGTCTCCAATGATGGTTTAAATTGCATATGGTTACTCACTACTCTACTTATGTATACTGTAACCCTTCTTTCACTGATTCCCAGGCCGGGAACATAATCGTGCACAATTTACTGCATTATCCACCGAGACCCTGACTAAAGAGCTGGGTACGCTATATGAGGAAATAATAATGCAATGACATCAAAAACTCACTGAGTCCCTCTCTAGAGGGCTAGGAATGTATGTATATATATATGATGATGTGATGTGATATGATAAGGTGATGATGGAGCCAGGCCCTATGATGGTCCTATAGATATATCTTTCACCGAGTCCTTAAAGGGGCCGGCTATATTGTATAATATGAGCATGCATGATTTATGATTCACAAGGTACAGTTACAGTGTTTTCTTAAGTAACAAATTTATCCGCTTGGCTCTTTTTATTTCAGATATGTTTTCAGTTATGCTTTACATACTCACTACATATGTCGTAATGACCCCCCTTTCTTCGGAGGGCTGCGTTCATGCCCACAGGTATAGATGCATGTTTTGGAGACCCACCAGCTTAGGACTCCTACCAATAATTTCAGGAAAAGCTCCATTGTATCAGAGCCTAGTTGTGGTACTGGTCTCTTAATTTGTACACTCGTTTTGTTTATTCAGTGCTACAGCGAGGGCCTTATCCCGCCTTATGTTATCATTGTACTCTTAGAGGTCTGTAGATATGTATGTGAGTTGTATATGGGTTATATACGCATGTATGCATAGTTGTACTGATATGGTTTATGTTTTGGGGGACATTTTCCCCTGTCATGATAGTTGTGCCGGCTGAGGTGTTATCTCGTATATTTGTATACTGTGACTCAAATAGGAGATAGGTTTGCTTATAACTATCAAAGGTATACACGAGTATCCAGTTCGGGTACCCATCACGGCCTATAGGGTTGGGTCATCACATCAGAAGTCTCAAAATTTGGAAACAAGAGACAACATAGATATAATGAATATCTAACATGCCTCTACTAGTCTAGATAGGGGCATACAACAATCTCTGAGCTCACCCAATAAAAAAGGTAAAGAAGTCATATGCTCATAAGAAATAAAATATCTTTTACTAGGAATACGAGGACTCACCAATGGTACACAAGTTCTATCTTGTAAGACCTCTCAATTTGAAAAGTTGGAAAATGAGGATCAAAACATGAAATTACTGAGAACCTGCAATTATGGCACCAGCTGATAACTATGGAAGGCCATCATGGGCAGTGGAGATCCACCATGGTGGTAACCTTGAGGTTTAGTCCTACAGTGTGAGGTTCATGATAGGGCACCATACACCGTGGTGAGCTCTATGGGCCGTGAAGTCCTTAGTAGTGACCCCTGCCCTGAGGCCTCAAAAAGAAGGATTCCAAGTCTAGAACCACACCTCACCACCATGGGTCGTGTAGCCCTTAACGGACCATTGTGGGTTCTATGGTGGTCATTCCTACAGACCAACCTGTTGGGCCTGCACCACGCCCCTGTTTCACGGGTCGTAATGCATTACATGGATCATGAAGACTTCTGTGGAGGAAATTCTAAAACTCTTCCCTCAAACTCCCAAAAATCCAATTACTAGTTAATCATCACGGACACCACCACGGGCCGTGATAAGCATAATGGACCTTGACGGGTCTACCACAGTGAGTCCCATTTCTAATTAAATGAGTGGCAATTCAATCAATTTCCTATTCTTTCATTAAAGTATGTGGACATTTTTGGGACTAGATTCATTATGAAAATATCCTAAATTCTTATAAGTCTATTCTTCTCTCATTAACTCCCAAACAACTTTAAGACTTCTCTCTCAAGTATCATTCGAGGGTTGATCTTCTTCATTAATTTTTCTAAGGTTTCTTTAAGAATAAGTCTCCTTTTTAAATTCCAAGGTCAAATTCAATCAAGGTATGAAGGGATATATCCATGGGTCACTTTCACCCATTGAGTCCCAAGATTTCTACTAAAAATCTCATGAAATTTCAATTTGGTTTGTAACCCTAGTTTGATGAATTGCATTGGGCTAGTTAAAATTATATTATAAATCATTATAGATGATTTTGCTACATTAATTACTTGATTTTAAGTTGAATTATGATTTCCCATGCATGAAACCTATTTCCAATGATGATATTATGAAGTATGATTATGAATCCAATAATTTAAAGGTATTATCACGACTTTCATTTAAATTGATATGTCCACGAGCTTTACTCTAAATTCAAGTGTGAATAATGATCATAAATTATAAGTATGTTCAAGTGATGAAACTCATACAAGTTATGAAAGAATGTGACTTAGGGTCATATGTGGTTACCTAGAACCTAATTATATGAATTATACAAGTATGACTTTGTAATGGTGAAAGGAAAATACTCACATTGAAATTATGTTATGAAATGAGCTATTCTATGAAGTATGAAGTTTATGGAAAAGTTATGGTATATGCTAAGTTTGTTTACTATGTTACGTATTCCATGAGATTTGACTTAGAACCATGTGGACCTGAGGTGGGGGCCCTACCAAAAGCCTTAATAGCAACCTCGGGTCTCTTAAACTACTTTTCACCCTAGGTTTCCATCATGACTTAGCTAGTGGATACATATATAGCCTATGTACATGACTCGCCTAGCGGGGTAGAGTCTACCATGGCAAGTACATTCCCCTTTCATTCATTGTATGGGGAGATATCAGGATTCCTTGGTATAGCTCATATAGTCTTATTGTCGGTTATGGTTGTATCCCACATATGTAAGGCTTCTTATGTACTTTCATGATTTCAACTATACTTTTCACATTATTTGATCATTATAGTTTCCTCTTGACTTTACTTATCCTCTTTATCATGTACTCAAGTGATCATTATAACTTATGATTTATATTGTATATCATGCCCTCATACTTAGTACATTAATACGTACTAACACATATTATTGCCTACATTATTTAATAATATTGAGGTTGAAGATCACATTCCTACGCGTGGCTAGTAGAGCTTTATTCGGTGAATTTTTTGGTGAGTCCTCTTCCATCGAGTACTAGTTATGAGTTGTTTTTTTCTTTCAAAGAAGTTGAATTCTTTCAGGTTAAGGGAGAGCTAGAGAAATGTCTTAAACTCTATCGTTTTTATGTAGTAGAGGCATTTATCTGACTTATGTTTAGAGTCAATGTTGTCAAATTCTCATATTCTTTATGATTCATGATCTAGACTCGTTTTATGTTATTTTCTAGATTTACTATACCTTATGAATGATTTATGATATGTCAACAGTCTTGGTTGAAGCCCTTTAGGGTTTTGATTGTTGTGTTACGACTAAACCCTAGGCCGGGTCATGTTAAACCTATTAATAGAGCACAAGGTTTAAGATGTCCTAGGGTTTCCAACATGCCACGTTAAGTAAAGTCTTATTCATAGATGTGGAGCGTGCCACAATAATGAATAGGGGGCTACAAGGCATTTTAGGAAACTCCTACTTCTTTCATGCTCTATGTGGTGCTATAGAGTTTACCCTAAGACTTTCATTCCCTAACGATCTTTCTTTGCGATTTTCAGAAAATGCCTCCAAGAAGACAAGTTCCTCAAGACAATGGTCCTCTACCTGACCAAGTTACTAATGCAGAGTTCTAGACCACTATTACGGTGCTAGCTAAGTAGTGTCCAATCAAGGGGTGGCAGGTCCACCCAATGCTTTTACTCTGGTTGCTAGGGTGAGGGACTGTGCAAAAATAACCTCCGAAGTTCCATGGATTGAAAGTTGATGAGGATCCTCAAGAATTTATTAATGAGGTTTACAAGATAGTGAGCATTATGGGGGTGTCATCGAAAGAGAAAGTGGGGTTGGCAACTTACCAACTCAAGGGTGTTACTCAAGTTTGGTACACTCAATGAAGAATAGAGAGGATGGATAAAGACATATTGAATGGGAAGCCTTCAAACTTGCTTTCATTGATCACTTTTTCCCTATTGATCTAAGGGAAACCAATGTGTTAGAGTTCATCAATCATCGACAAGGCAATATGAAAATGAGGGAATATGCCCTCAAAGTCACCAATCTCTCTAAATATGCTCTATCATTAGTTGTTGATCCATGTGCCTGAATAAGTTAATTCATATCAGGAGTATCCAACTTGTTTTCTAAATAATGTCGTACCACCATGCTTATCAAGGAAATGGACATATCTCAAATTAGGACCTTTCCTAATAAATTGAGGAAGAGATACTTAAAGAGATGAGAATTAGAGATTCCAAGAGAACCTGGTATAAAGGTGGGCTCTCAAATGCTAGGTCCGGTGGTGGTAGTATCCATTCTCAACAAGGCCAAGGTTCAGAAAAGATGCTTGTTAACGATAGGGTGCCATATCCCAAGGATGAAGGAGGAGGTGTGATTGTTAGTAGTCCTTCATTCCCCAAATATCCAAAATATGGGAAAAACATCATTGAGGGAGATGTTTGATGGGAATGAGTGCTTGGTTTTGATGTGTCAAGATGTGCCATAGGCAATCCGAGTGTCCTTATGTTTCTAACTATGGTAGAAAAGGTCTCCCTCAAGGCCAAGTTGCTCAAAGTAGCCAAGCTACACAAGGTGCCCAATCTCAACCTAAGGGTGGTCAATGCAACAACCTATTTTATACTCTTCATGGTAGAAAAGAGTTGGAGGATTGTCACGATCCAAGCCTAGGGCCTAGACATGACATGGGGAATGAGGAACCCTAAAGTACCTCAAAAACGCCTGTTAGCATTCTTTTATACTTTCATAGGTAATGACAATAAATAAACAAGCAGAAATCATAATAGTAAATCTTCAACTTACATATGTCCAAAATACCTCTAACTTTTATATTTAACGGGGCTAAGACAAGTCCCTAGCTCACCCTCACTCATAATAAAAAGAAATACCATAGTAAGTGTCTAAAGATCTCAACTTATCATAAGCTGGAAATATAAAAGAGTATTGTTCCCGGAACATGGGAACTCACCAAAAGTAGTCTTCAAGCAAAATCTCAACTATCCACGTGGAGGATAACGAGGAGGAGCACCGATCTCTACATGGTGATATCATGTAGGCAAAAGAGTATGCGTTAGTACTTTGAATGTACTAAGTATGTAAGCATGCATCAACATTGAGGAAACATTAAAATATTTATGTAAAATGAAACATAATTCAATACATGCATAATCAATCATATAGATATGCTTTAAAACATTTATTTTGTCGGAAGATGACCATAACCGATATTTAAGACCATGCGAGCTATTACATGGAATCCAACATAACCCCCTATATTGGCTAAGGAGACTATTTCTGGGTAGAACTCCATCAACTTCATTCATTTCTGTAACTTTAACTTTAAGAACTTTCATGGATCCATTAGCCTAAGCCTACAAGGGCTCCTATGTCGCCACAAAGTTAATGAGACAAGAAGTTGCTATTAGGATTTCCTTATCGAATCCCACCTCAATGACCCATTCGGTGCTAAGTCAATCCCACAGAATAGTTTAATACTTCAAAATATTCATAGCATATACCTGAGAATTCAAAACATGATATTCGGTAGATTATCTCATTAAAACATTTGGTAATTCAAATATGCAGAAATTATCCTTATTGCATAAAGAATCAATCATTCATATTATTTCATCATTCTTTCATATCATAAGACTCCCTTTTGATATATATATTGTTTTCATAAATATTCATTTGGAGTCAAAGCTTTCAAGTCAAACTTTATTGAAAATATAGTAAAACTAAGTGGGTTCAAATCATTTCAAATTTCAAGCAAGTATGCAAATGAAATTATGTATAAAAACTTTGAAATTTATCAATAAAAAATAATGATTTAAATAACCCATCATGAATTTCAAGAACTTTTAAAGAGCTAAATAGAGAAAATACTTACAAACCATCAATCCATACCTATAAAATTATTTTGCATTAAAATAGACTAATAATCATTAGTTTCACCATGATTCATGTTATTAAGTAAAAATAAAAATTATCCATAAGAAAATCTTACTTGAAATCAAGAGATTTAGTTAAAAGAGTTTTGGACTACATGGTTAGAAGAACCCATGGATAAACACCCACATAACTTAGAGTAAAGCTTAAGAAAAATAAACATAATCTATCATATAATCAAAATACATTAGGCATGAGAGTGAAAGGGATACTCTCATTGAAGACTTACATATGCTAATATAAGATAGGTAATTAAAATTCAAATACTTAATAATCTATGCATTTGGAATCATGATTTGAAAATCCATAAAGTTTCATATTTGAATAAAATAGAAGACTTTGATAATTTATGCATTTGAAAGGAATCCATGAATCAATATCCACATACCTTAGAGTAAAACTTAAAGAAACTAAACATAATTTATCATATAATAAAAATACTTTAGTCATGAGAGTGGAAGGAATACTCTCATTAAAGACTTACATAGGCTAATATAAGATAGGTAATTAAACTTCAAATACTTAGTAATCTATGCATTTGGAATCATGATATGAAAACTCATAAAGTTTCATACTTGAATTAAATATAAGACTTTGATAATTCATTTGACCTTCATGGATGAAAGGATCTATAAATCAATACCCAAATACCTTAGAGTAAATTTAAAGAAAATAAATATAATTTATCATATAATCAAAATAATTTAGGCATGAGAGTGGAAGTAATAATCTTATTGAAGTCTTACAAACCTGAAATTCTAAGCTTTACTCAGAATCGAAGTACTTAATGAATACTCTTGAGTCCTAGCCTTTTCTCCTCACCGAAATATTTTGTGTATTATCCGGAGTATATGAATCACCGGAATAGTATTTCTACACTACTAAGAACTAAAATTATATTTTAAGAATGAGTAAAGAAGTGTATAGAGAGAAGAGTTGCTTGAGAAAGCTTGATGAACAAAATGATAAAATAAGGTTGGTATTTATAGGTGTGAAGGAGGGATCTAACAATAATTAAAATAATTATAAAGAAATCTGAAAATTTAGTGGAATATTGTGATTTTATGGGTGATATGAAATGGATCTAGATCTTTCCATTGTTGGTGAGATGAACCTTCTTTTAATGTAATATCCTTTTTCAGAGCTGTGTTAGAAAAATATAACTTCTTTATTAGGATTTGATGTCTACATATGAATTGTTTCTCTAGAAGTCTACTTTCATTTCGTTCAATCATAAACTGATTTAGCGCATCCTTCAATGAGATATGATTTTTCTTCTATAAATACTCTATTTCTTCATAGCACCATGTCTTACAGTAATTAATTTATTTGACCTACTTAACTTCCAAAACTTAAAATATGGTCTCACAAAAGTTGTAGGTAATGGTGTTAGAGTTATTCTGAAATTTTAATCACCTAATTTAGACCATCCTATTAAAAGTTATCCCCAAATACAGAAGCAATATCATTTTTATCGAGAATTGGAACATCACATACAATATTTTTAGGGGGTATTACAAAGATACTCCCAATATTGTTATCGGTATGTTATGGGTCTTTCACTATGATGTTTATGCCTTGCTTGATTCTGGTGCAAATTTGTCTTTTGTTGCTCCTTATGTGGCTATAAGCTTTGATGTTAGCCCCAAAGTATTGACAAAACCTTTTTCCATTTATACTCTCGTAGGTGAGTTGGTTATGGATAAAAGAGTCTATAGAAATTTCCCTGTGTCGATTTTGTACAAACTTATCCGTTGTGATCTTGTTGAACTTGATATGACTGATTTTAACATTATTCTTGGTATGGATTGGTTACATGCCTCTTATGCATCCATTGATTGTAGAATCCGTAGAGTTAAGTTTATATTTCCAAATGAGCCTACTCTTGAATGGAAGGGTAATGATTTGTGGTTAAGGATCGATTCATTTCAGGTCTTAAGACCCCAAAAAAATAATTTCCAAGGGTTGGATCTACCATCGTGTACGAGTTAGGAATTTTTATTTCGAGACTCTTATTCTTGAGTCAGTTTCAATTGTAAATAAATTTCTAAAAGTTTTCCCTGAAGATCTTTTGGATATTCCTCCCGAAAGGAAAATAGACTTTGGTATTGATCTCCTACCCAATACCAACCTATCTCTATACCTCCGTATCATATGGTTCCATAGGAACTTAAGGAATTAAAAGAACAGTTGAAGGATCTGTTGGATAAGGATTTTATAAGACCATGTATTTCACCTTGGGGTGCTCTCGTGTTATTTTTTAGGAAGAAAGATGGGTCACTCCTAATGTATATAGATTACTGGCAATCGAACAAGGTCACTATAAGGAAAAAATATCTGATTCTAAGGATAACTGATTTGTTTGATCGATTACAAGGGTCCAATTACTTTTCAGTGATTGATCTCCATTCAGGTTATCACCAATTAAGGGTAAGGGAGTGTGATATTTCCAAAACGGCATTTCAAACTTGGTATGGTCACTTTGAATTTTACATTATGTCTTTTGGATTAACAATTGCCCCTATAGCATTTATGGATTTGATGAACAGGTTATTTAGGAAATGTTTGGATATGTTTATGATTGTCTTTATTGATTATATTTTGGTTTACTCACGGAGTGAGAAAGAGAATGTCCATTATTTGATGATTTTGTTGCAAATTCTCAAGGACCACCAACTATATGCAAACTTTAGCAAATGTCAATTTTGGCTAAGGTCAATTTCTTTCCTTGGTCTCATTATTTTTGGAGAAGAATTACCCACCCATGAATTTGAATTGGAGGCGGTGGTATTTTCTTTGAAATTGTGGAGACATTATCTTTATGGTGTCTATGTAGATATTTTCACGATCACAAGAGTTTGCAATATATGTTCACCCATAGAGACTTGAATGTTTGACAAAGGAGGTGGCTTGAACTGTAGGAATGATTATGACATGAGTGTACTATACCATCCGGGTAAGGCAAATATGGTTGTCGACGCTCTTAGTAGATTGTCCATGAACATTGTTTCTCATATTGAGGATGAAAAGGGAGAGTTAGTTTGGGATGTGCATCGATTAGCCTAGTTTGGTCTTTTATTGGTTGATTCCAATGATGATGGTGTTGTTGTGCAAAATGGTTTTGATTCGTCTCTAGTGGAGGATGTAAAGGTAAAAAAGGATGGTGATCCCCCTCTGGTTGAATTGAAGAAAATGGTGACCGAACAAGCTATAGGCTTCTCCCAAGAGGGAGATGACATTTTGAGATATCAAGGCCAATTGTGTGTTCGAATGTTGATAATTTGAAAGACATTATAATTTATGAAGCTCATAGTTTGTGGTATTCTATTCATGCCATTTCCACAAAGATGTATCGAGATTTGAGAGAAGTATATTGATGGAATGGCATGAAAAGGGATATTGCAAAAAATTTGGTTGTCTCCTAATTGTCAACAAGTGAAAGTTGAGCATCAAAAACTGGGAGGTTTGGCTTAAGACATTGATATTCCAACTTGGAAGTGGGAAGCCTTTAATATGGACTTTGTTACTGAAATGACCTATTAGGTCGTTTAGACAACTAGAGCTTTTTATTTAATAAAAGACTCATCCCGTAAAATTTTAGATGAAATTTTGGACTATTCGATAACTACGGTTATTTAGTTGATGGGTAAATTTAAACCTTAATTTAATTAGAGGGATAAATTAATAATTTATTTAATACCTTATACCACTTTAATTATTAAAATAAGTTAAAAGGGGTTATTATTATTTATTTAGTTATAATATAAATCAATTAGGGCTCAAACCTTCAGATGAAAGAAGAGGGAGAGAACTCATAGTTAGCGACAAAAACTGCTTCAGGTAAGCTTAAACAAACTCTAGTGTTGTTTTTTATATATATCTATATATATTATGCACGTGTTGGGTGAAAATTCTTTAGTATGATATTTTGGTGTTGAATGAACTAGATTTCAAATTCTTTTCTCATTTGGTCAAATAATTTAAAGGCTAATCTAAGAATTTTGACACGTAGATATGTATTGCAAACAATCCAGGTTGATTAGAAGCCTCAACTTCTCACACAAAAATCAATTTGTGTTACAGTGGAGATCCTTTTAAGCTTTACTAGGTCCACAAATTTTATCTTCCACAATAAGGTAAGAGGCTTTGAGAGGATATTCACTTCATGTAGGTTCTTAAAACTGTGAAGACAAATTCTATTGTTAATTATTATTAAGTATTGATTAATAAGATTCTAGGATAATCATGGATAATGATTGGGAGAGGATGGTTGGAGTGATTGAATTGGTGGCGGTGGTAACATTCTGCAATTGGTCTTCTTGGTATGTTATTAGTTCGAATCAGTTATCTCCCATTTTTGAAATATGTTCTTTTAAATTATCACATTATAATTTATATTTGATATACTGAGATAGGTAATTAAATATTAGGTGTATTGTATTATATAAAATTTATGATATTTGAGGAATTGAGGCTTAATCTTACGCTTGAATTTTACGGAATTGATTATAGAGTTGGGCGAGTTGTTGGGGCTAGGTTAAACATATATATATATATATATATATATATTATTGGTGTGTATGGACTCGTTTTTTTAAGAAACTTGTATACTTGATAGATTGGAAACGTTCCAAGGCATTGAAGAAAGGAATAATATTAGTAAATTAGCTTGCTTGTCTTCGGTTGAGGTAGGTTATGATTTATTCTATATAATAGATAGACTCTTAATAGTGATTTATAGCCATTGAGTAATGTGTGAAGTTTACTATGCATTTAATTATTGTGGTTTGGATGGTTGGTATGTTGTTGTGATTGGTCTGAAATCCTAAGACCGTGAAATCCATAATCTTGAACTTGCCCTATCAAATAAAGAAAGCGTGATGAAATATTATTAATGAAGTGAAATGTACTAATAAGGAGTGATAAATTAATTATATTTGGATTGGGTGTCACATTCCGACACGGTATATTTAGATTGGGTGTCACGTTTCGGCATGGTAATATTAAAGGAAAATAAATTAAAATAACATAATGCTACCCAATCTCCAATAACTTATTTTCCCAAAAGAGCGTGATGTGGAGGCCTAAGTCCTCATGTGTGATCTTAATATTGTTGATTGGTTATGTAATTGTTCATTGTGTTAGCACTTGATCTTGATCTTGTTGGTAGTCACTTGTTAAGTGTTATCGTTGATTTCCTGCTATTACTTTATGCATATTAATTTCTATTTTTAGTCGGCCGATGATACCTACTAAGTATATGTTGTCCTGTATTTACTCTTACTTGTATTTTTCTTTATTTTATTTTATAGAGTTCAGCGAGTGTTCCATCGACTTCGACTCAACCTCAATCTATTCAGTGTCCAGCACATCAGGTTCCAGAGTGAGCTATTCTTTCTAGCTCGTGTTGGATTCTCTCGGGCATGGCATGATGTCCCTAGTTTTTGGACACATTAAGTAATTTATTTATTGTGGTGTTTGATATTTTCAGACTTGAAGTGTTGACTTTTAGATTTTGGGAACGAGATGTAATAGACCCTAGTGGTTTGTTATTTCTTACTTCCGTAAGTTGGGCTTCCGCATTATTATCGTATTTCATAAGTTGAACAACTAATATAATTTGGGGTTGTATCGTTGGTTCTCCTACCTAGGAGGTTAAGTATGGGTGTCACTCATAGCCCATTTTGGGTCAGGATAGTTACATATTCGCCACGTACTCATAGGCAACATAATTCTATTTGGGTTATTGTGGACCAAATGACTAAGTCAACTCATTTCCTTCCTGTTAAGACTTCATATTTAGCTGAGAACTATTCTAGGTTGTATATCCAAGAGTTTACTAAGCTTCATGGTGTTCCATTGTCTATGATTTGTGATCGAGATACCCAGTTTACATCTAAGTTTTGGAGATCATTCCAAAAGCGTTTAGGTACCCAAGTAAAGCTTAATACTCTTTTTCACCCACAAATGAATGGTCAGGCTGAGCGCACCATTCACACATTAGAGGATATGTTTACAGAATGTGTAATCGATTTTAAGAGAAATTTGGATGAGCATTTTCCATTAATAGAGTTTCCTTAGAACAACAATTATCACTCTAGAATTGAGATGGTTCTATCTGAGGTTTTGTACAGTAGGCGGTGTAGATCTCCAATCGGTTGGTTTGTGGTAGGTGAAGTTACTTTGATAGGACCCGAAATGTTTTTTTAGGCTTAGGAGAAACTTAGACTCATTAGAGAAAGATTGAAAATGCCCCAAAGTCGACAAAAGTCCTATTCAGATGTAAGTATAAGGGCACCTGAATTTGAAGTTACTAATTGGGTTTACTTGAAAGTTACACCCATGAAGGGTGTGATGTGTTTTGTTAAAAAGGGGAAGCTAAGTCCCCGTTATGTTGGCCCATATCAGATTTTGAGGCAATTTGATAATATGGCTTATGAGTTAGATTTGCCTTCAAATTTAGCATCGGTGCATCCGGTGTTCCATGTGTCATTAATGAGGAATTTTATAGGTTATCCTAGCTCCAGTGTGCAATTAAACAACATTGAGGTCAAAGAGAGTCTTTCTTTTGAAGAGGTTCCGATTGATATATTGGACTAGTAAGTAAGAATGTTGAGAAACAAAGAAATAGCTTCAGTTAAAGTGTTATGGAGGAATCAAGATGTTGAGGGTGCTACATGGGAGGCCAAAGCTGATATGATGTCCCAATATCCTCATGTATTTCCTTACATGCATAGTTGAGGTATTTAGCTCCTGCATAATCCAACCAGCCCAAATTATGCATTTTAATTATTTTCATGGTCTCATATGCATTCATGTTCATTAAATGAGTTTTAAATTTATGTTTTTGCTTGAGATTAAATATTACATGTTTTTATGCATTATTGAGATGTTTTGCATTCATGTTAGGTTGTTATGTTCCTTTCCTATTCCATTCATTCTATCTTGAGTGCCATTCGAGGAGGAATGTTCCTAAGGGGAGATATTATAAGACCCAGAATTTGGAATGTCAGAAAACGAGGATGAAAATATGAAATTTCTGAGAACCTGCATTTTTGGCACTAGGTGATGACTACGGAAGGCCATCACGGGCTGTGGTGAGCCACCATGGTAGTGACCCTGAGGTTCAGTTAGGCAAAGTGAGGTCCATGACAGGGCACCACAGATTATTGTGAGCATCACGGGCTGTGAAGCCCTCCTTGGTGACTCCTTCCCTAAGTCCTCAAAAAAAGCATTCCAAGGTTATAACCATGCCTCACTACCATGGGTCGCGTAGCCTCTCATGGACCGTGGTGGGTACCGTGGTGACCAACCTATAGGGCCTGCACTATGCCCATGTTTCATGGGTCGTAATGCATTACACGGACTGTGAAGGGTTCCGTGGAGGAAGTTCTAAAACTCTTCCCTTTAACTCCCAAAAATACAAGTCTAAGTTAATGGTCACGGACACCACCATGGGTCTTGATGAGTATCACGGACCATGATGGGTCCTCATTCAAGGGTTCATCTTCTTCATCAAGATTGGCTAGGGTTTCTTCAAGAACAAGTCTCCTTTTTAATTTCTAAGGTCAAATTCAATCAAGGTATGTAGGGATTGATCTATGGGTCTCTTTCACCCATAGAGTCCTAAGGTTTCTACTCAAAATTTCATGAAATTTCAATTGGGTTTGTAACCCTAATTTGATGAATTGCATTCTGATGTTTAAAATTATGTTTTATATTATTATAGATGATTATTATAAGTACGTTCCTATAGGAATTACATGATTTAAGTTGAATTATTATTGCCCATGCATGAAGCCTATTTTCAATGATGATATTATGAAGTATGATTATGAATCCAATAATTTCAAGGTATAATCATGACTTTCATTCAAATTGATATGTATATGAGCTTTACTCTAATTCAATAGTGAATTATGATCATGAATTTAGGTATGTTCAATTTATGAAATTCATGCAACTTATGAAAGAAGGTGACTTAGAGCCCTATGTGGTGACCTGATGTCATGACCTAACTCCATAGGCCGCGATTGGGGACCGAGATGGACCCCCGTATACATAACTATCAGCTATAGTCAAGTTGAACTGTGTGTGATGTGGTACTATACATAAAAACCCCAATGGGTCAAAACTTTTTCAGGTACATGTAGCCTCTTTCATTCGTACCATATCATGAAAGGGCACGCAAGCCGATAAGGCTTCTGTAACATAAAAACATTTACAACGCGACATACATGCATAGCTGAAATAAACTTATAAACAACCCATATACACATGTCTATAGACCTCTAAGAATTATGAACGGTAATATATGGTGGGACAAGGACCCCACCATACCCCTGAATAAACAAATGCCAATATCAAATAACCAGCACTAAGAGCTAGGCTCCAGAACAGTGGAGCCCTTCCAACATAGCTGAGCAGAAATCCTAAGCTGGAGGATTTCCGAAATGAACATCTGTACCTACGGGCATGAAATGTAGCCCCCAGATAATGGGGGGTCAGTATGATATATATATATTGAGTATGTAAAGCATAACACATCATAACTGAGATAACAACTGAAGCAGGGATGCAGGAAACAAATATAACATTTAACAACTCACTGTACCTGCATCTTAGGACATGTAATTATGTACATTCTCATACACTGTACCCGTCCCTCTAGTAAACTCGGTGTCCTAATAATTTTATCATCTTAACATGTCATCATATCATCATGTATCATACCCGACCCTTTATGGAACTCAGTCATACCCGACCCTTTATGGGACTCGGTCGTACCCGACCCTTTATGGGACTCGATCGTACTCGACCCTTTATGGGACTCGGTGAATGCTTATATCATCATATATCATATCTGGCCCTTTATAGGTCTCGATCATACCCGGCCCTTTATGGGACTTGGTAAATAAATATCATCGTATATCGTACCCGGCCCTTTATGGGACTGTGTCATAACCGGGCCTTTATGGGACTTGATGAAAGATGTATTAACAGCATGCACGAGTAGAATAGTGAGTAACAATATGCAATTAACTCATCATCTGAGACTCGATATAACAATCGTCATGAACTATCATTTGAGGATCAAAATGATCATCATCTCAAGTCTCCTCTAAATTCCATTAGGGGCCATATCAAATGGAGTCTCAAGAAACATAGACTTTTATTAAGATAATTCCAAATGGCTTATGAAATCAGAAACACTTATCATCAGAAAGTCTTTAGAAATAGGAGCTTACGTACTTAGTCACTACTCAACATATAGAAGGTCCGAGGGTAGTAGTTTAACTACTTTAGGACTTCTAGCATTCAGGAGTGAACATGAGTCATGAGTTATGTCCAAAACTTATGGACGAAACTCCCTCCAACCTCATATCATATATCAATTCCCTTACATTTAAGACATTCCAAAAGAAAGGAGAGATAGGCTTTACATGTACTACTTTTCATCACATAGAAGATTTAAAGGCAACAACTCAGCTATTGCAGGAGTTCTAACATCAAGAAGTGGACAAGACTTATGAATCATACTTGGAGTTTTATTAGTGGAATTATCCTCACATTTCATATACATATCAATCGTAACTTACATCTAAGACATGCCAAAGAAAAGAAGGGATAACCTTACATACGTATTATGGGTTAATCGCATCCAGACTCACTTTGTTCTCCTTTAACCTATTTAACATGAAATTAATACTAAAATTAGTGACCTTCAACCTTCCAGCTTAAAATTCTACCACCAATTACCATAGGAACCAATTCCTTATTCCCATTTCTTGACGAGTCTCGATTAGTCTATTAGTTAGTTAGAAGTTAACAAACTTTGGGCAGCATCTCCTCTATAACTTACCATATACAAACTTTCAATTTAACCCCCAAATCTTAGAAAAAAACCAAAAATAACAATCAGCAGCATGCCACCTCAACGTTACACTAAACAAGTCCCAAATAGTCCGCTTAAATCTACGACTCCAAAATACGGTTTTTAATCTTTATTTCATAAAATCTTAACCACACGAAATGGGGTGTCACATGGCTAAAACCAGAAGCATGTACAGTTATTTTTAGTTGTTCTCCTACCCTGCAACATAGGTAAATCGCCTCCAAACACAACACCATGCTAACGACAACACTAGCCAAACTTTAACTCATTAGAATAGTGTCAAAATAGTCCGTACACGACCTGCAACATCCTTCAGCCATAACATGCATATTTTTATGTTTCCTACTCATATTTATACACCCATAACATGCTTAAAAACTTGCCAAAATGTGGGAAGAGTGAATCAAACCTTACCTTATTGAAAATTTCCCTTGAAAGCTCCTTAACGCGTTGAAAACTTATGGGCTATTCGTCACCCTATCTTTTTGCCCCAAAAATTCAATTTACGCTATTAAACACCGTTATGTAACTGTAGGATACCTTAAATAATTAAATCATGGAACAATATCAGAGGGCTTACCTTCTTTGTCCCTTGGCCGCCACTACTTTCTCTAGTTCCTAGGGTTTTCTTTTCTTTTCTCTTAAGTTTAAGATGCTGAAATGTAGCCTTAGTCATAAAAAGACTTGTATATATTATTGCTTAAAGGGTGACACATGGCATCCCCTAGGGGTGACATGTGACATCCCCTCTAGGGCACCACCTCATCCATGCGGCCAACCACATGCTGCCACGTGGCAGTGTGGTGTCCACCCCAAGTAGGTGGGTCACCTTCTTAACCCAAGTAGGTGCATCACCTACTTGTCACCTGCTTGCTTTGTTTCCATGTGTTTGTAATCTAGTCTTACTTTAAGAGCCTATGTATTATTTGCTACTTAAGCTCGACATGTACTCAAGTAGCTTAATTACGTAGGACATCCAAGTTGGTAGGTTACGCAAGTAGATTAGATCCTACGACTCATTACTTGGCCTCCAACTCCTTCTAGATTCTTATATTCCTATTTCCAATCTTTCTTACTTGAGGTATCTCATTTTGCTTTCCTTAGGGTTATTTGATAGCATGGTAGATAATCTAGGTCACGTGGCAACTTTTAAGAAGCTTAAGAAAGCGTTCCGAAGTACAAAAGTACTAGACATAACACCTGGGATCTAATTATATAAATTTTATAAATATGATTTGTAATGGTGAAAGGACAATACTTACATTGTAATTATGTTATGAAATGAGCTATTCTATGAAGTATGAAGTTTATGAATAATTTACGGTATATGCTAAGTATGTTTACTACGTTATAGATTCCATGGGATTTGACTTAGCACCGAGTGTACTTGAGGTGGGGGACCTACCAAAAGCCTTAGTAGATGACTTAAGTCTCTCAAACTACATGCCACCGTAGATTGCCTTATGGCTTTCTAATGAAACCACATATACCGTATCTACATGACCCGCCTAGTAGGGTAGAGGCTACCTTGGCAAGTGGATTCCCCTTTCTTCTATTGTAATGAGAGACACCGGGATTCCATGATATAACTTGCATGGTCTTATTTTTTCTTATGCTTCTATCCTACATATGTATTACTTCTTATATACTTTCATGATTTCAACTATGCCTTTCATATGATTTGACCATTATGGCTTTCTCATGACTTTACTTATCCTCTTTATCACGTACTCAAGTGATCATTGCATGTTATAATTTATATTACATGTCATTTCCTCATACATAGTACATTCAAACATACTAACACATATTATTTCCTACATTGTTTAATAATGTAGGGGTTGAGGATCACATTCCCACATGTGGCTAGTAGAGCTTTATTCGGTAATTTTTTTGGTGAGTCCTCATCATCGAGGACTAGTGATGAGTTAGTTCTTCCTTTAAAAATGTTTAGTTCTTTTAGGTTGAGGGTGAGGTTTGGACATGTCTTATCCCTCACCATTTTCATGTAGTAGGGCATTTGTTGGACATATCTTTAGAGTCTATATATTTAAATTCTCGTACTCTTTATGATTCATGATGTAGAGTACTTATGTTATTTTCCTTATTTACTTTATCTTATGCATGCTTTATGATATGTCCAGAGACCAGGTTGGAGACCTTTAGAGTTTTGATCTCCGTGTTACGACTAGGCCCTAGATCGAGTTATGACATAACTTTAGCCATGATGGGAGGAGGAAGAACTGATTATCGGACCCTACATTATGATATAATGTATGTAAGAAGTATACGTGAGTATATGGAATGCACTAAGTATGTGAGAATATGTATGAACAATAAACATAGTACATAATCAATACGAATTATGGTTTGCAAGACCAATATCTTTTAAAACATGAGTAAATATGAAAATGTTAGAAATATTTATCTCATTGGTCAATGAATTAAAAGAATCTCATAAACATCATAGTGAGATACATATGTGGGAGATAACTGTAACTGACATATCATGTCATAATCAAAATCCACTTGGTGCTAAGTAAATCATTCCGAAGAATACATATCATGGCATAATGAAAATTCAAACTTGTAATAATCATAAGCCTTTCATAATCATACTTCATAAACTTGTTCATAGAAATAACTCATTATCATGTGATTCATGTAATGTGGGTGAAGTCCTTCCATAATTATGAATCTTTTTTATATAAAAACAATTATCATTAGAATCTTAAGTAACCTTGTTCATCAAGGACCTTAAGTCACTCTTTCATTAGAGTTTTGAGTCACCTTCAAGAATCTCAAATCACCCTTTCTCATAAAATTTCTTGAAACAACATTAAAGCATTACTCGTAAACCTCTTTGCATAAAATATCTTTAATTCATAGCATAAATCTTATATACTATATAACTTGAAAATCATGATCATCTCTCATAAATCATACTTGAAACTAGTATATAGCACGAGTCATTAAAATTCAACTTGAAATCATGAAATATGATGTGAATTATTCAAAATTAGACTAATAGCATTAAAGAATATCATAATTGAGAAGACCCAATGCAAATCATGAAATTAGGGCATTTAATTGACAAAATCATAAGAGAATCGAGAAAAAATCTTTGGGATTCCATTGGTGAAAGGTAACCATGGATGAAGTCCCACATACCTTAATCTTGATAATCCCTATATTCGGAAGAATGAAAGCTTGACCTTGATGAAATCACCTGAATTGCTTGAGAAAGAAGAAGCCTCTAGAGAGAAAACCTTGAAAAGAATATTTTGTGATTTTGGGAATTATGAAGAGAATGATAGGGTTAGAAGACTTTAGGTTAGTTAATAATTAGGAATTTAATCCCTAAAACTGTCAACATTCATTAATCAGATATAGGGAAAAAACTAAAATAACCTTTATTAAAATTGAGAACTCGGGTTCCACGGAGGACCTACCACGGTCGGTGAAACTCACCACGGCCTATCATAGGCCGCAACTGGGGTCCGTCCTGGACCCCCGTATACATATGTATCAGTTGTGGTCAAGTCGAACTATAGACATGCAGTACATATAAATCAAGTGTAGTCAAATTGGACTACAAACAACACAATGCCATGCATTAGAGTCCTATTGGGCGATAACATTTTTATAAACCTGTAGCCTCTTTCATTTGCATCATAACATGGAAGGGCACGTAAGCCGACAAGGATTCTATAACATAATAACAGATATCATATATCATGTAGACCCAGCTGAATCAAACTGACATACATAACTCATATATACATGTTTTTTGACCTCTAAAAATATTAACGACAATATATGGTAGGACAGGGCCCCCGCCATACCCCTGAATAGACAACACAATTTTGTATAATAGTGGTCAATATCAAAAACTAGGTTCCGATACAATGGAGCCTCTTCCAGCTAAGCTGTGCGGAATCCTAAGCTAACAGACTCCTAAAACCTGTATCTGTACCTATGGGGCATGAAACACAGCCCCCCAAAGAAAGGGGGTTAGTACGATATATTTACTTAGTATGTAAAACATAACATAATATAACTAGAAGCATATCTGAGATAAAGGAATAGTGGATAAAATATCAAATCAGAAATATGTACCTAAACTCTGTGAATTATAAAAGCATGCATGTCTAAATTATACCATATAGCCGGCCCTACCAGTGATCTAGTGAATACATCTATTAAACCATCATAGGCCCCATGTCATCACCACCTTATTACAACACATCATCATATATATACATATGTACCCGGCCCTCTAGTGAGGGGCTCGGTGGACAATGCAGTGAATTGTGCATGATAACGTACCTGACTCAAGACTCAGTAAAAGAAGGGTTACAGTATACACGAGTAGAGTAGTGAGTAACTATATGTAATTTAAATTATTATCAGAGACTCGACAAAGTAATAAAGTTAAGCTTTTGTTTGAGGACCCGAGTAATAGTGTAGTCATTTCAAGTATCCTCTAAATACCATTATGGGCTACCTCAAAATTAATCTCGGGGACCCTATTCATGTAGTAACATAGGGCCAAATCATTTATGGAATCAAAACACTTAGTCTCGTATAGTCTTTAAGACTTGGAGCCTGTATATTTGGTACCTCTTTAACATATAGAAGTTTCTAGGAAAATAGTTCAACTACTATCAGAGTTCAATATTCAAAAGTAAATAGGATATGTTAAGAATGGAGTTACTCTGGAGCTCACATTATATTTAACTTACAACTAAGACATGCCAGAAAAAAAAGAGAGTAAACTCTATATAGTCTGTACTTTCCTTCAGGTGGTCATTATATAGATATCTCGTACCCGGCCCATCATGGGGCTCGGTGAACAACTCTGGCATCATAATCTCATTTTCATACCAAGTGCATATCAAGAGAAAGGAAAGATAGTTTCCCATACACTACTCTTTAGCACGTAGAAGCCTTATCAGGCAATGCTCAATTCTTGTAGGGGTGTTAACACCTAACTATAGTTAGGGATTATGAGGTGTACCTGGAGTTCTAGGAATAGAATTATCCCAACATTCCACATATAATTCACTTAATTCTAAGACTTGCCAAAAGAAAAGAAAGATAGTTGTACGTATTTATACCAAAATATGCCAAGAGAAAGCTTTACATACCTCGTATGACTCCCTCTTTATCACATTTACCTCATCATCCTTTGAACCTATTCAACATGAAAGTAATATGAATATCAACCACTCTTGACTTTCCAGCACCTTCAGTTGCACCTTAGTATTCATGGAATCTATTTCCTTGTTCATTTTCTCGACTAGTTCTTTAATTAGTTAAGGCGTTAACAAAAATTGGCCAGCACCTCTCCTATAACATGCCCTATCCAAATTTCAAATCACACCCCTAATAACTACAGCCACCAACAAAAACAACCTGCAACATATATACAAGCAATCCACACCATTATTACACAATACAAACCCCAAACAACTTATTCCAAACTATAAAAACGTGAATTCTGGATAGCTTACTGTCTTGCATTATTGCTTTATTTCGAACGGATAATTGAGGGAAATAGGGTTTATCCATGAAATTTATAGATATGTGTCTTAGGGTCGCATACAATTTCGAATTACCCCTACATCAATTCTGTACAAAAAGATATGTCCAATATACCAACAGCAGTCCGTGTAAGATATCCCAAAACCAAAATATGGGCAGTACCTCCTGTATATTTCATCACCCTTTTTCGAGAAGATAAAGCAAAACTGGATTTTAAAGGCTAAATGAAAGTTATATACCTATTAAATACCTTTCCAAAACATATTAAATCACTCAAAATAAATATGTACAATAGAAGTTATACTAATATTACTAACAATAGTTCCATTCAAAAATGGGTTTGTTAACTAGCTCTTAATGTTTTTCTCTCTTTGTTCTTTCAACTTTCTCTCAAGTTTCCAAGTGTAAGGCTGAAGTAATGACTCATTATTCATCCTAATACACATATATACACCTCCACGTGTCTAAGGAACACCTTAGATAATTAATTCACGGAGAAAAATTGAAGAACTTACCTTTAATTTCTCAAAACCATGGCTGCCTTGTTCCTTTCTTTCTTCACGTTTTTCCTCTTCTTTTGTTTGCTGGAGTTTCAGATACAAATAGAATAAGAATGAATTAGTAGTCATCCAAATACACATATATACACCTCTTTAGAAGGTTCCATGTGGCAGCCCTCTAGGGTGCCACCTCAACTTGTTCGGCCAATCACACGCTGCCATGTGGCAGTGGGGTCCACTCCAAGCTGCTGCGTTACCTACTTGACCCCAAATAGGTGCATCACCTTCTTGTCCAAGTAGGTGCATCACCTTCTTGCTTCGAGTAGGTGCGTCATTTCCTTATTTATCTTTCGTGAGCTCGTAATCTCGTCTTACTTCAAGAGCCTATACACTCCTTGCTAATTAATCTCTACGTGTGCTCAAGTAGCTTAAGTGTGTATGACTTCTAAGTTAGTAGCTTACGTAGGTAATTCAAGTCCTATGACTCATCATTTGGCCTCCAATTCCTTCCGAATTCTTACAACTCTATTTCCAACCTTCTCTACTATGGGGTATCATATTCTCCCTTCCTTAGAATCGTTTGATAGTGTCGTAGCGTATCCAACTCACATGATAATGTGTAAGGAACTTACAAGACATTCCGAGTTTAAAAGTGTGGGGTGTAACATCTTTTCCCCTTTAGAACATTCATCCACGAATGTTAAACAAAACTTCCCTTAGCACTTTATACAAATCGTAGGGGGATTCTTTACTATCTCCATAACACATACTTCTATCCAAGTACTTAATATACGATTTTCAGGAGTTGGGGTTACCTGCATATATTGGGAATAGGTGTGAATACTTGTGTTTCATGTTCTCTTCAGATTTCTCGGTCATCCTCTTTCTGGTTTTGGTTTTTCAATAATATCTTGACAGAAGGCACATCTTTAGTCTACAATCTTCTAGTTTGCCGATCTAAGATGGCGATAGGTTGTTCCTTGCAGGATTTCATTTTCTAGACATCATCTATCGAACATACTTTGGGTGGCTCACCAGTACCTTTGTAAAACATCCTTATCTAATAGATTGTGCGTATAGATTTCCAATCAAGTGGTAAGCTTAACTTACTGGCAACTTTTCCCACCTTATGAGCAACTTGACAAGATCCAATGTATTTTGGGTTAAGTTTCTTTTTTAGGTGACCCTATTATGAACATCCAATCATCAATTTGAACTCTGTATATCAATGGCGATTACCTGTATATAATTTCCTTGACTCTGGGCTGCTAATCCTTAGCTTGCTCAATCATGTCGGTGCCTTTTAGCTTAGTTTCTCTAACATCACCCCATCTAGTAGGGGACTTACACATCTTGCTCTACCAGTCTTATACGAGGCCATTGGGATACTAGAGTAGTAGCCATTATGGTAGGCAACTTGATGAGTGATGGATAATCATCCCGGCTACCTACGAAGTTAATCTCCTGGTTTGCGACATATCTTCTAGCATTTAATAGTGCATTCCATCTGTTTAACAGCTCGAGGGAAAAATGCAGTACTAAGACCCGTCTGTGCTCCTGATCTCTTCTTGGACTGATCTCAAGATGTTAATTATAATTAAAGTCCCTCTATCTGAGATATTAGCTGAGGAAGCCTCACGGAACCTTACTACCTCCTTGTCCTATAACATCACCTAGTTCCAGCTGCATAGGTGGTCTTTCTTTAAGGCAAATGGGCTGATTCATTAACCTTCTCACAATAACCCGTATAGCACCCTACTCTTAAAGAGTATAGCATAGGTGCATAATGACATTGATAATTTGGGAATCCTTAGCCTCATATAGTCCTTCTAATTTTTTTCCAAACATTAACTCGCACTCCATCCTTTAGATTTTGCTTCTCAATACTTAAAGTTGCCTGCCAGATAGTGTCGAAATTTCCTCGCCCACTGGCCCATATAGCCTTTCTGTGGTTTACCTCTCCTTAAATGGTACTATGTTGAAGAACTATGGCATTCGAGTGCATCGTCAGTTAGCAATTAGCTAACACTTCTTGTCTTTCATAAATCCTTTTTACAATACCCTCAATGTAATTTATAGTACTCTAGGAACATAATCTCATGTCATTTCTCTGACGCGAGTTCAGATTCTTCCATCTCGTGTGACCACACTCACACTATTGCATTAAATTCCACCAGAATTTAGAAGTTAACCATGCTTGGGCGAGAGAAATACTGGGATGGGTGACCTCCTTAGGAAGTCCTCATGTCGCGTTTTATCGTAATCCTTGCAATAATGTGTGGGGCACTCAATTTAGCCCAATATTTATCTTAGCGTCGTCTCACTAGTCTTTGTTGTTGCCTTGCCCTTTCCTCGTTCATCTTGCAACTGGTATAGGGGTAGATCTTTAGTTCCACTACGACCATGTCCCTTTTTGGTCATTTTGTTTTAACTCCTCCTATTGTATTCCCCCTTTTATGTACGCACCCATTCCTTGGGGTTGGCTACTGAGTAGCGCTAAAGTTCATTCATATAGTGACCTTTAGATCCACTTTGAGTTCTGTCTATCATTAGCTGGCATAGTTTTAAAGGAATTTGACATATAAGCTTGACAATCCTATAGTAACCAGCTAGTCCTGTCCGTCTTATTTAAACCATTTCATAATTGTTTCCTCACCCCTGCTTGTAACCTTCCTAATATATTCTCATTTTATTTTTTACCTATACAAGAATATGAGAGAGTGAAAGAAATACCTTGTCGCACTTCTTTCTATTTCCTTATTTATTCCTTGCTCATCTGCTACCATAGGATGTTTTCTATTCATTTGTCCTTGGTTATATATCTATCGTAACATCATTTGCAACCAACTCTATAGCTAACATTTTGGCTTTTGGTCTAGCATGTTGTCATTATCATTCGTAGTGTCTCTTGAGTTATTTGGTATCATTTCACGGTTACATTCTTTTGTTTTTATACGCAACTATGTTTTAATGTTATGTCGTTTAGGGTCTCATCACAAATTTCTTAACGCCGCCTTATATAGCATTTTGGCATCAATCCAATTATTAGTGGCTTCCGGACCTTTCTAACTTGGTTCAGCAAGATATTTTATTGAAGTTTAGATGTCCATCTCAAATATATTGCTATATGAATTGCCTCCTCCTATTTTTGCCATTTTCTCTCACTTGTTTCCCCCCTTTAGAGGGTACTTATACTTTTACCTGCTTGTACCTTGCTCTATGTGTCTATGTCCGGTCTCAATTTCTTCTAATCTCTTTCTCCAATCTACTTGGTACTGCATCAGGTCCCCGTCTTCCTATATATTTTACAACCTGGTTATCCGCGTATGGAATCTTGGCTAAATTATGAAACAACAAGAACCTTTTCATACATAGTGTGACACCTAATATATTACTCTGTACTTGAGTAATGGACCCTTGGGACTACTCGTCTAAGGCCACATTCAAAATTAATTAGTACTTGTAGTCGTTCCGATTTCAATTAGGCAGTACTAGTATTCCGACGATAACTATTCCAGGTTTTCTTGAAGTAGTGGCTTTTTCCCAACCTATATCCTTTGTTTCTTGGAATGAACGTAAGTTGCATTATTTATTCCTTAAGTTTGTCGTCCTCTTCCCTTAAAGGTTCCACTATTTTTGGGGCGACGTTGTGTACACGCGTCATTCCTTTATAGCTTAAGCTCCATGCTCTTACTGGATATACTCCACGCAGGCTTTTATCTTAGTTAGCATATACCAAGTGCGCCTTATTAGCGGTTTCACTTTGTCCCCGTACTGATATACCACACGTTTAAATTCATACTCATATTCAGTTCCTGACATCTCTTTGAGGTGCTTCTATTTAGAAGTTCTTTCCCCCAATTAGTCGGTGGTGAACTATAAACTATTATCGTAAACTATTTCCCAACCATTGTTGGAAAAAACCAGAATTTCTGAAACATCACATTACTTCTTTTAATACTTGACCTACCAGGTCTTATTCCGATTTTATCCTTGAGTTATGAACAACTTATCTAATTTACAATTAGGAGTTGGCGGCTAGGTACTTTCAAAATGATTGAAGCTCAATTATTGTACATCTTACCTTTCAACCTGAGTTTCTCCTTTTTTTTCTACCACACAATTACGGCTGGAGATACTGTGGTTCGAACTGTACTGCTCAGACAAACTTTTGTTTCTCTGAAATAAACTTTTCCAAGTAAAGAGGCTATCCTTTATTGATGACATGAAGAGTACCTCTTACATCTTTAATTTGGCATAATATGGGTACTCGGTATCAATTTCCAAGACATGTTATAAAGCTATGTTTTATCCCCTTGGAAAATTTCAACAGAGTTTCCTTTATATTTCTTACTTATCCCAAACCTGCACGCAGAAAATACCAATAATGCCTCACAGGGCCAACACATATATATTCGTATCATATCACAGCCGCACAGGGCTTTTAATATCATATCATATTACAACCACATTGGGTTTTCAATGTCAATAATAATATAAAAATACTGGACTTACCTCGTATGTCCAACTTTAACCTACATCTATTGCATTTTCTCGTCTACTTTTCCCTTCAGTTTCCGACTTTACATTTCAATCACATGTCAATACCTTTCTCAACAAATATCTTTTGTGCCTTTACTTTACTTACCTGTGTGCTTCGTAACTTCCCACATCGTTAGTTACCTCTTTCTGTTGGTGTCGTCCTTCGGTTAAGATCACATGTTAGTATAAGGAATTTTCTTATAACTCGGATCTATAGAAGGATCTCAAATGTAAAAGAAAAGTAACATCCTAAATGTCCTATAGCCTTATGTTTATAGATGTGGCGCGCAATACATCAATAATCAAGACTCTACTAGACACAGTATGTAGATAATCGAAGGATGAGCTGCTTTGATATCACTTCTGTCATGACCCAACCCCGTAAGACACGATTGGGGTTCGACCAGGACCCCCGTATACATATCTATCAGCTGTGGTCAAGTCAAACTATAGACATGCAGTGCATATAAATCAAGTGTAGTCAAACCGGACTTCAAACAACACAATACCATTTAACATAGCCCTATTGGGCGATAATATTTTTATAAACCTGTAGCCTCTTTTATTTGCATCATAACATGGAAAGACACACAAGCCGATAAGGCTTCCACAACATAATAACATATATCATACATCATGTAGACCCAGCTAAATCGAACTGACATACACAACCCACATATACATGTCTGCTGACCTCTAAAAATATACAGGCCAAGTGGTTCGCTAGGTGACCAACAATGGTTTTCAAGTTTCCGGCACATCCAGGGTGTAGGCTCCGGGAGTAACAAACTTTATGTCAGAGCCCAGAGTTCAAGAGTCCTAGTGTGTCTATGAAGCTTTGTCTAGTAGAGTCCTTCTTATCGATGTGAAGCACACCACATTTATAATAGGTAGACTATAGGACTTTAGGAATTGTTTCACTTCTTTCTTACTCTATATCACGCTATATATTTTAACTCTATGAAATCTCCTCCTAATTCGTGCATTTCACAATTTATAGATCATGCCTTCAAAGAGAACATTGAGTCAAAGGAAAGTTGTTGAGAATGTGGTCCCATAACCATCTAGAATGATTACTTGGAACCGAGCCAGAGTAGTTGAGAAGGAATTGAAGAATGAGACTTAGGAAGTTCCAAAGACGCACAGTCCATGATGACTTCTAAGGCTGAATTTAAGGGAGTTATCTCTATGCTCACCTAGTTGATAGCTGCACAGGCAGGTTGTCAGAATGCCCAAATACCAAGATTTATTTTATAGAGACATCTGTTGCAAATAAGACTTGTGGTTTCCTGAGGATGAACCCATTAGTGTTCATTGGAACCAAGGTTGAGGAAGATCCATAAAACTTCATTGATGACATGTGGAAGATTTTGAAAGCCATGCATACCACAGAAATAGAGGGAGTTGAACTTGTCACCTAAGTTGAAGGTGTTGCCAATATCTGATATAATCAATGTGAAGAAATATGAGGTGATTATCTTGAGTGCACAGTTTCGAATATGTTTAAGAATGCTTTCTTAGAATACTTTTTACCATGAGAGTTCAGGGAGGAAAAAGTTGAGGAGTTCGTGAACATAGAGCAAGAAGGGATGATAGATAAGGAGTATGGACATAATTTCATTCAACTATCTAGGTTTTCTCCTGAAATTGATCCCGATGTTAAAGCCAAAATTAGGAAATTTGTTGCACCTTTGGGCAGGTATGTAAAGAAGGGTGTCAGGCAGCCTTGTTGATCTCAGATGTGGACACCTCCATACTCATGGTGTATGCATATCAAGTTGAGGAGGATAAAAAAGGTATAGTGAGGAAAATCAAAGCAAGAGATCCAAATCCGTAGGTAATGAGGGCAACCACCAAAAGAGTGGTAATGGCAACCGTTCATTCTTCCAGAAGAGGCCTTCTAGCTATGCACTATTTAAAATATGTGCAATTGTAGCCAATAATAGGAATGACTATAGGTCCTATGGTAACCATAATTTCGGAGCCCAAGGCCCTCATTCCTAGAGAAGTATGACTCTAAGTTCAGCATGCTAGCCACCTTGTGGTAAGTATAGAAGACTCCACTTGAGAGAGTTTCGACATGGCACTAATGGCTGTCATAAGTATGGCCAAATGGGTCACTTTATGAGGGATTGTCTATTAAATAGGTAGGGTAATATGGGAAATAGATCCCAATCTTCTTAAGTAGGACAATCCAAAGAGAAAATCAAAGAGGTGCTACTTCAGGGATAGGCGGGGATCCAAACCATCTGTATGCTATGGCGAACCAGCATGACCAAGAAAACTTTCCAAATATTGTCACTAGTATGGTTTGATTCTTTTCTCATGATGTCTATTCTTTACATGATCCAGGTGTTACCTTGTCTTTTGTGACTCCGTATATAACCGTTAAGTTTGGGATTCTTCCTAAATGTCAATTAGAATCATTCAATGTTTCTACTCCCGTTGGTGTGTCCATTCTAGCTAAGAGAGTCTATTGTAATTTTATAGTATCAATCTACTATAAAGACACTTCTTTAGAATTAGTTGATCTAGATATAGTTGACTTTTATGTCATTCTTGGCATTAACTGACTTTATGCTTATAATACCTTAATCGATTGTAGAACCCGAGTAGTCATGTTTTAGTTATCGAATGAGATAGTTATTGAGTTGAAGTGTAGTACATCCTTTCCTAACTGATGATTCATTTCATACCTTACATCTAGAAAGTTAGTTTCCAAAGGGTGTATATACCTCATTCTCTAAGTTAGAGATGATAGTGTGGACACACTATTCCTCCAGTCAGTTTAGGTCGTTAATGAGTTTCTGAAAGTATTTATTGATGATTTTCCTAGAGTCCCTCCCAATAGGGAGATAGATTTCATAATAGATGCTCTTCCCAATACGAAGCCTATTTCTATTCCCCATATAGAATGGCTCCTATCAAGTTAAAACAATTAAAAGAGCAGTTGAATGATTAATTAGATAAAGGATTCATTAGGCCAAGTGTCTCACCTTGGGGAGCTCGTGTCCTATTTATGAGAAACAAAGATGGGTTTCTTAAAAATATGCATTGACTATCGTCAGTTGAATAAGGCTACCATAAAGAACAAATACCCCCTTCCGAGGATCGATGATCTTTTTAACCAACTTTAGTGTGCCACTTGTTTCTCCAAAATTGACCTCAAATCAAGCTATCATTAGTTGAAATTAAGAAAATGTGACATCCCGAAGACAACCTTCAAAACTAGGTATGGTTACTATTAGTTTCTAGTCATGTCCTTTGATTTGACTAACACTCCTACAACATTTATGGACCTCATGAATAGAGTGTTCAAGCAGTATCTAGATATGTTTTTGATAGTTGATGAAATACTGATCTATTCGAGTAATGAGGAGGAACATTCCAACCATCTCAGAATTGTTCTTCAAACTCTCAATGAAAAGAAGTTATATACTAAGCTTTCAAAGTGTGATTTCAAGCTTGAATCTGTGGCATTCTTAGGGCTTATTATTTCTAGAAATGGTATTCAAGTTGATTCATAAAAGATTGAAGTCATAAAGAAATAGCCAAGACCCACATCCCCGACTGACATAAGAAGTTTCTTGGGTTTGGCTGGCTATTATAGGAGGGTGTGAAGGATTCTCATTGATATCATCTCTATTGACTAAGTTGACTTAAAAGAAGACTAAGTTCTAATGGCCCGATGTTTGTGAGAAGAGTTTTGAAGAACTGAAAAGAAGATTGACTAATGCTCCAATTTTATCCATATTCGAGGGAATAGTTGGATTTGTAATTTATTGCTATGTATCCATAGTCTGTTTGGGTTGTGTTTTGCTGTAGAAAGGCAAGGTTATTGCATATGCTTCTTGATAACTTAAGGTTCATAAGAGGAACTATCTGACTCATAATATGGAGTTGGCTGCGTAGTATTTTCACTCCAGGTTTGGCATCAGTATCTTTATGGTGTGCATGTAGACATGTTCACAAATCACAAAGTTTGTAATATGTATTAAGTCAGAAAGAACCTAAGGTAGAGAAGATGGCTTGACTTTCTCAAGGACTATGACATGAGTATCCTGTATTATCTAGGTAAAGCTAATGTTGTTGCCGATTCTCTTAGCAGGTTGTCCATGGGATGTACCACTCATGCTGAGGAGGATAATAAAGAGTTAGCCAAGGAAGTGCAGAGACTTGCACGTTTGGAAGTTTATTTTATCGACTCTGATGAGGGATGTGTTATTGTCAAGATTGGGGCTGCCTATTCATTAGTTGTTGAGGTAAAAGAAAAACAAGATTAATATCCTATTTTCTTCCAATTAAAAGATGATGTTCTTAAGAAGAAAGTAATGGTTTGCACCAATGGGGGAGATGAAGGGTTGAGATATCAAGACATATTGTGTATCCCACGTGTTGATGGTCTTCGAGATAGAATAATGGTAGAGGCCTAAAGCTCCATATATTACATCTATCCGAGTTCTACAAAGATGTAATACAACTTGAAGAAGGTCTATTGGTCGAACAATATGAAGAAAGACATAACAGAATTTATATCCAAGTGCCCGAATTGCCAAAAAGTCAAAGTTGAGCATCAAAAGCCATGTGGTGTAGCTAAGAATATAGAGTTGTCAGAATGGAAGTGGGAGATGATCAGCATGATTTTTAATACAGTCTTACTATAATCTCGCGTATAGCATGATTCAGTTTGGGTGATTGTTGATAGGATTACTACATAATTTCACTTCTTGCTTGTGCAGACTACATATTTAGCAAAAGACTATGCAAGGTTGTAGATTAGAGAGATAGTCAATATCATGCGTCGAGCCTACACCCTGGAGGTGGTGGCACTCAAAAACCATTGCGGGTCCTAAGCAAACCACTTGGCCTGGCTAACTCACTTAGTGGAAGACTTAACTCATAAAAAGGAATTCAAATAGGCACAAATAGTATATGCAAACTTAACTTCTCGAAATAAATTCTCAATACTAAAATATATATAGAATATAACTCAATGTTAAAAACATATGAATTCTGAAAATAACTAAATAACTCTGTTAGTGACTAGTCTATGAAGCCTCTAAAACTAACTCTGAAATAAGTACTGGACAGGCCCACGGCTACCACAAATTGCTAAATAAAGACTGAAAGATAAAGACTCAAGAGCGCCTCTAAATGTAAAGAGGTCTTACCAAAAGCAGGATGGAATTCTAATATCAAACAATGTGCCTGTTGAGGATTCTATCGCCTGTTCTATTTCATAAAATAATGCAGTGCCAAATGGAGTGATGGAATGTACGGTATGTAAAATAGCTGAAAGGAAACTTACTCAAAGATACTCAACTTAACTCAACTCATAGGACTCAACTCTAAAAATAGCTACTCAATATGTTAAGCAATACATGTGAACTAATGCTTTAAAAGATATGGATACGTGAACTCAAATCAGTATATAAAAATTTAATATTTTACTATTGGGGAGTTTCTCTAACCGACAACCATCACTTATAAACTACGTGATGATACATCGTCTTGCCCATGCTGCCAGAGCCGTTCTACATTGTATCCAAACATAGAACCTCTCAACTAAGTAGATCCACTAAGTACTATAAGAAAGTCATCTAAAAAGTATGAATCCTTTACTCATGTTGGCAAGATATGCTTTATGAGAAATCTGAGTTATCTAAACTCGTCATTCCCATATCGGTTCTCAATATTATTCCTAAAACATATTATACTCATACTCAATATTTGAAAATATTCTCTTTCTCAATTTGAGGTAATTACTCAAAATATCCTCTTAAAAGAGGTAAAGCTCCGGAGTATCCTTGTACTCATAAAATATTTGGAAATCACGGTTTCCTTTATCTCAACTCATCTCCTCTTTGAAGTAGTTACTTCTCAACTCAATGAATGCATTTAAAAGTATAATTCAACTTCTCAAATCAATATATAAAAATAGTTATTTAAATTTATTAATGTTCTTCTCGTTTATACTAAAAAATACTCATGGTCAAAATAATAATTAGGAGACTTCTCAAGCTTGATTCATGCTCAAACTCTTTCTCATGTAAAGATGAAAATATATCATGCTGTAAACTCAAACAATCCATAAAATATTTAGTGCAAAAACTCAACTAGGTTTCACGTGAATTTAGACATGAACGTTAATTCTCAACAATACTCAATAATATGTGTTCGGTAACTTAAGAATTGGACTAAATTCAATAATAACTCGAAATTACTCAAAATCAAGGAATACAACCCTAGATTACTCTTTTCTAAAATTTGGATATATGTAGAGCTTGTAGACGAACTATTCTAACACTATGAAAGCCTTACATACGTTAATGACGAATCTTGAAGACAAACCTTAGAAGATAAGCCCTAGTGTAACACCCCTTAAAAACGTTGTATATGATGTTCCAATTCTTGATGAAAATTATATTGCTTTTGTATTTTAGACATAAAGTTTAATAAGACAGTCCAAATTAGATACTTTAAATTATAAATAACCCTAACATCATTACCTACAACGTTTGTGTAGACCATATTTTAAGTTTCAGAGGTTAAGTAGGTCAAATAAATTAATTATTGCAAGACATGGTGCTGTGAAGAAATGGAGTATTTATAGAAAAAAACTCATATCTCATTGTAGGATGCTCCAAATCGTTTATTCTTAAATAAAATGAAATTAAACTTCTAGAGAAACAATTCATATGAAGACACCAAATCCTAATGAGGAATGTATCTTTTTCAAACGCAGCTCCGAAAAAGGTTATTATGTTAAAAGAATATTCATCTCACCAACCATAGAAAGATCTAGATACATTTGACATCACACATGACATCAATAGTCCTCCATTTGACATCACCCATGACATCACAATCCTCCATTAAATTTTCAAATTTTTCTTTATAATTATTTTAGTTATTCTTAGGTTCCTCCTTCACACCTATAAATACCCACCTTATTTCATCATTTTATTCACCAAGCTTTCTCAAGCAACTCTTCTCTCTATACATTCCTTTAATCATTCTCAAAATATAGTTTTAGTTCTTAGTAGTCTAGAAATACTATTCCGGTGATTCATATATTCTGGGTAGTAAACAAAATGCGCCGGTGAGAAGAAAATACTAGGATTCAAGAGTGTTTATTAAGTCCTTCGATTCTGAGTAAAGCTTCGGATTACAGGTACGTTAGACTTCAATGAGAGTATTACTTCCAATCTCATGCCTAAAGTATTCTGATCATATGATAAATTATTTTTATTTTCTTTAAGCTTTACTCTAATTATGTGGGTGTTTATCCATGGGTTCTTCCACCCATGTAGTACAAAACTCTTTCAACTAAATCTCTTGATTTCATGTAATATTTTCTTATGGGTAATTCTTATTTTTACTTAATAGCATTATTCATGTTTAAAATAATGATTATTGGTGTATTTTGATGCAACATGATTTCATATGTATGAATTGATGGTTTGCAAGTAATTTCTCTATTTATCTCTTTAAAGGTTCTTGAAATTCATGGTGGGTTGTTTAAAGTATGATTTTTAATTGATGCATTTCAAAGTAATTATACACAATTTCATTTACATTCATGTTTGAAAGTTGAAGTAATTTGAACCCACCTAGTTTTACTATATTTTCAATTAAGTTTGACTTAAAATTTTTAACTCCAACTAAATGTTTATGAAAGCAATGTCTATGATCAAAAAAGAGTCTTATGAAGTAAAAGAATGATAAAATGCTATAAATAATGAATTCTTTATGCTATAAGGACAATTATTGCATATTTGAATCACAAAAGGTTTTAATGAACTATTCCACCAAATATGATGTTTTGAATTCTCAAGCTATATGCTATGACTATTTTGAAGTATGAAACTATTCCATGAGATTGACTTAGAAACGAATGGGTCATTGAAGTGAGATTCGCTAAGGGAATCCTACTGGCAACCCTTTGTCTCATTAACTATGTGCCAACATAGGAGCCATTGTAGGCTTAGCCAAATGGATCCATATATAGCCCTTAAAGTTAAAGTTAAAGAAATAAATAAAATTGATGGAGTTCTACCTAGCAAGTAATCTCCCGGGCCAATGTAAGTTTTATGTTGGATTCCATGTAATAGCTCGCATGATCTTAAATATCGGCTATGGTCATTTTCCCACAAAATGAATGTTTAAAGGATATCTATATGATTGATTATGCATGAATTGCATTATGTTTCATTTTACATAAATGTTTTAATGTTTCCTTAATGTTCATGCATGCTTACATACTTAGTATATTCAAAGTAATAACTCATACTCTTTTGCCTACATGATATCACCATATAGGGACCGGTGCTCCTCTGCGTTCTCCTCCACTTGGCTAGTTGAGATTTCATTTGAAGACTACTTTTGGTGAGTTTCCATGTTCCGAGAACAATAATCCTTTTTCTTTATAGGTTATTATATGTTGATTTCTTTAGACATTTACACTGACATTTATTTCTATTATGATTGAGGGTGAGCTAGGGACAGTCTTAGCCCCGTTAAATCAAAAAGTTAGAGGTATTGTTGGACATATGTAAGTTGAAGATTTACTATTATAATTTATGCTTGTTTATTTATTGTCATTGCCTATGAAAGGCTAAAAGAATGCTAAGAGACTTGTTTGAGGTATTTTAGGGTTCCTCATTCGCCATGTCAGGCCTAGACCCAAGGCTTGGATCGCGACACCTATACCATGTGTTTTCTTGATGTTCTTGAGGGTAGAAATTTTGGGATTAAGAGGGTTGAAGTACTGAAAACTGATTAGCTTTGGAATTTAGGGAAAGTTAATAGACGTGGGTTGGGGTTATGTAATGAGAGAAAGACAGAAACACCCCTCTTAGGGTATGAAAAAAAGAGAAAACAAAAATTACGAAGTAACATGCACGATCATGCAACTAAAGCCTAGTTCGTTTCACGTAACCTTAATAGTAAAACTAACCTTGCTGCATGACTGCACGACTAACATCCGCTTTGCACACTGGTTCACTCAGACAACATCGTGTCCAGAAAAATGGGCAGAACTTTTAGCACATAACTTGGATTGACGAATGGTAAAAAATGGATGAAAGAAGATTTCAAGGATATTCATTTGGTTGGTATTAAGACACACAACTTTTTATATACTAGGAGTCCCTTAAAATCCTTAGTTCACATCTAATATACTTGCCACACTTAAGAATTTATCTCAACACATAACATATAATTATAAATCATTGGTTTTGGGCCTATACACATATGAAGATTGGTTCAAGTCTTACCTTAAAAAATTTTAAGGTGTTACAATATCTCCCTCTTGGGATCATTCATCCTCGAATAATGACCAGGCTAAGAATTACACAAGGCACAAATGAATACAAGAATTAAAATATGGAAATTCAAAGACTCAAAGTCAAGATTGAGTCCCTTAATTACTAAAATTCAAGAAAATATTAACTCAGGGATAGGAATAGGAATATCACCTTTGTCATCGACACTAGGAGGAACAAATAGATATTTGATTTGAAATGAGAAACGGGCTATAATCTCCAACGTTTTTCTCAAGATTCTCCATGACTTCATGGAAAAAGATTTTTATGGGTATGGTTTGTTGGAGACTTCTAGATAAGAAGTACTGATAAGGTATGAACAACTATGTCGATTGACATGGGTTCATAGAGCAGGAATGATTATGGTTTGGACAAGAGTTATACTCTATTAAAAGACTTTTGACATGAAACATGGTTACCGCAGGCATGGAATAGGGATAGGGATACTATGTATTAAGGGATACGACTTGTAGCTTTCAATCTTGGTGACTCTTCTCAACTACGGTCTTCTTTCTACATATAACTTTTCATCAGTTGCAACTCATAACTCCCACAAGGATACATAAGACTATTTTTATCAAGATCTACCTCTAACTGTACGCTCTTACTATGTTCAAGCGTAACTCATAGTCACAAAGTGCTACACATAAAATGATCATGCTAATCCACACCACAAGCTCCATATTATATACCTCTATTGGGAACCTCATCTCAAGAGTACTACTCCTTACCATTACTTTCAACCAACCTTGAGTCTAAAGCAAGAAGCACTTAATGCATTGTGCATTCATCCATATGCCATCAATACTACATAAAAGCCTAGTACTATAACCCTTCCAATACACTTACTAGAAAACTTTAAAAGAGGACATCAATAGCCTACTACAGTCACTTACATAGTGTCAACCACTCATTCAAGCCTATCATTCTAATCAACTTACGGCTTCTTTGAAGTCATCTCTTCGGAATTTTCATGCCAACCTTAGAATCTCTACACTGGCAATTGCATTAACTTCTGCCAAGAGGTACACCAAATATACTCTTACCAATCTGTTGCAAACAACAAGATCCTATCTCACTCTTCCTCCATATCTATAACCTTAAATAGAATAACCATACCACAACTAGAGCAATAAGGAACACCTACTCTCTCCCATTTTCCATAACTCATTTACTATCATCTACATCACTTCCAACACTAAAAAGGAAGGATCACTGGAAGGTCTTAGAGCAACAGATCATAAACACGATTCATTGAAGAATTCTAATCTAAGAACATACATAGCATAATATTATCTCACTAGATTTTTAAGGCCTATTACGAGTTTATGAAACAGAGCATACTATTAAATGTGAGTGCATTTATCATGTTTCATATAGCATAGGGCTAAAAATTCTCAGATTTATTGAATAAGATCGGCATCGCAGAAGGAATTTACCACTTTTCATTCTAGGAACTGAGCATAAACATGAATCAACATAAAGTGCACGGGTATAGGCCATGAGTATGGCGGTCACATATAAGACAAGAGTAGGGTATTACCTCGACTGAAGTATAAGGAATGTAGGAGATGGAAAAAAACATTAATATCTCATCCTGGTCAACTCATCACTTCCAAAACTTAAGACCCACTTTGGTTCATTAACTCATCTTCTCCCCCTTAGCTCAAAGGTCACTACCCTGTGCCTGTGGACTGATTCTCTACACTAAGTTATAAGAATACTACTCCATGCGGTTAGGGCATCACTAAACACAAAAACACTTAAACTATCCTATTATACTATACTCTAAGGTACAAAACCGATACTAGGGCTTCATTCTAATAAACTTCTGCTTACTTCCTTCTATCTTTATATGAATCTTTTTATACTTGCTGCTCTTATTGCCGTACATAGTTTCTTTCTCTAACTCTTATGATCTAACTTTTTCTCTTTGGCCTACTAAAACTCATTTTCTAAGATCACATATTCCTAACTTAGTTAAAGAAAATATGAACTATAATGGGAGACTCATCATCATCTATATATATAAGAACTTCAACCCAATTTTTATGGATACCATAAAAAACTCACATCCAGCCTTCTCCACATTGGCAATTAAAGGATACTAACTAGTCATTCATAGTAAATCATGAAATTAGAGCTCATACAACTTTATGCTATCTCAGATACATATCTTAACCTCTTCTTACCTAATGAGTTAGCCTTCATTACTATTTTCATCTAAGGTTCACATATACCACACTAGTAACATCACACTTCTTGTAACTCAATATCTTGATTTCTCACATACGATATGTCAAGCCTACTAAAGAATACCTCAAAACTAACACTATCACTCTTATAATGTTATCCCTTTTTCAAAATGCTCTTCTAAAATTCAAGCTTAGTGTCTAGTACTACACATGTATGTTACCACACTTTTTGTATATTGTACTAACCCGGAACTACTAGATAAAATCGAGAGATAATAAACCATTAAGACCTCATGATAAGTAATCGATCTTTATCTCATAATCCATCTAATTACATTCGATCATTACATTCCCTTTCAAAAGGTAAGTGTTATTTACCCATTCATTATACCTCCTTGCCTAGTCCAGCTCATAACCTTCTGAACATCTTGGGGCTCTCCTTTCAAAATTATAATCTTATCATAGATCTATGTTGCATCCAAATGCACACACAAGTGTACGCGGTCTCAAAAGTAATATAGTGACCCTTTTTAATAGTCGGATATCGAACACATAGGAAATTTTAATTAGGCGTTAGCTTTTGAATGAATCAAATTATTCATGTGTATTTTCAAAGAGTTGAATTCATTTATATCTACAAAATAATTATACCAAAAGCAATCTGAAAATCTGATTTAATGATATTAGATAAATTTTATCAATTTAAAGTAGAGTCCCAGGGTTGTAGCACTCATAGATTTGCAGTCTAACCTCCTTTAATTTGATATCCAATGGGTTTCTCGATTATTGATTTAGCTAGTTGATTTTACAATTATGATCTTTTGACCTATAATTGCCTCCTCTTGGTGAAAGCTTAACTACATCATTGAGCGGAGATAAACATGAATTAAAAAATGCATTAATCATATTATCCTGTTTAGCAACCAAACATGGTGTATAGATATGAATCATGATCATTCTATTCACGAATTATTCTAGACAATTCTAAGATAAAAAAGCTCCATATATTCTAGTGTTCTATCCTCTTTCCGTCTTCTGAGTTTTGGTGGACAACAAATTTATTCTAATAGTGATCAAGCATTAAAACAATTAAAATAGGAACGTAAGAATAATCATATACAAAAATGCATTTTCAACTAAAGCAATACGATTTAAACCTTCATCTTGTGGCTACAACCCAAGACTAAGGGGATTTAGTCACTCATTGTTTGTAACATAATTAAATAAATTATTACTAACATAAAAACTTGAATTCAAATTAAATAAAAGAAGAAAATATCCAAACGTAGTTCTTCCTTCGTCTTTTTCAATTCTTTCTCGATAATCTGATCTACTTTTTTAACAAAGTATGTAAAAGTGCTATTTATAGCACCAAAAACGTGGAATTAAAGTAGGTGCACTAAATTCCACGATGCGGACTTGGTTCATTTTAGTGCAATTTTTCAATTTCTATGTCGGCTAAAATTATTTCTATCCATAACCAGGTCAGCAATGCGGACCTGGCGTGCACCACACTATTAGGTCGAATAAATTCCAAGTTTTGGAATTTAATCACTGAAGCTCAAGTCCGCAATGCGGACATACTTTTTTATAGTGCATTTTCTTCACATTTTGTTCCCTACTTCTCCTTTGAGCTCCACTTTCAATCTGATCAAGCTTTGAATGTCCATTCTTTCTCAATTACCTTGAAAGTGTTTAATCATGTTGGTTGGTTACAACAATACACAAATATGCAAAAAACATGAAATAAACTCTAGGAATTTTCTCTCAACTTGAGTAATGAATTATGGATTTTAAGGGCTATTGGGCATATAAATGTACACAAGATCAAAAATTTACACAAGATCAATCTATTAGCTTATAACTACTCATCCCTTTTATCCACCACATTCAATTGGTCTTTAGTAACATAGTGACACATCAACATAAACTCCTCTCTTGGTTTGAGTATACGCTAACTCATCATAACTAACAATTGTTGCTCTAAATCATGAAAGTTATATAATTCTTGCTACTCTTTAGTCAAAACCCAAAAGGGACTTCACCCATGAACACATTACCTACCTTATAAATACATAAATATAATGATCCTCTAGGTTATTTTTGAACTAAAACATTCATTCCATTGTTTAGAGTATTTATGTAGTGATCTAAAGTCATTTATGACTTCCTGGCACTGACTGTTTAGTTGATTAGTCATTTGTTTGGGTTTTAGGCCCATTTCCCTATTTTGAAGCTTTTAAAACTTGAAAAGCTTACTTCGGTCATAACTTCTGTGAAATGACATCAGAATGGAATTTTGATGGTTCCATCAATTTTGGAAAGGCCAAATTAGGCTAGTGACATGGTCGATATGAGTACTGAGGCAATCGGTATGAGTTTAAGACCATTTGCCGCATTTGCCTTTGAAATTTTCCTATAGTTGACTTTGGTCAACATTCTTGGAAAATGCGCTTGGATAAAATTTTTGACAGTGCGGTTAGTTCTAATATATCGAGTTTGGACTAGGACGACCGTTCGTTTGCTTTTTGAGGATTTCGGTCTAATCTTGAGGCCCATTATAGAATTTGGATCAAAATGTCCCTTCATTTGCTTTCCGAGGATTTTGGTCTAATCCTGAGGCCCATTATGGAATTTGGATCAAAATAGCCCTAGGGTGTAGGACCCATTTTCAGTCGTAATGACCAAGTATAGAAATTTCAACTGCGCCATTGAGTTTGGAACGTTGAGTTTTTTAGGGTAGCACATCTCCTTTGCCTGCGCAGGACTCCGAATGAATTTTGAGCACTACGTCGGAATATTTGAACATGAGAAATATCAGCTTTTTAGTTAATATCTGGACCAGCAAAAACTGCTCTCTGCGATCACTAGCCCTTGACCACTTTCGCAGAGGTCCATGAAGTTACTCTCTACAATCGCGAAGCCATGGCACATTTGTGGAGATATTAGTCTTTGACCTCCACAATCACGGGCCTCTGGTCGTGTTTGCGAAGGAAAAGCTTCTTGGCCTCCATGTTCACGGAGTACTATGGCCTCTTTCGCGAAGGCCAAATCTTTATCTTTTAATAAAAGACTAAGTTTGAATTTTTAACTTCATATCCAAATTTCCAACCTCGATATCTAATTCATCACAAGCTCAATTTAGGTGATTCAAATATCAAAATTCAAGAGAATTTCATGGGACATCCAGTGGTGAGAGCAGAAACTTGAGGGGAAGTTTTGTGTGAGCTAAGATTTAGTGATTAGCTACTAATTTTGTTATTTTTGAAGAATTATTTTGTTTAATTTGTGGTGATTGTATATTGATCATATAAACTCCATTTTTGTTGATATTTTAGGCTAGATTGTGGCATTTTTCACAAGGAATGTCATGGAATTATTGGTTTGGAATGGAATGGTTTTATTTTTTTTTGAATTCACTGATCAAGTAGCCACCACTTTGATCTTTTAGTCCAAATTTTGAGAATTTTAGTTGCATGCTCGTTCTTTTTCGTTTTCTAACCCCGTACTATTTATCAAATTAACTTATGAGCTTGGGGTTTTATTTTGAGCCTATTCTTAGGGTCAACTCAGAATTCCAGATGTGGGTCTCATATAGTCCGCTTTAGACCCCAAAATTAGCCCATCTCCAAATTCAGTTATTTTAGTATCATAACAATTGTATTAATATTGTGATTCTATTGTTGATACCGGAGCCCTCTTCATTAGGGGATTGAGGCTCTACCTATAGATCTAGACTCAGTCTTTAGTCTTAGCGGGCAACTCATTTATGGAGTTGGTAGACCATGCCTGCACGCTCGAGCAGCTCCATTGTGAGGCCCAAGGTGGAAACAATAAGAGATCTAGATAGGAGGATAGCCATGATAGGCACTGTTTTAGACCCCGGAAGTCTTATAATATATCTCGATAGAGATTTAAGTTTGGTCAATCCAGCCTCCACTTCCATGCCTCTCTTCACACTTTAGAGGGTCCTCAGTACCATCAGGGTAACTCTAGTGCCTGTCCTAGTTAGGGCTGAGGTGGTTCATAGGTGGGTTCTTCAGGCCAAGCTGGCTGACCTCCATCTTTTATCTAAAATTTCCAAGGATGCTATGAGTGCAAAGATCTAGATCATTGGTCACACGAGTGGCCTCAGTGCAAGCTAGCCTTATTATCTCCATATGCAAGTAGACCCATGCCATAACTAGCAACTCCAATTAGAGGCAGAAGCCAAGTCCAGGACCACAGGGGTGGCAGGTTAAGAGGTAGATTCGATGTTCTATGCAGAGAAGTCTAGGCCTATTTCTATACAACTCCAGCTAGAGTAGAGGTTGAGGCCTCAGATGATGTGATTACTGGTACGGTTATATTATGCCATCAGCCCGTATCCTCTTTATTTGATCCAAGCTCTACATATTCTTATATATCTATTAATTGTGCACCTTTGCTAAGTATGATCCCAAAGTCATTAGTTGAGTCATTACATGTTTTGACCCCGGTAGGTAATTCTTTAGTAGTGGATTAGGTCTTGAGATCTTGCGTGGTGACTATTCAAGGGTGTGACACTAGGGTTTATCTCAGTTGGCTTGACATAGTGGATTTTGATTTGATTCTAGGTATGGACTTTTTATCCCCTCACAGTGTGGTCTTAGATATCTATGCCAAGACTGTTACCTTAACCATGCCTAGCATTTCGTCGATGGTGTGGCTGGGCTCTTATACTCTCATGCCAATTAGGGTGATCTTTTTTATTCGAGCCCAAAGTTTAGTGGTTAGTGGGTGCTTGGTATACTTGGCTTGTGTTAGATATGTGAGTACGGAGGGCCTTATAGCTGATTCAGTACCTACAGTCTAGAGTTTGTAGTTGTGTTTCCTACCGATCTCCCTAGCCTCTTTTCTGATTTTGATATTGACTTTATTATTGATATAGAGTTAGGTAATCATGTTGTTTCTATCCTACTATACCGTATGTCCCCCACATAGCTCAAGGAGCTTAGTGTTCATCTTTAAGATCTATTGGATAAGGGATTCATTTGGTCTAGTATATCTCTTTGGGGTAACCCAGTCATGTTTGTTAAGAAGTCGGATGGTACTATGTCGATGTGCATAGATTACAGGTAGTTGAAAAAGGTCATAGTGAATAACCATTACCTAATGCCTAGGATTGATAACCTATTAGACTAGATTCAATGTGTTGTGGTATTTTCTAAGATCAATTTGAGATCTGGCTACCACCAGTTGAGGATCAGGGCAACGGATGTCCTTAAGACCACATTTAGAACTCATTACAACCACTATGAGTTCCTAGTGATGTCTTTTTGGTTGACTAAACCCCTGCCATATTCATGGACTTGATGACCTGGGTATTTGGGCTGTACTTGGACTTATTTGTCATAGTCTTCATCAATGGCATTCTGGTATACTCGTGGAGCAGAGAAGAGCATGAGTAATATTTGACAGTAGTGCTCCAAACTTTGAGAAATCAGCGGCTTTATGCCATATTTTCAAAGTACGAGTTTTGGCTTAAGTCTGTAGCATTATTAGGGCATGTGGTGTCAAAGGATAGCATTATGGTAGATCTGGAGAAGATTGAAGTTATTCGTGATTGGGCAAGACCCACTTTTGTGACTGAGATTCATAGTTTCATTGGATTTGCAAGATACTACAAGTACTTCATTGAGGGGTTTTCTACAATAGAGGCCTCTCTAACTTAGTTGACTTATCGTGATGTCCTATTTGTATGGTTAGAGAAGTGTGAGAAGAGATTTCTAAGGGTCAAGGAGTTGCTTATCACCGCTCCTATATTGACTCTTCTAGTTAAGGGTGAAGAATTCACCATTTATTGTAATGCAAACATCCTTGGTTTGGGTGGTGTGTTGATGCAGCATGGCCAAGTTATTACTTTTATATCGAGGCAGCTTAAGTTGCATGAGTAAAGCTACCCCAGTTATGACTTAGAGTTAGTAGTGGTAGTTTTTTTTTCTTAAGATTTAGAAGCGGTACCTGTATGAAGTTCGATGCGATATTTACATTGATCACCGGAGCCTTCAATACATTATGAGCTACAGGGATCTTAATTCGAGGCAGCGCCACTGGATTGAGCTCCTCAATGATTATGACCTCTATATTCTCTACCATCTGGGCAAGGCGAATGTAGTAGCAGATGTCTTGAGTTGGAAGGCAATGAGTATGAGTAGTGTAGCCTTCTTTTTAACTATAGAGCGACCATTAGCCTTGGACATCTGGTCCTTAGCTAACCAGATGATTCAAATTGACATCTTTGATTCTCGGTGTATGTTAGCTTATATGGGAACTTATTCATCTCTGTTGGATCGAATTTGTAGCCATAAGTTAAAGGATGAGGAGTTATTTGCACTAGGAGATTGGGTTTTGAGAGGTGACACCAGTCTGGATACCTTAGATTCAGATAGCGTTTTGATGTTTTGTGGCTATTTATGTGTTCCAAGAGTTGGGGGTTTGATTCAGATGATCCTTAATGAGGCCCATGACTCCAGATATTCTATCCATCTAGGAACCTCTAAGATGTATCGCGACTTAAGGCAACACTACTAGTGGAGAGGTATTAGGATAGATATTACAGATTATGTGTCGCATTGTCTGAGTTACTAGTAGGTCAAGGTTGAGAATTTGAGGCTTGGTGGTGAGCTTTAGAGATTTCCCATTCCCAAGTAGAAGTGGGAGCGGATCACCATGGACTTTATTATGGCATTGCCTCTCACTTCCTTTGGTCTTGACAGTATTTGGGTCATCATGGATCAATTGACCAAGTTAGCACACTTCCTTCCTATTCATACTTCCTATAGTGATGAGATGATAGCCCGTATATACATTTAGGAGGTGGTTTTCCTCCATGGTATACATATTTCTATCATCTCAGACTAGGGCTCTTAGTTCACATCTACCTTTTGAAAGACTTTTCAGGAGGAGTTGGGTACCCATGTCGACCTTAGCACAACTTTCTACCCATAGACTAATGGTCAGTTGGAGTGCACTATACAGGTTCTCGAGGATATGTTGCAGGCTTGTATTATGGATTTTGGAGGTCAGTGGGATCAGTTCTTGCCCTTGATGGAGTTTGCGTACAATAATATCTACCACTCTAGAATTCTAATTGCCCCATTTGATGCCTTATATGGTAGGCATTATCGTTGTCATATTCGTTGGTTTGAGTCTATAGAGCCTAGGACATGCGTTACAGAATTGATGAAGGATTCCTTAAATCATGTGAGGGTGATTCAAAATAGCGTTAAGATAGCTCAGAGTAGACACCGGAGCTATGCAGATCATAGGTGTCGGCTAGTGAGATTTTTTGTTGGTGGTAGAATATTTCTCCGTGTATCACCCATGAATGGCATGATGAGATTTGAGAGGCGGGCATACTTAGCCCCATGTATATTGGTCCTTTTGACATATTTCGGATAGTTGGCGAGGTTGCATATGAGTTAGCTTTTCCCCTGACCTTTCCAGCTAGTCATACAGTTTTCCATGATTCAATAATGTGTCGGTGTGTTCGAGAGGAGTCCAATGTACTTTAGTATGATGCGGTTGAATTAGATGATCGCTTGAGCTATATTGAGGAGCCAGTTGTTATTTTGGTCAGAGATGTCTAACAGTTGCATTCCAGAGCCATTCTTATGGGTAAAGTCTGTTGGAGGCATCGTCTGGGAGACCGAGCATGAGATGCAGGCACAGTTTCCTAGCTTATTTGAGCTTTCAGGTACTTCTTAACTCTTACTTTCACGGACAAAAGTTCTTTTACTGGTGGATGTTATTTTGACCCTCGAGGTAATTTTTTTAAATAAATCATTCATTCCGTCATTTAAAGCATTTCTGTAGCGAGTCCAAGTCATTTATGACTTGATGGCACTGACTGTTCGGTCGCTTAGTCATTTGTTCAGGTTTTAGGCTTGTTTTTCTGTTTTAGAGCTTTTAAAATTTAAAAAGTTGAGTTCTATTATAACTCAAAGAAAATGACCTCAGAATGGAATTCTGACAGTTCCATCATCTTTGTAATGACAAAATTAGGTAGGTAGCATGGTCGGCACGAGTATCGAGGCAATCGTTATGAGTTTAAGACCATTTGGCACATTTGTCGTTGAAATTTGGCCTATAGTTGACTTTGGTCAATATTCTTGGAAAATGTGCTCGGATGAAAATTTTGATAACACGATTAATTTTGGAATATCGTGTTTGGTCTAGAACGACCATTCATTCGCTTCCCGAGTCCCATTATGGAATTCAGCTCAAAATGGCCCTTGGATATAGGACTCACAGTCATTCATAACAACCTCGTATATAAATTTCGACTGCTCCATTAAATCCAGAATTTCAAATTTGGTGGGCTAACACATCTCTTTTGCATTCTCAGAACTCTAATCAAATTCCAAGCACCCTGTCAAAATATTTAAATTTGAGAAATATCACCTTTCTAGATGATATCTGGTGCAGCAAAAACTGCTCTCTGTGATCATGAGCCCTTGGCCGTATTCGTGGAGGTCCATGAATTTTCTCTTTGTGATCGTGTGTCATGAACCAATTTCTTAGACCATGATTACGCCTACTACGACCAATCAAAAGGTAAGCCAACCCATATACCAGAACTATTAGTAATGGGATATTAGGGTAGAAGACTAGAAATACAACTTAAATCATAAATAAACAACCGGAGCATACAATGAACGAGTGGAAGAAACTAAATATATACAAAACAACGGATCCCTCATAGAACCTGTAAGTCACATTTACAGAGCTACTAATAAAAGAGTACAAGTCCCAAAAGTGGACCACGAAAATAGAGCTATCTCAAAAAGCAAAAGATAGGAAAAATATATTTACAGAAGGAGACGAGTACAACCAGAATGTAGTATGCTCACCCTCACCTCCAATCACGACTGCATTTGGCTTGAATCAACGCCGGTAGCTAGTACTCAGACCTACATTTCAAAAGAAGATGCAAAGTATAGTATGAGTACTAAAAAACTAGGTACCTAGTAGGCATCATAGGTCGACTGAGCAGGGTAAGCACAAACAAACTGAAATGCGAGTAAAAGATCACAATCAAAGATAGGACAAGAAGTAAATGTGGGTATTTATACGAGCATACTAGCAAATAAAGAGAAAGAACCTAACTAACTCTATCGGGCTCCCATAAACCCTAATAGGAACGCTCATGCACAAATAAAGAGTAACCACCTGCATGGACTCTTATAAGCTCAACAGATGCAAGAATAGCTGAATGAAAATGAACAGAACCAAAAGGATTTAAATAATATCACCATTTTCCGGACTTGAACCAAACCATTTCCAAACCCTAACAGCTTAACCCATAGCCGAGAGTAGAAGAAGACTTAAGCCAAAAATTCATTAGAGAATCAGGAATTTAACCACATACAAGATGGACCACGGACTGCAACCGGGTAACTATAGCTAATGAGTCAACATGAGTAGGCTAGACCACGGACTTTACATGGGTAACTATAGCCAGAAGTCGAGCATGGGTAATCTAGACCATGGAGTTTAACCGGGTATCTTTATCTAGGAAGCCTGAACACAGGTAAGCTAGACTACAGACTTTAATCGGGTATCTATAGCTAAGGAGCCGAACATAAGTGATCTAGACCACAAACTTTAACTAGGTATCTGTATCTAAGGGATCAGACCAAAATAGAATCAGTGACCAACCATGCATCACGGGGAGTACCCCCAAACATAGTGTCATCAATGCACCACTCCAACCCAAACCAAATATAACCCAAATCATCGACGAAATGTCCAAAAATCAAGAACCGGTCATTATAGGACTGATAGGAGAATAAGGCATTATGGAGGTATGGTCACCAACTTATTTACTGCCTAGCTAAGGCTTAGACTGTCAGATAGGACTGGGTGTTCGGTATTCGGTTTGGTATTTTCAAAATTCGATAATTCGGTAATCGGTAATTCAAATTATATACCAAATATTGAACTTTCAAACTTCAGTTCGGTAATCGATAAATTAAAATTTGGTTTGCTACAGTATTCGGTAATACTATATAGAAGTCGAAGTCCACTATATTAGAATTCAAGTATACTATGCAAGGGGTCAATATAATTAGTAACAACAACAACATATTCACTTCTCTAGCAACAGTCGTGTACATCACTTTCTCCAATTTAAGAAATTTAAGGTCCAACAACAATATATTAATCCAGTTCTCAAGCACATAAGATTAACTCTTTCCAATATACTCTGATTTACAAACAAGAAAGCAAATCCACAGACCTTTTGTTGATCATTGAGTGTGAAACAAAGGGAACGAAATCTGTATAGCCAAAATTTATACCAGTTTATGAAATAAGTAAACAACTGAATGCCCCAAGTTGGCTATTTTGAAGTAACATACGGTAGAATTCAAGAAAATTGCTTAGTAATTAAACAAACCACTTTGCTTTGATTAAAGTCTAGTTTTTTAGCAGCAAAATTGTAACTCCTGTATCTGATACATAAGTAGAAGCAGTAAATTTGCTTATGTATCAGATTCTCATGTATCTGATACATAAGAAGTAAAGCTTGATACATGTATCATATTCTCATGTTATCAGAAAAAGTAAAGCTGCTTATGTATTAGATTCTTATGTATTTGATACATAAGTAGTAAAGCTTGATACATGTTTCAGATTCTCATGTTATCAGAAGCAGTAAAGCTACTTATGTATCAGATTCTTATGTATCAGATTAATAAGAAGTAAAGCTTGATAGATGTATCAGATTCTTATGTATCTAATACATAAGAAGTAAAGCTTGATACATGTATCAGATTCTCATGTTATCAGAAGCAGTAAAAATACTTATATATCAGATTCTTATGTAATGTATCAGTAAAGTTTGATACATATATCAGATTCTCATATTATTAGAAGCAAAGAAGTTTTTTATGTATCAGATTCTTATGTATCTAATATAAGCATTAGAGTTTTATACATGAAGATTGTTGTATTAGTTTTCAACTGAGTTGTGGTTGATACATAACATCTTATAATTATATATCTTGTAGATGTATCATAAGCAGTAAAGCTTGATATATGATAATTTGATACATAAACTTTCATCCTAAACTCGAATCTGATACATGACAATAGCTGATACATAATCATTCGACATATTCGACAAATTAATGTGGAATAACCAAATGAAAATTCAGAGCCTTATACCTAACCTGAGGAATCTTGCGATTATAAATCAAGAACGAAGGAATCTTTTGAGCTATCATCCATATATAAAAATAATTTAAAATGTGTCAACAATTAAACTAAGTGAAAAAATATAAAAATAAAATTCAAAAACAGACAAATATACCAAGTTCAAGTTGTATAAGATCATTAAAATCTTCTTCAATATTTATGGGATAAAGCTCATTTCGATGCCAATCTTGAAGATAAATAACAGCTTGCACCAATTTCGGAGTCAAAGAACTCCTAAATAAATCAAGAATGCGGCCCCGGTGCTAAAGGCACATTCCGATACCACACTAGAAATTGGAATTGACAACACATCACGAACCATCACAGAAAGAATTTTATATCTAAGAAAATGAGCTTTCCACCATGACAATATATCAAAATTGTCCTCATCATCATTTGGCTCTAGTTCTTCACTAAGATACTTTTCCAACTCCGACTTACCACCTAAACCTGTACCATCTTATTTTTTCCTCTTCATTGGGATCCTATTTCTCACTTTTGTTGATTTTTTGATAGTGTTAGAGTTAGATGAATCCGATGTCTGACCCGATAAATTAGAGAGAGAAGATGAGCATCGAGATGCATTAAAGAATTTTTCTACATAATCTTCAAACATAGATTTCATGTAAGTCACCATTTCATGTTTTATTTCACTCGCCTTTTAATCTCCAAACATATCCTCGAGTGCTTCGCCAACATACTCAAGTTTGTTATGAGGATCTAAGATAGAGGCAATAAAAAGCACTTTATTCTTTTTTTCAGGAGCACCCCAATACTTGACAAACTTTTCTTTCATTTTTTCTCCCATTTTTGTCAAAGAAGGATCATTGTCTTCCATACACTCTCTTTAATGATTGTGAAGCTCAACTATATCTTCAAAGTGACCATTAGAAGTGACGTAGAGTGAACCTGAAATCTTCTCAGTTAGATCATAAAACCTTTTAAGAAATATTACCATATTTCTCACCTTTTGCCAATCATCACTTTCAAATACTTCTGTAACACTTGCATCTTCACAAACATGATTAGCAAGATAAGTTGACAATCCACCATCTTCAAAATCAAACCTATCAAATGCACTCTCAAAATATTGTGCGGCATCCAATATCAAGTAGGTCAAATTCCACCGGGTTGAAACATCTAAACATAATGACTTTTTACTGTCTATATTTTTTAGTTCACAATATTCCGCAAATTTTCTAATCCTTGCAGCAGATTGTTTAACATATTTCACCATTTGCCTAAAACATTTGATAGATGGACCAACTTCTTTCATGCTATCTTGCACAATAAGATTCAAAATGTGAGCCATATATCTTACGTAAAGATGGTTACCACATTTTATGTTAGATCCCCAATTAACCATTTATTTGTGTAACTCTTTCACCATGATATCATTAGAAGAAGTATTATCTATAGTTATAGTGATTATTTTCTCCAATTTCTAATCAAGAAAACACTTACTAATACAACGGGCCATTTTGTCATCCTTATGACTAGTAACATCCTGAAAGTTTAAAATTCGTTTATGCAAAAGCCAATCACTATCAATAAAGTGTACTATCAAACACATATAATTTATTTTCTGTATAAAAGTCCATGTGTCTGTGATTAGACAAAATCTCGGTGATGTTTATTTCAAATAATTCATAAACTTTTGTGTCTCTTCACCAAAAACTACATAACAATCCCTAGTCACTGTTCTACAGGAGGGAACTCGGAATAAAGATTGGTGTTTTTACATAAACTTCTTAAAACCTTCCTTTTCAACAAAACAAAAAGGAAGCTCATCAAGGATTAACAGCTCAACTAAAACCCTCCGAGATACCTCTTGATCAAAAATCCAAATTGCCCCATCACGCATTTCACCTTTTCATGAAAAGTTTAAATTTGATTGTTTGTACTTAGAATTGCAAGTGTTAACCTTATTTGGATTTTTAGGACAAGTTTTCAAATGTTTATTCAGTCCACTTGTTCCATTTTTAGTGGAATCAGCTAAGAGAACTTTACCACAATGCTTCCACTTTGCTTTATTAATTCTATCTTCTATTAGCTTATCATAATGCGGCCAAGCAGTAGATCTTGATTCTATAGCTTTCCTCTTCATAGTCACTGAATGTTGTTCAACTTCCGGTATTGAATCAAGAGACTCAGTAAGAGGTGCAATTCCACTAACATTGGTTGTTCGACTTGTTTCATCTTCCATCTAAACATAGAAGAGATTACAAATGTTATAAGAAATAAATTGGAAGTGTAAAACAAAATAAAAAAATACAATACGAAAGCTATTAAAGAAGGTTAAATAAGTTCTATTTTCTAAATTATTATACTATGTTTCTCCTGTGTCCTTTCTTCAACTTAAACAAAAACAACCAAAACAACTTAAATTTTCCCTTTTCTGTGTGACTATACCCATATTCCCCGATGCCCTTCCCACATCAGCATGTCAATATATGAAATACAAAAAAAAACGAATTGAATAGATGAATACCCAAAGGCCCAAGCTCCCAACATGAACCACAAGATAAAAAAACTAATCAAGAAAGGACCCAAGTAAGTACACAAAGAACAACGGATAACAAAAATTTTGCAGTCACCTTATGGTCTACGGAAGAAGGAGAAGAAGGAGGTACGACCGTATGAAGATGAAGCTGAATCAGAAATTAAGATGGAGAAATCACAGGCTTTGGATGAGAAATTTGGAAGAAGATGGTTGTTGTCCAATTTAGGATTTGCCGATTTGGATGAATAGAAAGGGAAGTACTGAAGGTCTTAAGACTCTTAGGATTAGGGATTTAGGCTGGACTTAAAATATTTTTTCAATGGGCCTTTGGCCATTTACTCCTTTAGGCCCTACAGACGTATAGTATTGGACTATTGGTCATTTAATTTTGGTATTCGGTAAATACCGAATATCGAATAGTATAATCGTAAATATCGAATACCGACACCGAAATACCAAATTTTATATTTCAATATCGAATAATGAACTGAATTATTGAATTACCAAATACCGAAATACCAAAATAGTCGGTTTGGTTGGGTCATTCAGTTTTTGGTATTTTATGCCTATCCCTACTATTAGACCCAAGCCTTCTATATTAGTCTACAGGGAGCTAACCGTCCAAAACAACATCAGAGAAGTTCTAAGGCCCAACGGCACCAAAATTGCACAAGTTTAAGGCAATACTATTATAAGCCTAGACTAACGCCAAACATGCTTCCAAACATATAACCACATGCACAAAATTCATCACAGAATAGGAACAACCATCAACCATAGGAGTCATTCTTAAGTAGTCCGACAATTTCCCAAAATAATGCCTAGGACATGGATTCTAGAAATTTAGCATGCTCGACACCCAAACACAAAAAATTCACACAAAATAATATACAATTGCCTATAAATGCTCAATCTCATGAGGGGAAAATCGTAGCCTACCTGTAAGCCGAACACGCGCACCCCTACTCATGAGCTTTTTCCTTTCAAGCGTTTTCTAAATGCTACCACGCTATCAATAATAGAATCACAACGATAATATGGTCGTTATGACACTAATATTATTGAATTTGGAGATGGACCAATTTTGGGGTCTAAAACAAGAAATATATGACCCGTATCCAAATTTTTGGAATTGACCACAAAATAGGTTCTAAACATCTTCCCAATCTCACAAATCAATTTGCTAACCAGTACGGAGTAGGGAAACTACGCAAAATGAGCATGCAACAAAATTCCCAAAATTCAAACTAAAAGACGAAAATGGCTTCTTCTTGATCAACGAATTTTGAAAATAGAGACCCTCCCAACCAAAATAAATTACATCATGATGTTCCTTATGATAAACCACACAATCTAGCCTAAAAAATAACTAAAAACGGAGTTCATAACGCTTAGGACACGAATTTTAGAAATTTATCATGATCAACTCCCAAATCCTCCAAATTCATACAAAACAATATACAATTGCTTAAACATTCTTATCTCACAAGGGAAAAATCGTAACCTACCTTTAAGCCGATCACTCATGGCACTGGAGCTTTTCCTTTCCGAGCGAACGCCGAATGCTTCCACGCTATCAACAATAGAATCACAATGTTAATACAATCGATGTGACACTAAAATTATTGAATTCATAGATGGACCAATTTCTGGGTCTAAAAAGGGAAATATGGGACCCACATCCAAAATTTTGAATTGACCCCAAAATAGTTTTTAAGCATCTCTCAATGCTCACAAATCAATTAGGTAACCAGTATGGGGATGGAAAACTATGCAAAATGAGCATGCAACAAAAATTCACAAAATTTGAACTAAAAGTTGAAAATGGTTGCTTCTTGATTAGTAAATTATGAAAAGACAAGACCCTTCCAATCCAAATAAATTACACCATGACGTTCCTTGCAAAAACTCCCACAATCTTGCCTCAAAATTCATTAAAAATGGAGTTCATATGGTCAAGATACAATCTCTGCAAATTCAATGAAACACCACTTCAAAAATAACTAAATCAATAGCTAATTACAAATTCTTACCTCCCACGAAGCTTTCCATCGCGTTTTCAATCTTAGAAACTAGATTCCCCGCGAAAATCTCTTGAATTTGGACCTTTTAATCACCTAATTTAAGCTTAAAATAGAGGAGAAATCTATGTTTGAATTTTGAAAATGGAGCTGAAAATCTTCCGTGGTCTTTATTAAAAGACTAGGATATTGGCCTTCGCGAACATGACTATAATGCTCCGTGAACACGAAGGTAAAGAAACTTGACCTTCGTGAATGCATACATAGGCCCGCGATTGCGGAGGCCAAAGACTTAAACGTCTATGAATACGACAATGGTTCCACGATCATGGAGAACAAATTCATGGACCTCCGCGAATGTGGGTAAGGGCACGCGATCGGCAAGCGCAATCTTTGTTGGAATCTCGTGCGCACATACGAGATATGATACCCCACAAAATTTGATGTTCTAAACTCAATAGCATAGTAAAAATTTCCATTTGAGATTCTTACGACTTAAAATTGGGTCCCATACTCAAGGTCCATTTTGAGCCAAATTTTACAACAAGCCTCGAAATTAGACTAGAAGCCTCGGGAAGCGAACAAAAGGTCATTCCAAACCAAATTCGATACTATAGAACTAATGGCATTGTTAGAATTTTCATCCGAGTGCAATTTCCATGAATGCTAACCAAAGTGAAATATACGCCAAATTTCAAAGGAAAATGTGTCAAATGGTCTTAAACTCATATCTATTTTCTCAGTACTCATGCTGACTATGATCCTAGCCTAATTTGGCCATTTCATAGCTGATGGAACCATCAAAATTCCATTATGAGGTTATTTTCTTTAAGTAATGACCGAAGTCAATATTTCAAGTTATAAAAGCTCTAAAATAGGGAAACAGACCTAAAATCCAAATGAACGACCAGATGTCCGAACAGTCAATACTAGCAAGTCATAAATGACTTGGGCTTGATACAGGAATGCTCTAAATGATGGAATGAATTCTTAAATTCAAAAATGACCTAGAGGGTTACAGAGCCATGTCCGCATTCGCAAAGGTGTGAGTATTTGACCTCCATATTCGCGAGCCTCTAGCTACATTTACGAAGGCCAATCTTCTTAGCCTACGCATTCGTAGAGTACTGTGGCTGCCTTCGTGAAGTCCAAATCTTGGTTTATTAATATAAAGCCAAGTTCGAATTTTCAGCTTCACTTCCAAATTTCCGACCTCAAGCACTGTGGCGTCTTTTTCTTATCTTGCTCATTCGACCTATGATTCCTATTAGGTTCCTATTGTTTCAGTACTCATAGTATACTCTGCATTTATTTTCATGATACAGGTCTGAGTACTAGCTACCGGCGTTGACTTGAGCCATCTGTGGTCATAATAGGAGGCAAGGGTGAGCACATTTTGTTTTGGATTTATATGTCTCCCTATGTATATATATATATTTTTCTTATGTTTTTCTTTTGAGACAACTCTATTTCCATGATCCACTTTTGGGACTTGTACTCTTTTACTAATAGCTCTATACTTGTGACTTCCAGTTTCTGGGAGGGATCCTTTTTGTTTGTATATATTTATTTTCTTATGCCCATTCATGTATACTCCTATTATTTTTGTACTACTTTATATTGTATTGCTAGTCTTATACCCTAATATCCTATTACTTGTGGTTCTAGAATTAGGGTCAGCTTACCTACAGGTGGGTCATAGTAGGCACCATCATGACCTGAGAAATTGGGAACTCTAGCTACATGCCTCAATAACCACCATCCTCACTAGTTGGTTTCTAATCCTCGAACTCCATCTTTCTAGTTCTAGGACCATTCTATAATTATACCTTAAAATGACTCAAATTACATTGTCTCGGGTGGTAACACTAAACATTTAGCGACATAAGTTCCCTCTCAAGGATAACATCTGAAGCAACGTTCAGAGAAGAGAGTCTGGGAATTCATCTTGCTCTGGATTAATGAATAATTCATATGAATAAGAGTGCATTGTTTCAAATCAATAAGTTTACGCACACTAATGGGTTCCTCTCAAGCCCTTGTGCAGTCTCTTTACTCTCTGAATACTTTATCTGAAAGTAACTCATCAATAAGGATTTAAGCTTTACCATTCCAACCACCTTGAATATGAGGGGTAGTTGAACAAATTTTAGATCATCATGAATCTAAATTAGTCCCTTAGAGAACCACTCTATTGCACAATTTGGAATTTAAAAAAAGTGAAGCTTTTCTTTAATGTCCATAGTCCCTCATTTATAGAAGTGGGGCCCTCACAACCATAAATAAGATCCTATAGACACGACTCCCTAGATACCTTAGGACACTTGAACTCTGTGCTTTGATACTAAATTTTTCAATCCCCAAAGCTACTCCCTGGACATGGCCGTCCCTAGAAAACCATTGTTGGTCCTAGCAAACCATTTGACCTGGCTAACTCACTCAGCAGAAGACTTAATTCATGAAAAGGATTTTAGATAGGCACAAATAGTATATGCAAACTTAACTTATTGAAATAAAATATCAATATTCAAATATATATATATATATATATATATATATATATATATATATATATATATATAGAGAGAGAGAGAGAGAGAGAGAGAGAGTATAACTCAAGGTTAAAAAAAATAACTCTAAAAATAACAAAATAAACTTTTTCAGTGACTAGGCTATGAAGTCTCTAAAACAGAATCTGAAATAGGTATTGGGACTGGCTCACGATTATCTCAAACAGGTAGATAAAATCTGAAAGATAAAGACTCAAGAGAGCCTATGAATGTAAAGAGGTCTCACCAAAAAACTGGATGGAATTTTGATCTCCAACGATGTGCCTGTTGAGGATTTCTATCATCTTTGTCAATATCATAAAACGATGCAGTGTTAAATAGCGTCAGTACATGGAATGTAGGGTAGGTAAAATATCTGAGAGAAAACTTACTCAAAGATGCTCAACTCATATGGCTCAACTCTGAAAATAGCTCAACTCAATAAGTTAAGCAATATATGTAAAACAATGCTTTAAAATATATGGATACGTGAAAACATCTCAGTATATAAAAATATAATATTTTACTCTTGGGAAGTTTCTCTAATCGACAACCATCACTTATGAGCTACGTGATGATACATCATCTCGCCCATGCTGCCAGAGCCATTTTACATTGTGCCCAAACATATAACCTCTCAACTAAGTGGATCCACTATGTACTATAAGGAAGTCATCTAAAAAGTATGAATCAATTACCCATGTTGGCAAGGCAAGACATGCTTTATGAGAAATATGAGTTATCTAAACTCATTATTCCCATATAGGTGCTCAATACTACTCCCAAAACATATTATGCTCATACTCAATGTTTGAAAACATTCTCTTTATCGATTTGAGGTAATTAATCAAAAGATCCTCTTAAAGAGGTAAAGCTCTGAAGTATCTCTGTACTCATAAAATATTTGGAAATCAAGATTTCCTTTTTCTCAACTCATCTCTTCTCTTTGAAGTAGATATTGTCTCAACTTAATGAATTCATTTAAAAGCACAATTTAACTTCTCAACTCAATATATAAAAATACTTATTTAAATGTATTGACATTCAACTTGTGTATACTATAAAATACTCATGCTCAAAATAATAATTAGGAGACTTCTCAAACTCGACTCATGCTCAAACTCTTTTTCATGTAAAGATGAAAATATATCATATTTTAAACTAAAACAATGCATAAAATACTTAATGCAAAAACGCAACTTGGATTCATGTGAAATTTGAACGTTAATATAAACAATAGTCAATGATACGAGTACAATAACTCAAGAATTGGATTAAAATTCAATCATAGGCTTAACTCGAAATTACGCAAAATTAAGGAATAAAACCCTATATTACTCTTTTATGAAATTTGTGTATGTAGGGACTGTGGACGAACTAGTCCAACACTATGAAAACCTTACATACCTTAATGACGAATCTTGAAGAAAAACCTAGGAAAATAACCCCTATCCTTGGTGTTTTCTTGAAGTTATTGAGTATATAAATTTTGAGACTAAGAGGGTTGAAGTAATGAAAAATGATTGACTTTGGCTTTTGGATAAACTTAATAGTTGTGGGTTGGGGTTATGGAATGAGATAAATAAAAAAACACCCCTCCTAGGGTATGAAAACAAGAGAAAACAAAAATTATGAAGTAACGTATGAGATCGCGCAACTGAAGCCTAGTTCGCGTGACAATTTACACAACCTTAATAGTAGCACTGACCTTGCTGCAAGACCACACAGAGACTAGTTCGTGTGACACTTCAAATAACCTTAACAATATCACAGACCTTGCTGCACGGCCAGGCAGCTGACGTCAACTTCACGCACCGGTTCGTGTAGACTATGTAGTGTCCAGAAAAATGATCATAACTTTTAGCATATAAATTAGATTGATGAACGGTAAAAAGTGGTTGAAAGAAGACTTCAAAGATTTCCATTATGTTTGTATTAAGACATAAAACTCTTCATATAATAGGAGACCCTTAAATTCATTAGTTCATAGCCAATATATATTCCACTGTAAAGAATTGATGTCAACATATAATGTACAATTATAAATCATCGGGTTCGGGCCTATACACATATGAAGACTAGTTCTGGTCTTAGTTTAAAAAATTTTGGGGTGTTACAGTCAAACTGTATGGAGTTCCCTAGTCCATCATCTCAGACAAAGGTACGTAATTCACTACACAGTTTTTTAAGTCATTCTAAAAAGGTTTGGGTTCGAACGTGAACCTTAACATCTCTTTTCACCCCCAAATAGATGGTCAGGCCGAGCAAAGAATTCATACTCTTAGGATATTTTGAGAGCATGTGTTATTGATTTCAAGGGTAATTGGGATGACCACTTGGCGCTTATTGAGTTTTCTTATAATAACAACTTTAATTCGAGCATTCAAATGGTTTTATATGAGGCTCTTTAAGGGAGGAGATGTATATCGCCAATTGGGTGGCTTGAGGTTGGAGATGCTGAGTTGATAAGGCCATATTTAGTCCACCAGGATATAGAGAAAGTAAAGATCATCAAACAATGGTGGAAAACTGTGCAAAGCCATCATAAATCCTACATTGATATTAGGAGAAGAGACTTGGAGTTTGAGGTAACTGATTGGGTGTATTTGAAAATTTTGCCCATAAAGGGAGTTATAAGGTTTCAACAGAAAGGGAAGTTGAATCCTCATTACAGTGGTCCCTACCAGATTATAAAGAAAGTGGGCAATATCTCCTATGAGTGTGAGTGTCCTTCAGAGTTAGATATCATTCATCAAGTGTTCCATATCTCTATGCTTAAGAAATATTTGGGAGATCCTTCACTCATTATTCCAATCGAAAATATTAATGTGAAAGATAGCTTGTCTTGTGAGGAGGTTCCTATTCATATTTTTGATTTACTAGTTATTAAATTGAGGACCAAAGAGGTCGCTTCAGTCAAAGGTTTATGTTGAAATTAATTTATTGAGCACAATACATGGGAACCTGACAAGGATATTATAGACAAGTACCCGTATCTATTCATTCCTCCTAGTTTCGATGCTTAAGGTAATATTCCTATTCCCATCTCTGAGTTAGTACTTTCTTGAGCTTCATGAGATTGCATGAGTTATTCTTGAGTTAATGTTTTAAATTTTTTTGATTTTGTTTTTGCCTTGAGTAAATTCTAAGCGAGCTCATTATTCAAGGATGAATGATCCCAAGGGGGTGATATTGTAACATCCCATATTATTTAACTTAGCTTATTCCAAGATATAGTGGAAAATTTACAAAACAAAAACTATTGACCAGGTCTACATCACAAACTGAAGAGGGTAATTTTGATCTAAAAAACTTTTCGAGAGTAGAGTCCGTGATGTCACTGGTTAGCAGAGAAGAAAAATTCAGAAAACTGGATCTGGGAACCAGGTCCATGTCCAAGACCTGGAGACTTATTTGTTTCTGATCTTTTGTTTTAATGAGGGGTATTTTAGTCTTTTACCCACCTTTCCCAAACTTAACCTAACCTATTTTTAGAAAAAAATCTAATTCTTATCAGTACACACAAGGGTTTTTCCCTCATTAACACCAAAAATCATTAGAGAGCAAGAATTGGAGAGAAGAAGCAGAGTTAGGGTTCAAAAGTTTCAAGCCTACCATTCTATTTATGCTTAGGAAATCTCCGTTCAGCATATGTAAGTCTATCATAATGATATACTAAGTTTGTCCTCGTTCCTTACATATCTTTATAGTCAAGTTCAGTTTTAAGATTGAGTTTTAATTCTGATAATGTGAATTCTTGAGTGTTCTATCTAAATTCCATTGTGTTCTTGCATATATCCAAATATATCTTGATGAATTTCTTAATTTGATATTTGAGATTTGGGATTCATGGTTACATTAATATGAATCCTAATTGAACTTTATAATAATTATTTTATGCATTATTTGAGTTAAAGAACGATTAATTAATTTCTTCTTTATTGAAAAATAGCTTGAGCATGAGTTGAATTTTAGAAGACTTTCATTTATTGTTTTGAGCATGAATTTAGTTTAAAGAGTCTTGTATGTATCATTTTGAGCATGAGTTGAGAATTATCGTAGTTATTATTTTGAGCATGAGAATTATTGAGTATCAATGATTTGAGCATTTTTAAATGCCTATTTTGAGATTGAATTGAGAAGTAAATTTTTTTTTAAAATGCATTCATTGAGATGAGTTTATGTCTATTTTAAAACGAAGAGATGAGTTGAGAATAGTTGAGTTTTGAACTAAGTCCTAAAGAGACTAATTGAGTTTGTTGAGTTATGAGCATAATACATTATATTTTTGGGAGTAGTATTGAGCACCCATTTGGGTAAGAGTATAGAACAACTCGAACCACATAAACTACGTAGCCAGCATAGGATAGGATCGTATAATTTATTTGGAAGACTCCTCATTGTACCAAAAGAGAAATTTATTGGATCCATAGATAAGTTTACATCCCTTACCCTAGCAAGGTATTGGATGGTTGTGGCAACGACAATGGTTTGTTCTATCATTATATGGCTCATAAGTGATGGTTGTCAGTTAGAAAAACTCTCACAAAAGTAAATTATCATATTTTATACATTGAGTTGCATTACCATCTTTTAAAGCATGTTTTCTTATTATATTTCATACTTATTTTAGTTGAGTTGTTTTCATAGTTAAGTTCTTGAGTTGAGTATCCTGAGCAAGTAATCTTTTGCCATTTTACATACTCGTACATATGATGTATAGATGTCATTCGACCTGTATCATTTTATAATGTAGATATAGGTGATAGAGATCCGTAACAAGCGCACCGTTGAAGATCCTTTTCTACCCAGCTTTTGGTGAGACCTCTTTGCATTCAAAGTTGCTCTTGAGTCTTTAATTTTCAATCCTTTCATTATTACTTTGAGGTAGCCATGGGCCTTTCCCGATACCTATTTCAAAATCAGTATTCTGGAGGTACATTTTTTAATTGAAAACATTGAGTTAAATCTCATACATCTTATACATTTGAGTTTCATGAATTAAGCTAAAGAAGTATTAAGTCACATATTTTCATTCTGCCTATCTGAGTTATTATCACGATCCGAATCAGGGTCATGGTGGTACCTACTATAACTCCCGAGTAGGTAAGCCAATACAACTAAAAAGTGGAAATTTATATCAATTTAACTAAATTAGAAAATATCATAAGAAGAAGGAAGCAAGGCTAATCTAGCAAAAGATATCGAGCCAAAGTATAGATATGTAAATACGATACAAAATATACAAAAGGCTCAAAAGTGACCAAAAATGATGAACTGCCGCTAGAACAAACCCTGGACATGGTGTCACCTATATAGGAGCTACTACGTACAAAAGATGACAATATATAAATAGTACAAAGCTGACTATCCAAAAGTACAAGTGTAAGTCAGTACATAAAAGGGAGAGTAGTAAGTCTCTAGAAGCCGGGAGCTCACCATAATCTGGATCAGACACAACTATGGATGATCAGGCACGCGCTGGGGGTGGATTGAACTAGGAGCTGCATCAAAAAGATGTAAAAGTGTAATATGAGTACCAAAATATGGGGTACCCAGCAGGCGTCATAGGCTGATCGAGCTCAGAAAGAATAAATATGCATATAAGCAGCACGATCATACTAATAAATACACAAGTGAACCAAAACTACTACTTCAGATGCATCGAGGTACCGGGAGGACATATAAGGCCAAATAAACCCAACTACAACAGGTAACCACAAGAAAAGCCCCAATTCATAGAATACTTAAAAAACATGTATATAACAAGGAAAAACAATAATAATAGCCCTCAAAAGTATCATGTATTGCGCAGAATAACCGTTGAGCTCATCAATATTGTAGTAATAACCTAGAATATGTATCAACGTGACACTCAAAATTTATGCCTCGAGCTTATCAGCGGTGAATATAATAGTGTGGCCAAAAGTGAATAAAAGGGCAGCCAGGAAATATACCTCGACCTCACCAAATCATGAAATGCCATAAGCAAGATTTCACCAGTATTTTCTTCAATTTCTTATACTTATCCATTAACTCAAATCTTAGTCTCATCATTTATTCTTCTATTAACATGATTTTTAAACATCGGCGAAGAAATCAAGGTAAGTAGCATGTCAAAATCATTTATAATCACACTGGGTAAAACCACGCCAAAGACACCAACTCACTAAACTGAGAATCCATTGTACCAAAAGAAAGGCATATGGCCCAACATTTCAATGTCATAAGCAACACGGACATAAGTTCTAAGCATTATATGTGATGTTAACTAGTCAATAAAGCAACAAATATAATGCTTCAATGACTAAAATCCAAACTAGCTACCAACGATGTCCATAACCTCCTAATTTTCTCACAATGGTTACCAACTCCTCAAACCAACCAAATCATACAATAATACTAATAATATTAAATTTAATCGAACCAAGTCTAAAAATAAGAAGCCATAGCCTACCTCAAAGAAGAAATCGCACACGAATCGCTAAGACACAACTTTTTCTTTCCTAACCACCTCTGAACGATGTCACTCTATCAAATTATCGAATATCACATTGAAACAAAGACAACTATACCCATATTACTATAATTAAAAATGGAACCAAAATCAGGTCAAAATTTGACATTGGAACCCGCACACAAAATTGAAAAATCAACTCTGTCATAAAGGTCCCTAATAGCCTAAGGAACATGTGCCCCAAAAAATGGGCACATTCCAAGCACCGAAAGGGCTCAAAAAGACCCCACCAATTTCAAGCCCTAACAGGGTCAAAATGGAATAATTCAACAAAATACGCAGGACTTACAATGTTTCAAGGATGATAAAAGGTTCCGGAATGTCCCCACAAAAATATCCAACCCAAAGTGACAAAATAATTGAAAATTACCAATATTTTCTCTCAAAATATTAGTTTTGATATGTTGGAAATGAGAAATATATGGCCAAAAATGGGTCTTAAATCTCACTCGAATAGCAAAAAAGTTGTTCGTGATTGCGGGACCAAGGTACGCGATCGCAACACCGACCAAAGTACTCTTCACGATCGCAACACTAAGCCCCATGATCACAGTGATCAAGGAGCCTATCCTTTGCAATCACGGCCACTGGCTCACGAACGTAAAGAATAAAAAGGTCCTGCACCATCAGTTTAGTTGGTGCTGAACTTTAAAAGGTTAGGATTTTTCCAATGAGGGTATGAATTAATTCGGATCCCCATGAACTCAAACGGACTATGCTACCTAATTAGAAATGGTATTTCGAACTCAATAGAATTGATGAAATGAACAATATAGGTCATCTTGTCGAAATATTAACCAAAGTCAATACTTTCAAAGGAAAAACCATAAAACAGCCAAACTCTCATCTCGAGCACCACACAAATCTAACCAAAGTTTTTCTAGACCAAATTGGCATTTTAGAGCTAATCATACTAACGAAATTTTCATCTGTACGATTTTTCTCAAAATTTTGACTGAAGTTAAACATGGCCAAAACTTAAAGTTAAAACGACAAAACCATACAAACTAAAAATGAAGACTCCAAAATCCAAACCAACCTTCTTTCTAGACCAAAATGGACCTTTCAAAGCTAATGGAACTGTTAGAATTCTGATACGATGATTGAATATCCGAATGTTGACTAAGGTTAACTCTTTTCACTTTAAATCTCCAAAAGGGGAAAAACTCAAACCATTGTCATCCAACTACCTCAAAGAGTGTGCCACCAATCCTAACATCATATAAGAGCTATAAAAAAGCTATGGGATGGGGTAAATGGTAAAAATATACAAAAGAATGGAAATAACCTTGGACATCATTACAACATCCATTACTAATTAGACTTTTGTCCTCAAAAGTCAGGAAAGAAAATGTATGTAGCATTACAAAAAGATGAGGATATCGGGTCTGCATGTCTTGCTTAGTATACCAAGTAGCCTCCTTGATCGTATAATGCCATCACTAGATCTTCACCTATTGAATCTCCTTACACCTCAATTTCTTAACTTGGCTATTCAAAATAGCTATAGGCTCCTCCTTAAAGGCTAAAGACTGATCTATCTAAACTAAATCCCACTAAAGCACGTGAGATTGATCTGAAACATACCACTGCTGCATAAAAACATGGAATACAGGGTGAACACCTGAAAGTGCTGGGTGAAATGCCAACTCATAACCTACATCTCCTACCCACCTCATGATCTTAAAAGGGCCGATGAACCTAGGACTAAGGTTACCCCTCCTCTCGAATCTCATAATGCCCTTTATGGGCGACACTCAAAGGAATACCTGGTCTTCAACCATAATATCCAAAGGCCAAATCCTCTTATCAGCTTAACTCTTCTGCCTACTCTAGGTAGTACGGAGCATCTCCTAGATCATATGAACTCTATCTTTTGAATCATGCAACAAATTAGTGTGCCAAGGCCTAACTTCAAAAGAAACAAACAAACCCACTAGGAATGATATCTGGATGCTGTAGTGGTAGATGTTATTATATGTGAACTCCGCCAAATCCAAAGACTAATCCCACAGAACCCCAAAATTAATAACAAAGGTCTGTAGCTTGCCCTCTAAAACCTGAATAGTCCTCTCTGAATGACCATTGGTATAGGGGTGGAAAGTTGTACTGAACTCGACTTGGGTACCCAACTCTATCTGTATAGACTTCCAAAAATGTAAAGTGAACAGAGTACCATGATCTGAAATGATAGAAGCGGGCACCCTGTGCAGTTTGACCACCTCTTAGATGTAAATCTGAGCCAACCTCTCTAAAGTGTAGGTAGTTTGGACCTATAAGAAATGCACAGACTTGGTCAATCGATCTACGATGACCTAAATAGAATCAAAACTTTGGGAGGTAGGTGGTAAACCCACTAAAAAGTCCATAGCTATCCTTTCCCACTTCCATTGTGGAATGGGAAATTGCTGAGTCAAACCACCTGGCCTCTGATGCTCGAACTTAACCTACTAATAGTTCAAGCACCTAGCTACAAAAGATGTAATGCCCCACTTCATCCCACACCACAAGTAATGTTGTCATAAGTCATGATACATATTTGTCATGCCAAGATAAATGGAATCTCTAGAATAATAGGCCTCCTCAAGAAATAGCCCGACCAAATCTCTAACTCTAGGAACACATATATGACCCTCAATCCTCAAAATGACCTCCGAACATAAGGTACCTTCCTAGCCTCCCCACTAAGCACCCTATCACGAATCACTATGAGCTGTGGGTAATTATACACTTGTGCCCAAATCTGATCTATCAAGGAAGACCTAGCCTCTACATAAATAAGTACCCTGCCCGGCTCTAAAATATCAAGAAGAACCATCTGGTTAGATAAGGACTGGATATCTAAAGCTAAAGGTTGCTCCTCAACTGATAAAAATGCCAAACTCCTCAAACTCACCGCCTTCTGCCTCAAAGCATCTACTACTAGATTGGCCTTGCCCGGATGATACAGAATAGTGACATCATAGTCCTTCAGTAACTCCAACCACCTGCGCTATCTTAAATTTAGTTATTTCCACCTAAAAATGTACGGAAGACTATGGTGGCCAGTGTAGATCTCACAATGGGCACCATACAAGTAATGCCTCCAAATCTTGCATACAAATACTACCGCCGCCAACTCCAAATCATTTGTGGGGTAGTTCCACTTATGTACCTTTAGTTTCTTGGAAGTATATGCAATCACTTTAAGTTGATGCATCAGAACGCAACCCAAGACAACACCTAAAGAATTATAATACACTATAAATCAATGGCCCTCAACAAGAAGAGTAAGAATCAAAGCTGAAGTCAACAACGCCTTGAGCTTCAGAACTAATAGAAAGGTACATTTTTTTAGGTTAATTTGGTCAAAGATATCACAAAGAAGAAAACCCCTCCACAAATCATTTGTAATATCGTGCCAATTTTATGAAAATATGAACCTCAGTAGAAGAAGTAGGCCTAGCCTAATCACGAACTGCTGCTATCTTTACCGGATCTATAATAATCCCATCCTTGGACACAATGTGCCCTAAGAATGCCACAAAATCAAGCCAAAATTCACATTTAGTGAATTAAGCATATAACTGCTGATCTCGCAAGTTCTAAAGTACTATCCTCAGGTGCTTCTCATGTTGGTTTCTGCTCCTGAAATATATTAGGATGTCATCAATGAACACCATAATGAAGGAGTACAACTAGTATCTGAACACATGGTTCATCTAATACATTAATGTTGTAGGGGCATTAGTTAACCCAAAAGACATGACTAAGAGCTCATAGTAGCCATATTGAGTCCTAAAAGTAATCTTAGGGATGTCTTCCTCCATAATTATCAATTGGTGATACCTTGATCTCAAGTCTATCTTACAGAATACTACTGTACCCTGCAATAGGTCAAGTAAGTCATCAATGAGTGGCATCGAGTACCTATTCTTGATGGTCACCTTATTCAGCTGTTTGTAATTAATATACATAAGCAAAGTACCATATTTCTTCTTCACAAACAGGATAGGAGCACCACAGGGAGATACATTGTGCTTGATAAAGTCCTTACTCTAGAGATCTTAGAGATGTAATTTAAGATCCCTAAACTCAATTAGATCCATTCAGTATGGTGGAACAGAGAATGGTTGTGTACCCAACTCAACATCAATACCGAAATCAATATCATGCTCTAGAGAAAGACCAGGTAGATTGGTGGAAAAAACATCAGGGAACTTTCAGACAATCGAGAGAGAGTCAATAGAATGAGTGTTAGAACTAATATCACGGACATAAGCAAGATAGGCTAGACACCCATTTACCACTAACCGCTGAGCCCTAAGGAAAAAGATCACACAACACGGCACATGACTAACTTTACCTGCCCAAATGACCAGAGTAATATTTGGAATACACAAGGTAGCGATCTTAGAAAAGATATCCAAAACTGTATGATTAGTAGGCAACGAAACCATGCCTAGAATTATGTCGAAGTCTACCATTTCAAGCACAATCAAGTACCCTCTAGTATCCTACCTCAAGATGGTCACCACAAAGGATTGATAAACTAGATCTACTTCTAAAAAAGTACCTACGGGGGTAGCTACATGCATAGGCACAAGCAATGGATCATACATAACATCCCACCAAGTAGCATAACACCCATACACATATGAGTAAGTAGAAAATATGTTAAATCAAGCATAGGACATATACAAGTAAGTAGAACCCAAGTTAAATAAAGCATAGGGCACAAACAAGTAAGTAGAACCCAGGTTATATAAAGCATAGGCAGGCTGATGAGAGTTAGAGATTGTACCTATAATGACAGTATTCGATGCCTCCACTACCAAACTACTTGAAATAACATAAATATAATTGAGTCCATCACTACCACTTGTCTAGCCTACCTGGAGACCAACCCTAGTACCCTGAGAATTACTTCTGCCACCCTGTGCATCCTCTCTAGATGGCTAGACTGCAGCCCTAGGGGCGTTAACCTGCTGACTCTAGCATCTATGATAGCTGATAGTAGGACAGTCCCTAGAAAAATGGCCTGTCATACCATACTCATAGGAGTTCCCTCTAAATAAACCTCCTAGTAATGTCTAAGCTGAACCCGAATAGTTGCTATGGCCTGATTATCCAGAAATCTGACCCCGAGAAGACTGATCCGAAGTCTAGCCGCTCTAGCCATCGGCACCTACTGATCCACTGTCGGTAAGTTGTAATGTTGTTTGAACAAGTCTTCTAGGTGGATACTACTAGGGATGACCTTTTCCAAAAGAACCATTATCATGTGACTATCATCTACTGAAAAAGCCCTAACGGGAGACCTTTTGTCACTACCTTTATAGGCCTCATAATGTATATACTTAATAGTATAGGCATGATCTACTATATGAAATAACAAACAGCCCGATGAAACCATCTCATCTGTAGCCAACATCAATGGAAAAGATAAACCTCTAACAAATCGATGCACCCACTCTTCCTCTATCGGCATAATCATGGTGGCATTCATGAATAACTTATGGAACCGATTCTAATACTCTGTGACTATCATCAATCCTTATACCTATGCTATGAACTCATCCCTCAGCCTTTCCCTCAAACTGCGGGTTACATACTTCTCCAAGAAAGCCTCGGAGAATTATGTCCATATCATCGGTAGTGATCCCATGAGTCTGTAGCTAAGATAAGATCTCCACCACTTTTTTGCTAGTCAATCTAATTGAAAAGTAGTGTAATCAACCCTATGGGACTCCACCAACCCGAGCTTATGCAATCTCCCCTAGAAACTAACCAAAATATCATGGTCATCCTCGCCCACAACACTGGAGAAACTGGGGGGGGATCTGATAAACCCCCCAATATCTTATGCTCCTCCAAAGTAATAACTGGCCTAACTACCATGTGCTGAATAACTGTAGGAATAGACTAAATCACTAGATGGGGAGCTATCGTAGTAGGTTGTAGGACTAGAGTCTAATCATATTATGCCCTACCTATCCTGAAGTTTGAGCCTATTCTCGGACCTAAGGTCCAGCTGAAGTGCTAAGAAATGTCCCTACTTGGGACATAACCTCTATGAAGCTGTAGATCCAGGACAGTGTATCATGTAACACTAGTGTGGCTACTAATATGAGTAGGGGCTAGGCTTGATCTACCTCTACAAGTTAGTGCTCAAACTACTAGACCTCTATGTCTTTCTCTGGCACTAATGTTGTAGCATAGGCCCTACCTCGGCCTCTGCATTGACCTCGACCTCTACCCTGAGCTGGGGCTCTATCTGCAGGCATAGGGCCCCCTGGGTAGATCTCATCCTCGCTATCTAAGAAAGAGTGAAAAAAATATGATTTAGAGGTTTCTATCATCATTAGCTCACGAGCAAAAACAATAGTTACTTCATTCCTAATAATTCCTTGTAGCCTTCCAAAGATTGGATAAGGCATCATCGTACTGATTTGTGAAACTCTACTATACACTTGCTCTTGTAATGGTGAAACTGATGTACCTAAGCTCTAATACTACTCTATCACAACCCGAATCTATGTCACGATAGCGCCTATTATAACTCCCGAGTAACCAAGCCAACCCAACTAAAAAGCGAAAATTTACATCAATTTAATTAAATAAGAAAATATCATAAAAAGGTGGAAGCAAGGCTAATATAAGAAAAGATATCGGGATATATCAATAAGTAAATATGATACAAAATATACAAAAGGATTAAAATTGACCAAAAATGACGAACTAATGCTAGACCAAACCCTATACCTGGTGTTACCTATACAAAAGCTACTACGTACAAAAGCTGACAATAAATATATAGTACAGAGCTGACTATCCAAAAGTACAAGTGTAAGTTAGTACAAAAGAGGGGGAGTAGCAAGTCTCTAGATGTCGGGAGCTCACCACAATACAGATCTGGCACAAGTATGGATGATTAGGCATGCTCTAGGGTGGCTCAAACTGGGAGCTGTATCAAAAAGATGTCAGGAGCTCGAACTGGGGGAGTAGCAAGTCTCTGGATGTCGATAGCTCACCACAATATAGATCTGGCATATGTAAGGATAATCAGGCATGCGCTGGGGATGGCTCAAACTGGGAGCTGTATCAAAAAGATGCAGAAGTGCAGTATGAGTACCAAAATAAAGGGTACCCAGTAGACATCATAGGCCGAACAATCTCAGAAAGAGTAAATATGCATATAACCAGCACGATGATACTAATAAATATACAAGCGAACCACAACTACAACCACGGATGCATAGGGTTGCGGGGAGGACATACAAGGCCAAATAAGCCCAATTACAATAGGTAACCATAACAAAAGGCTCAACTCACAAAATATATATAACAAGGCAAAACTGTAACAATAACCCTAAAAGTATCACAAAGCACCAAGAATAACCCTCGAGCTCATCAATATTGAAATAATAACAAAAAATATGTATCAACAGGCTGCCCAAAATTCACACCTCGATCGTATCACTAGTGAATATAATAGTGTAGGCAAAAGTCAATGAAAGGGCCGCCCAGAAACATATTGCAAACTCATCAAATCATGAAATGCCATAAACAAGAATCACCAGTGTTTTCTTCAATTCCATATACTTATCCATTAACTCATATCTTATTCTAATAATTTATTCTTCTATTTACATGATTTTTTATACATCGGTGAAGAAATCAAGGTAAGTAGCATGTCAAAATCATAGATCACTCAATCTGGGTAAAACTCCACCAAAGGCATCAACTCACTAACTTGAAACTCTAGTGGACCAGAAGCATGTCCTCAGGCCCAAATGAGTCAAACGATCAACTGAAAACAAACGATTCAAACAAGAGGCATATTATGTTCAAGTCACCTAGAAGCAAGTTCTAAAGATTCTACGTGATGCAAACAAGTCAAGAAAGCACTTAATCTAAGGCTGCAATGGCTAAAATCCAAACTAGCTACCGGCGATGGCCATCGCCTCTTAATTTTCTCAGAATGACTATAAAATCCTTGAACCAACCTAATCGTACAATAGTACTCATACTATATAAATTCTAACCAAACCAAGTCAAACAAGAAGAAACCATTGCCTACCTCAAGGCCGAAATGAGACACAAACTGATAAGCTGAAGATTTTCCTTTTGGGGCCGACTCTGAATAATTGCACTCTATAAATTATCAAAGAATACATCAAAACAAATCCAATGATACCTATATTATTATAATTAAAAGTAACCAAAAAAACTAACTCCATCACAAAGTCCCAAATAGCCCGAGGAACTCGTACCCCAAAAAATAAGCACATTCCGAGCACTGGAAGGGATCAAAATGACCCCACCAATTTCAAGACATAATGGGGTCAAAATTGAATAATTCAACAAAATACACGGGACTTACAAGGTTTCAAGAATGAGAAAAACTTCCAACATCCCTGCAAAAATTTCCAACCCAAAGCAACAAGAATTATTGAAAATGATAATGATTTGCTCTCAAAATGTGAGTTTTGATATTTTGGAAATGAGAAAGAGATGGCCAAAATTGGTTTTAAAGCTAACTAGAATCAAGAAAAATGCTCTTCGCGATTGCGGGACCCAAGTACACAATCGTAAGCACCGACTAAACTACCCGATTGTTAACCCATAGACTCAAGGGATACATCTACGACCCTGCCCTACGAGTCATAGGAAGTGATACAAGCAATAGAGTGACTCCTGAACTTGAAGTCAATCAACATTTTGTGAAATTTCTCCTTAGTTTCAACTTTCCTACTTTTGGGATCTCATAATATCTCCCCATTGAGAACATTCTTCCTCGAATGAGATCAAATTAGTACGAAAAGGACATTGATCAATGACTAGGAACCCAACATGAATGCAATAAAACATAGTAAAGCATAAACCATGGGATTTGTTACACCCCACCCTTTTTAAACTCGGAATGTCTCATAAGTTCCTTGGACATCATCATGTAAGCCGGATATGCTACGACACTATCAAACGGCTCTAAGGAAGGGAGAATGTGATACCCCATAGTAGAGAAGGTTGGAGATGAAATCATAAGAGTCCGGAAGGAATTGGAGGCCAAGTAATGGGTCGTAGGACTCGAGTTACCTACATAAGCTACTAACTTGGAAGTCTTACATACTTAAGCTATTGGAGTACGTACCAAGCTTGCGAAGCATGGATTACGTAGGCTCTTAAAATGAGACGAGATTACGAACCCACGGGGAAGGGAACAAGATAAAATGAGGAATCTAATAAGAGAGTGACACGTGGCAGCACCTCAAGCAAGGAGTTGACCCACCTACCTGCTTGGGGGTGGGGGTGGACCCCACTGCCACGTGGCAGCCCCTAAGTGGTTGCATAGATCTGGTGGCGCAATCACGGCTGGACACGTGTCACCATAGGGGGATGACACGTGTAACCCCCATAGCCACCCTATATATATGTGTATTGTGACTTATTAGTTCATTCTTAGCCAAAATCAGTCCAAAAACATCAGCAGCATAAGGAGAGAATGTGAGAGAGAAAGGCAGCCATAGCTTGGAACTTTAAAGGTAGGTTTTCTAATTTTCTCTCCGTGAATTAATTATGTATGATGTTCCTAAAATACATGTAGGTGTATATATGTATGTTACGATGCTTACAGAACTATATTTTCAGTTCTTCACTTGGAAAACTAAGAGAAACTTAAAGAGAAAACGCTAGGGCATAAACCCGTTTTTGGAGGGGACAGTTGTTAGTAATATTGGTATAACTTCTTGTGTATAGCTTAGTTTTGGGTGATTCAATATGTTTTGGAAAGGTATTTCATAGGTATATAACTTTTATTTATACTTTCAAATCCTGTTTTGCTTTTATCATCGCGAAAAATGGTAATGAAGTGGAGAGGAGGTACTGCCCAGATTGGGTTTTGGAAATCCTACACAGACAGCTGTGAGTATTTTTGTCATATATTTTCATACAAAAATGCTGTAGGGGTAATTCAAAATTGTTTGTGACCTTAATACACATGTATATAACTTTAATTGAGGCCACAAATCCTGTTTCCATCAATTACCCCTCCGAAATTAAGCGACAATATAAGGCAGTGGGCTGCCCAGATTTCGCGTTTTGATAGTTCTGGCGAGTTTGACAAGTTTAACGTAAGGTAAGGTTTCTTATTTAAATTTGAGCTTTATGTGTTCTTATGGAGAATTTTACACGCATTATAGGTGGCTGTAAGTGTGTAAATATCATTGGAATACTTAGCGTTCGGAATAAACTAAATTATAGTCGTTATAGTCGAATTGTCGTCAAAGTAAGGCGTTGTTCTTGTGAGTTGCTGCTGCAGGGGTGTGGTGTGTTATTTCAGGACCTAAACATGTTATAATATGGTTTAGGGTGATGCTGGTTGAATCCACATGACCCCCCGTTGCCTATAATTAAAGACGTTACAAAATAAAGGCTAGACGCCCTATTGTGATATCGTATTTTTGAATAAGTCGCTTGGAGTTTATGTTGTATATTGTTGGTATGAATTTCTGTAGGTTGTTGTTATTGGTTGGATGTAGGTGTTATGGACCTAATTGGAAATTCGGATAGGGCACACTATAGGGGAGGTGCTGCCCAATTTTCCTTAACACCTTAACAAACTAAAGAACTAGTCGAGGAAACGACTAAGGAAGTAGATTCCATTAATATGAAGGCATAAGCTAAGATGCTGGAAAGTTAAGAGTAGTTGATATTCGTATTAATTTCATATTGAATAGGTTCAGAAGATGACGAGACGAGCAGGATAAAGGGTAACTCCCAAGAGGTATGTAAAGCTTTCTCTTCGCAGTTTTGGTATAAGTTCGTACAACTATCTGTCTTTCCTCTTGGCAATGTTTAGCCTTAAGTGAATTGAATATGACGTACGGGGATAATTCCATTCCCAGAATTCCGAGTATACCTCATAACCCCTATTCATTGTTCAGTATTAGAGTTTCTGTGAAGATTAACTATTGCCTAGTAGGGCTTCTAGGTGTCAGAATGTAATGTATGGGAAGCTATCTCACATTTCCATTAAGATGCATTTGATACGAAAATGAGATTACAATGCCATAGTAGTTCACCGAGCCCCCTGAAGGGCCGGGTGGTCCTATGCAAATGATGCCCATTCCTGAGTGGAAATAGGAGTGTATCACTATGGAATTCGTGTCTGGATTACCCATGGCATTGGGTAAGTATGACTCTGTCTGGGTGATTGTGGATCGATTGACCAAATCAGCCCATTTTCTTCCGGTGAAGACTAGCTACAATGCGGATCAGTTAGCTAGGATCTATCTTCGTGAGATTGTTAGGCTGCATGGGGTTCCTATCTCTATTGTATCGGATCGGGGTTCAGTGTTCACCTCTTACTTTTGGAAGGCATTACAGCGTGGTTTGGGTATGCGGCTAGAGATGAGTTCAGCATTTCATCCCCAAACCGATGGTCAGTCCGAGCGGACTATTCAGGTGTTGGAGGATATGCTTAGGGCCTGTGTGATTGATTTTGGTGTACGATGGGACCAACACTTGCCCTTAGCAGAGTTTGCCTATAATAACAGTTATCACTCCAGCATTCAAATGGCACCATTTGAGGCATCGTATAGTCGTAGGTGTCGATCACCCATTGGACGGTTTGATTCTGTTGCGGTTGATGCATTGGATACTGACTTACTTAGGGATGCTGTGGAGCAGGTACGTTTGATTCAGGGTCGACTATTGACAGCTCAGAGTCGTCAGAAGAGTTATGCTGATAGAAGGGTTCGTCCCTTAGAGTTCATGGTGGGTGATTGCGTGTGGCTTAAAATATCGCCCATGAAGGGTGTGATGAGGTTCGGAAAGAAGGGAAAGCTTAGCCCAAGTTTTGTTGGCCCATTTGAAATCTTGAGGAGAGTAGGTGGAGTGGCGTATAAGTTGGCCTTACCCCCTAAATTGTCAGCTGTCCATCCGGTGTTTCATGTTTCCATGCTTCGCAAGTACATACCGGATGAGTCTCATGTGATTTTTTATGATGCGGTAGAGTTGAGTCCGGATTTGACTTATGAGGAAGAGCCGACAGTTATTCTAGATAGGCGGCTCCGTAGACTCAGGACCAAGGAGGTCGCTTCGGTCAAGGTGCAGTGGCAGCATCGGCCTGCTGAGGAGGCGACTTGGGAGTTAGAGTCTGATATGCAGGCTCGGTACCCTCAGCTTTTTGAGACCCAGGTACTTTATTTTATCTTATGTTCGAGGACGAACATCCTTTTTAGTGGTGGATATTGTAATGACCTTGAGGGTGATTTTTGAAAATTTGTACAAAACATGCGTGAACAGTAACACGCGTGAACAGTAACTTTTTGGGCAGAAAATGCCCCTTTCTTCCCATTTCAATATTTTTCATCATTTGTTTGAGTTGTTGAACTCCTTGAGGTGACTTGAGAAGATATTTTCGAGGAAAAGTGTTGGGTAAGTGATTTTTGACCTAAAACCTTCCTTTTTCATTATGTTTTTGACGATTTTAACTCTTAAAGTTTAGTTTCAAACCCCAAAAATCTTTGTTTCTTCCCTAATCCGAATTTAAGGAAAATTGTGATTTCCAACTCGTTTTGAGCTCTATTTTTATGGGTTTTTCAACCATGACTTCCTTATTACCAATAGAATGGGATTGTTCAATAAATTTCCAGATTTGACCCTTTTCGAAAATAGTTAATTTTTAGACCATTTTACCCCCAGTTCCGAAACCTATCAATATGGGTGTCATTGGACTCCTTGTGACGTGTATGTTTCATTGTTGATAGTGGGTTGTCATTCCGGGCTCTAAATTCAAGAATTGCTTATCCTGTGGAGGTATTCGAGTGCGGTTTCGGCAATTAAGGTAGGTTTGGCTATCTTTCTTTGAGATTGAGATGGGGTAATTAGTCATTCATATGTTATATACTTTGGGATGGGGTTGTAGTATGAGTTGAGAATGTTATATATATTGTGATGTCCGTGTGGAGGCTTATTTATTAATGTGTTGCCGTGACAGGGTTTATTTGTATTACATAGCCCGTGTAGGGGCCTTATTTGTTATCTTATTTGCTTTGAGAGCATGTGAATTATGATTTGCCTAAGAGAGAGGCTTGAGTATACTATTTGACTTGTGATGCCGCCTGAGAGATTGAGTTGGGGGTTTTGAGCATACTTGAGTATTGAAATATTATTGAGAAAGGGGTGAATATTTAAATGAAAGTGTGTTCTTCCCGTTACTATTTATTGAGGGTGAATATCATGTGTAGGTTAAGTTTTGAGAACTTTGAACCTTATACCACATGTGAGTTGATTATTACTTCCATGCATATGTGTTTTGATGCATTCATCCTCATTCATCATATCATGAAACATGGGAAGTTGAGAAATATGGGAATTCTTTTTGAGAAAGAAAATGAAACACCTTTAAACCTTTGTATCTTGAGTCCTTGACCGAGGCAGTTTTCCGGCAGGGTAGTGGATGCATTGTGATCCCAACTTTGTATCTTGAGTCCCTGACTGAGGCATTTTTTCGGCAAGGTAGTGGATGAATTGTGATCCCAACGTTTGTATCTTGAGTCCCTGACCGAGGCAGTTTTCCGGCAGGGTAGTGGATGCATTGTGATCCTAACCTTTGTATCTTGAGTCCCTGACCGAGGCAGTTTTCCGGCAGGGTAGTGGATGCATTATGATCCCTTGACCACGAGGAGGTGGCAAGGATAATAAGATATTGTGATTGAGGTATATGGTCTGCGAGACCCCCATGGGTCCTGCTTAGTAGCACAACTCGGCAGGTGTATACGACAGGCTATGAGATAGTCTTGATTCCACCGTACCACCACATCATTATATCATCATATTGCATTGCATTGCATTGATATTTGTGCTGCTTGAATTATTCGATTAATTATGATTATGAGTTGTTATTATGGGTTTACTTTACTCGTGCCACTATATATATAAACTGGCGGCACCGATGCCAAAGTGGGACTTTTCTGTATTCAGGTGGAAACGTTCCTTAGTTTATTTCATAGGTTTGATTAATTCCTTATACTCAGTCAGCTAAAACCTACTGAGTATATGTGAATTGTACTCATCCCTACTTTTGTGTCCCTTTTTTATGCAGATACTAGTCGGGGTACCCCACGTGGCAGTTAATATTCTAGCGGATTGTGTATTCTCAGATTAGTGGTGAGGTCCCAGAATTCGGATCGTCACTAGTCTATCCTTATTTTTCAGTCTTTTGTATCATTCAGAGACTTATGTTGTATCTTCAAATTCGAACCTTGTATTAGATGCTCTTTATACTTATGACACCAGGTTTTGGGATAATTTCTTCATTGTTTTGTTTTATTTATTTAAATCGTGGCATCACTTTCCCCTTTGGGAGTCTTGTATGAGTTTTATTTTTAGGGTTACACATCAGATTGAGTTTTGAGATGTGTGCCATCATGACCTCAGTTTTCTAACCCTAAAGCTATTTCCATTATCTCCAATACTTATACTGATCTTGTTCCACAAGATCAACCCACTAACTCAAATGCAGGACCACAAAGTACTCAAAAAGGTAATGTTATCTCTGAAGTTCAGAGACAAACCCATAGAAATGATGCTACCACCTCCAAACATCCAAAGAATCAAGGAACTCATAGTAATGAGATCACCAGGCATGCTACTAATTCAATTATCAATGTGGAAGCCAATGAAATCAATGCTACAAACCTAGGTATTGACTTAATGCTCCCACACCCCCATGGCTACCCCACTACTTTATTGAATGTTTTATCTATTGATGCTGCTGAAGTAGTTGAAGGAGGTAAGGAAGGGGGAAGTCAGGAGATCCCTACTAACCTGCAGGAAGGGTGTACCAAGGGGAGGGAATCTAATTTGATTGACCATAGGCAAGACTATGAAACCCCTGCAACCACTCTTCAAGCTACTCCATTGCTCAGTCAACAAACAGATGTGCAACATCTTACAGAGCAAAGTTTGCAAGTCAAGGTGCCAGATAAAGGGGATACTGAACAAAATCAGTGTGCAACACCTCATTCATTGAATAACAAATCTACTCTATCACTGAGTAAAAAGAAAAGGGAGGCACTGAAAAGGAGAAAGACTATACAACCACAACTTGAGACTCAACCAAGAGTAAATTATGTCCTGGTTGAAAACCAAGCAGGGATTCAGGTGCCTTCTATAGAGCATTGTGAACTTAATCAGAAAACCATATCAGATGATTCTGAAGAAGAGTACTCAGTTACTGATCATGCCACACCTCTGCAAATTCATGATGTATCCAATGAGAGGCAGATGCTGAGTAAAGAAGGCAGTTCAGAAGACTTATCTGATGAATATAGGGTCACTCACTCTGAAGATGAGGAAAACCCTGACCAGGGGGAGGATGAACAACAAGAAAACCAACTAGAGGCATTCAGATCCACTATGACAGCCTCATTGCATAAGGAAAATCAGCAAGAAAAGGAGAAGAATGTGCCACCATCCAAAAGTAAGCAAGAAAGGAAGAAGAGTAAACAAAGTTCTATCAGCAGTTCAGATAATGTTGCTGTCAAAAGCAACATCAACACAAGGTCTAAATCCCACAAGTTATTATGATTAGTACACTTTGTTGGAATGCAAGGAGTATTGATACTCAAGGTGCCTTAGACAGACTTCAAAGGTTGAAAGACTACCACAAGCTCTTTATGATTTCAGTGCTGGAACCTTTCTCCAACAAATCACAACTCCACTTCTATAGAATTCAGTTGGGAATGGTTAATGCCATGTCCAACTCTAACAACAAAATATGGCTATTTTGGAACAAAGACTGTGTGTGCAATCTTGTGGATCAGGATGAACAGCAGCTTACCTGTAAGATCAGCCATGCAACTTGGCCTAAACAATATCTCATTACCTTTGTATATGCCAAAATGCAAAGACTACATGAGAAGAGAACTATGGGATAAGATGCTTCAATTCTCTGATAGGGAAGAACCTTGGTGCACTATTGGAGACTTCAATGTAATTACTCATGTTGAAGAAAAGATGGGGGGCCAACCTTACAATATGAACAAGAGTTTTGAGTTCATTAGTATCATAGAAGCTTGTGGAATCACTGATCTTGGTTTTCATTGACAACAATTCACATGGTGCAACAAGAGAGATGTAGATGCCAGAATATGGAAGAGACTTGACAGGGCCATGGTTAATAATGCTTGGTTGGAGGTCATGCCAGTGAGTACTCTTAATCACCTGGCCTCTACAGGTTCTGATCACTGTCCTCTCCTACTGGAATGTACTGAAAGACAAAGTTATGCTATCAAATATTTCAATTTATTACACTGTTGGGTTGATAATGAAAACTTCCTTGATACTGTAAGATCTTGCTGGGAAAAACCTGTGGATGGAAATCCAATGAGGATCTTCCATCAAAAACTAAAAAGAGTCTCTAATACCCTTAGCCACTAGTCTAGAAATCAATATGGTGATATATTTGCTTCAGTCAAACAGTTTGAGGAACAGGTGATGTAAGCTGAAGAAAATATCATCAATGACAATTCTGAAGATAATAGAGCCAAGCTAAATCAGATAAATGCCCAGTACATCAGGTATTTGAAGATAGAGCAGTCCATCTTGAAATAGAAAACTCAATTGCACTGGTTTAAAGATGGAGATGCCAATACCAATTACTTCCATGCCATCATCAGAGGGAGAAGAAGAAGGTTGTTCATCCATTAGATCAGTGATGAACAAGAAAACTCTATCCAGGGTGATGACAATATTGCAAGTGCATCTTGTGCACACTTTGAGAGAATCTTTACTGTTGAGGAGAAACAAATCAATAAAGATGTGATTAAATGCATCCCAAAGATAGTTATTGATCAGCAGAATGAACTACTATATTCCATACTTACAAAGGAGGAGCTAAAGGAGGTAGTATTTTCTATGAGTCCTACTTCAGTTGCAGGGCCAAATGGCATGAGTGGCAAGTTCTTTCAATCATGCTGGGATATCATTAGTGATGATATGTTGAAGCTAGTACAACACTTCTTCAGTGGTCACTGTATTCCCAGGTACATATCTCATGCATGTTTGGTTCTACTTCCTAAAACGGAATACCCCAACAAACTGTCAGAGTACAGGCCCATCTCCCTCAGCAATTTCACTAGCAAGATCATAACCAAACTACTCTGTCTCAGACTTGCTCCCATTCTACCTCAGCTCATTTCAGACAATCAGTCAGGATTTGTTAAAGGTAGGAGCATATCAGAAAATATAATGTTTGCATAGGAAATTATTCACAACATTAAGAGACCCAATGTAGGGGACAATGTAGTGATCAAGTTGGATATGTCTAAGGCATATGACAGGGTCTCTTGGTCCTTCACTTGTATGGTCATGAGAAGGATGGGATTTGGAGAAGTCATTATTGATATGGTGTTGAGGATCATGTCTAACAACTGGTATTCAGTCATCATCAATGGGGCAAGACATGGATATTTTCATTCCACAAGAGGTCTCAAGCAAGGAGACCCCTTGTCACCTGCCTTATTCATTATAGGAGCAGAAGTACTATCCAGGATGCTAAATAATCTTAACCAACACTACCTATATACTGGATTCCACATGGAAAGAAAGGGCCCACAAGTGAACTACATGAGCTTTGCAGATGATGTGATCATCTTCACTGCTACCAACAACTTGTCCATGACTCTTATTACCAAGACTTTGAAGGTTTATGAAACAACTTCAGGCCAGCTAATCAACAAGGACAAGAGCCAGTTTATGCTTCCTCTTAATACCAATCCAGATGTTATTGATAGGATAAGTAGGATCACAGGCTTCAAGTGTACACATGGTCCCATTACTTACCTGGGTTGTCCACTCTACATTGGAAGGCAGAGAATTATATACTATACAAGTATGGTGTCCAAAGTTCTAAGCAAAATCAGAGGATGGCAGACTAAAGTGTTGAGCTATGGATGCAGAGCAATATTGGTGAAATCAGTGCTGCAATCACTACCAATCCACTTGTTGTCTGCAATCAGACCTACTGCTACCACTATGAATAAGATTAGAGGCCTCATAGCTGACTTTTTCTGGGGGTGGGACAAGGAGAAGAAGAAATATCACTGGGCATCATAGGAGACCCTCAGCTATCCTATGGAGGAAGGGGGTATTGGTATGAAGAAAATACAAGATGTGTGCTTAGCTTTGCAATACAAACAATGGTGGACCTTCAGGTCTAAGAAGACTTTATGGGGAGAATTTCTGAAGGCTAAGTACTGCCAGAGGGCTCATCCTGTGATAAACAAATGGCACACATGTCAGTCTATTATGTGGAAGCACATAATGGCTAATAAAATTGATATTGAGCCACATATATACTGGCACATCAACTCAGGTACAAGCAGTTTCTAGTGGGATGGTTGGCTGGGTAGTGGCCCCCTAGCTTATCATAACAACCATCTACCTAGACTCAACAATACTAGAGTATCTGAATATATTGAGAATGGGGAGTGGAATGTGCAGAAAATCAGAAAATATGCCCCTCCTCAGCTGGTGCAGCAGATACTAGACACTAAGATAGACTATCACCCTAACACAACTGATCAAGCTTGCTGGAAGTTGACTTCACATGGCAACTTCACTTCTAAATCAGCCTAGGAACTACTTACGATGAAAAGAGCCAAGACCCTGACTGATGGGTGCACTTGGCACACTAACATCCCCTTCAAAGTGTCTTTTCTACTATGGAGAGCTCTGAGACAGAAACTCCCTACTAATGATAAACTTATCCAATTTGGAGTAGTACCAGCAGCATGTTCTTGTTGTTACAGACCAGGATTAGACAATATAGATCACATATTTGCTTCAAGAAATTTTTCCAAGCATATTTGGCAACACTTCTCTAGCTCATGGGGGATAATACAAGGGACCTGCCCCTTGAGAAGCATCTTGATGAAGTGGTGGACTGCCAAGTCCAATAATGAGGTTCATAAGATCATGTTGTAGGCCACTCCTATCTTTGTTTGTTGGCATATATGGAAGAATAGATATGCAAGTAAATATGGAGGAAAGAAATCTAGTACTACTAGAGTTAAATTCTCCATAGTCAAGGACCTATACATGCTGATAAACACTGCTTACCCTTACATTAAGTGGCCTCAGAGCTGGAAGGAACTGGTTCCTATGATAGAATAGTGCCAACAAGACATGAGAGTGACCAAAGTTATGTGGATCAGACCTCCATCTTCCATTATGAAACTGAATACTGATGGGAGTGCATTAGACAACCCTGGGAAAATTGGAGCAGGGGGAATATTAAGAGATCATAATGGTAACTTAATATATGCCTTTTCTACTCCATTGGGAATGGGTACTAATAACCAGGCAGAGGTGCAGGCAGCAGCTATTGGCCTCAATTAGTGTCTCCAACATGGATATAATAGAGTGATATTGGAAGTTGACTCAGAACTATTGACTAAGTGGCTGAAACAAGACCTCAAACCACCCTGGAGTATTCACAGATATGTTACAAAGCTACAATCTTTGGTCCAACAATTGGAACTCTTTCAGTGCAAACATATCTTTAGAGAAGCAAACCATCCTGCAGATACCTTATCAAAATGCAGCCACAGGTTCAATGATACACAATACTTCTACAACCTCCAGCAGCTACCACAGGAAACAAAGGGCTATATCAAGATGGACAAGCTAGGAATGGCAAGTTTCAGAAGGAAAACTCTAATAAAGATCAAACTATCTTCTTGACTGAACTATTTCTCAAATGTGTAATAGACTATCTATTTGTAATTTGTTTTACTCTTTATTCCACCTAGTTATCACCTATTGTAAGGGGAGAGTCTCCCTTGTTTATTACTTCAGTAGAAATAATAACACAATGCTAGAAGTAAAAGATAGAGTAGGAGTGCCCTCTTGTGTGGAAGCCTTGTGCAGGTACTCTACACATTTGCACCATCCAAGAACAAGAACTTCCACCTATCAAAATACTCAAGAGCATACAGCAACACAACATCACACACATGGATCCACACTCAACAGCCATCAAAAAGGAAGCTTAAGTTCCAATTCTGTTTACTGTTGGGTATCTCATTGTTCAGGTATCATGCAACTTTCAGCCATGTGGTGGTGTTGCAGCAGCTGAGCCTGGAATTCATGCAACACCTACCATCTACATACATACAAAAACTCCACAATAGCACATGGAGCAACTACAGTACATCAACAGCAGGTGGAGGCTCATTCAACTCTAGGAGTTCCCTTCTTGTTGGTTTTAATTTTGCAGGAACAATGTTTAAGGACCAACAACCCACCATAGACCTGCATCAACTCAACAACATCAATTGCAAAAGCTCCATTACATCAGCAGAAGTGAATGCCACTAATCATCAGCAGCAGCAACCTAACAGCAATAGCAGAAGCCAGAGGCAACCACCAACACTCAACAAATACATCATGCAACACCAAAAGAACTCCAAATTGGGCAAGATTACAGCAAATACACCTCTTGTAGAGACCAAGAAGTTTCAACTCAAATGGATAAGTAGAGATATTAGTCGAGCGACCTTGAAAAAGTTGGCCGACTTAAGTCTCATGATGGAGCAAGTCTCAATTTGGAACTTCCAACTTGTGGAAAAGTCCTCCAAAAGTTGCAGGACAACAGGAAATACAGTAATTTCAAAGCCCAAGAAGTTTGAACTCCAACGATTAATCGAAGACGTTAGTCGAACGACCTTAAAAAAGTTAGCCGATTTAAGGTTTGTGCATGTTTGTTTTTGGTCTTGCTAACTTGGTTCTATGCATTTGCAGATAGCTGGAGGTACACTAAAGCATGTAACACTTGGAGACATGTTCACAAGACACAACACACAACAAATCCAACAACATGCAGCATACAAGGAGAAACTATATGCCCACAATGGACATTCAAAACTACAACACAGTTTTTGCTGTGCAGAAGTCTTGGAGGTACTTTTCCTCTGGTTCTTTTACTTGTGCAGGTATAATACACAATTGAAATATCCAAGAACAAGGTCTTCAGCATACAACAACTCACTAGAACATAAAGCAACATCAACACATACCTGCAACAGATGGGCTATAGCAGCAGCAACATCAGTACTATGAGCCCGTTTGGATGGGCTTAAAAAAAGTAACTTTTATGTATGAAGTGCTTTTAGAACTTTAAAGTGCTGAAAGTTATTTTTATAAATAAGCAGTTGAGCGTTTGGATAAAAGTGTTTAAATGAAGAAAATTATGTGAATTTTAGGGTTAAAAAAATAAAAAGGGTAGTTTGAGAATTTAATTAAAATATAAAGGATATAAAAGTAATTTGCATGGTCAAAGAAAATGACTTTAAGCACTTAGAAAAAAAAAGTTAGAAATCCTAACTTTTCATTTTTGACTGACTTTAAGAACTTTCTGACTTAAAGTTAGCATTAGGCAAACACGTCCAAAAGCTGAAAAGGGGCTTTAAGTTAGTTTTGACCAACTTAAAGCCAATCCAAACGGGCTCTAGATTTTTGTTCCCTGTTGTGTGTCTCTTTGTGAAGGTACAAATGCTTCAACACCAGTAAGAACATGAGGAGCTACAGTCTCAACAATTGGTCCATCCGCAACAACTATACCTTAACCACATCAACTTGGGGATTTCCATTTCTGTTTGTGCCTATTGGTTTTTTGTTTGGTTGGCTTGGTTTTATGCATTTACAGGTAGCTGGAGATACATTAAATCAAGTAACATTTGTGGATACAAGACACAATACACAATACCTCCAACAACATGCAGCACCCAAGGAGATTGCAGACTTGCAGGAATCAGCAGAATTACAACTCTTAATGGGGCTCTCTATTGCAAGATACCTCCTACAATGCATGCAAGTAATAAAGAAACCAACTAGAGCTCCATTACAAACTGTCTTCTGCTGGCTACTACAATCACATCAACACTGGAGTACAACAACCTGGAAGCCCTCAAGATCATGCACACTACTACTGCAAGATGCTACTTACTTGCTGAGATGCAATCTAGGGACACAAAATACAGTCAAGCACTTGGACATCCCAGCTGCATCTCCAACATTGTGGATGCACTGCTTCAGTATTTGTGCCTCATTAGTTTTTGATTGCAATTGTATCTCCAAGCAGCAGTTCAGCCATAGCTTCACCACTTACATCCGCTACATACAGCAACTTAGGACCATATCATCCTCAACAACAACTCCAAAGATGCTGACTGATACAGCTCCAAAGCTGTTGACTGTTACACTTCTTTCTATTTTTCATCCTTCATAGCTGCTATAATCATGATCTTGAAGTTGATGCATCCTTCCATCTGGACTCACTTGGTACGATAAGACGAGAAAGGGCAAAGATGACAAAAGCTTCTTCACCCCATGCGAGACAGAAGGTTCATATACTTGTTCTTCTTCAATTTAGCTATGTATGGTACGTAGCATAGTTGAATAGGACTAGTGTAGGTTACTTTCTTGTCTTCTCATGGAAGTGGAGAGTCTCCCTCATTTATGCTTTCTTAGTCGACTTGTATCGGGAGGAGTCCTCTCATAGGTTTACTGCTTTCTAGTTATAGATAGCTCATTTTGCTACGGGGATGAGTTAGCCAACCTTAATAGGCAAGCCGACTTATGAACCAACATAGGATCGGAGGTAAGGTTTATGTCCCCCTCCTTGTATTTTTCTGTTTTATTTTTATGTTAAGGCTTGGGGGTGATGCTCAACCCCTGACTGTGCACGAGAGGTGGGAGCCTCGTGTAGGGTCTGTTCCCATAAAAAAAATGACTATACTGTTACTCAAATTCTTAGACAATAACTTAGTCCTCTTATATAGTTGAGTATTGGATAATGATTTAAACTGTGTTTGGTTTCTTACTACTCTACTCATGTATACTGTAACACTTCTTCTCCGAGTCCCGGGCCAGTTAACAGATTCATGCAATTCACTGCAGTGTTCACTGAGTCCTTCACTAGAGGGCCGGCATGTGTATGTATATATATGATGGCCTAGGGCCTAATACTGATACTATATATGATGGCCTGGGGTCTGATACTAATACTACATATGATGGCCTGGGGCCTGATACTGATACTACATATGATTCACTGGGGCCTGATACTGATACTATATATATGATTCACTGGACCCCATGATAGCGTCGGCTATATTGAAAATTTGAGCATGCTTGTTTTTACGATTCACAGATTATTGGTACATGTTTTCTGATTTGACATTTTATGTCCTGCTTCTCTACTTCAGATATGCTTCCAGTTGTATCATGTTATGTTTTACATACTAAGTACATATGTCGTACTGACCCCCTTTCCTAGGGGGCTGCGTTCATGCCCGCAGGTACAGATACAGATTTTGGGAGTCCGTTGGCTTAGGATTCCATGTAGCTCAGCTGGAAGAGGCTCCATTGTATCCTGACCTAGTTTTTGATACTGTCCACGGATGTATAAAAATAGTTTTATCCATTCAAGGGTACGGTGGGGGCCCTGTCCCGCCATATGTTGTCGTTTATATTTTTAGAGGTCTGCAGACATGTATATGTGAGTTGTGTATGTCAGTTTGATTCAGCTGGGTCTACGTGATATATGATATATGTTATTATGTTATGGCAGCCCTGTCGGCTTGCGTGCCCTGTCATGTTATGATACAAATGAAAAGGGCTACAGGTTTATGAAAACATTGTTGCCCAATGGGGCTGTGTTATATGATATTGTCTTATTTACAGTTCAATATGACCACAGCTGATAGGTATGTATACGGTGGGTCCCTGTCAGACTCCAGTCATGGCCTACGGGGTTGGGTCGTGACAAAAGTGGTATCATAGCAGTTCGTCCTGCGAGTGTCTGCAGACCGTGTCTAGTAGAGTCTTGTTTATCAATGCGTTGCGTGCCACATCTATAAATAGGAAGCTACAGGCCATTTAGGATATTACCCTCCTTTGACATTTGAGATCGTGCTATAGATCCGAGTCATAGGAAAATTCCTTATACTAATCGTAGATCTTAACAGAGAGAGGACACCAACAAAATGAGGTAATTGACGTCATGGGACATTACGAAGCATGCAGGTAAGTAAAGTAAAGGCACGGAAGATATCCATTTGGTAAGGTATTGAACTAATATTGAACTGTAAAGTGAAACCTGAAAGGGAAACAGACAGGAAGGGCAATGGATGCAGTTTGAAGTTGGACACAGGAGGTAAGTCCAGTATTTTTATATTATTGCGATGTTGAAAGCCCTGTGCGGCTGTGACATGTATATATATATATATGTTGGCCCTATGAGGCATTGTTGGTATTTTTTGCGTGCAGGTTTTGGGATAAGTAAGAAATGTAGAGGAAACTCTGCCGAAATTTTCCCAATACAAGAAGAATGGAATAAAACATAGGTTATAACATATCTTGGAAATGAATACCGGGTACCTATGGGATGCTAAATTAAAGCTGTAAGAGATACTCCTCATGTCGACGATAAGGGATACCCTCTTTACTTGGGCAAATTTATCTCGGAAAAACAAAAGTCTGTCTGAGTGGTACAGTTCAGACAATAGTATCTCCAGCCATAATTATGTGGTAGAAAAAAAAAGAAGCTCCTGTGGAAAGGTAAAATGCCCAATAATTGAGCTTCACTCATTTTGGAAGTACCAAGCCCTCAACTCCTAATTGTAAATTAGATGAGTTTTTCATAACTCGAGGATAGATTCAGAAGGGGATCAAATAGGTCAAGTATTAAAAGGGAAGTACTGTGATGTTTAAGAGATTCTGGTTCTTTTAACAATGATTGAAAGATGGTTTACGGTAACAGTTTATAGTTCTCCACCGACTAATTGGGGAAAGAGCTTCAGACAGAAGCACCTCAAGGAGGTGTCAGGAACTGAACAGGAATACGAATTAAAAGGGGGATATGTAAGTATGAATCGAACAGTGTGATACGATTATGCAGGGATAAAGTGGAACCACTAGTAAGACGCACTTAGTACGCGTTGACTAAGTTAAAGGCCTGTGTTGAGAACGCAGTAAGAGCATGGGGCTTAAGACACAAAAAAAATGATGCGTGTACACAACTTCGCCCCAAAAATAGTGGAACCCTTAGGGGACGAGGATGGAAAACTTAAGGAATAATGGCAAAACTTCCATTCATCCCAAGAAACAAAGGATACAGGTTGGGACAAAGCCACTACTTCAAGAAAACCTAGAATAGTTATCATCAGAATACTAGTACTGCCTAATTGAAATTGGAACGACTACAAGTACAAATAGAGGAAGTATGAGTACCCTTTAAAGGGAGGAAGTTAATGAGAAAATGGCAAAAGTAAGGTGAAGGCAATCGATATGGGAATATATTTGAGAGGGACGTCTAAACTTTAATAAGACATCCGGCCGAACCAAGTTAGAAAGATCTGGAAGCTGCCAATAATTGGATAGAAGCCAGAATGCTACATGAGGCAGCGTTAAGAAGTTTGTGATGAGACCCTGAACAACATAACACTAGAAGGCAGTTGCGTATAAAAATAGAAGAGTGTAACCGTGAAAGGATATCAACCAACTTAAGAGACATTACAAAGGATAATGACAACATGCTAGACCAAAAGCCAAAATGTTGGTCACAGAGTTAGTCGCATATGATGTTGCGATAGATAAATAACCAAAGGAAAAGGAATAGAAAGCCTCCTGTGGTAGAAAATGGGGGGAACACAAAGTGAATAGAGGATAGCGAAACTAAAGGTCTACACCGATACTGGTTGTAAGATAATAGAGGAAGGGACAAGGCAAAACATAAAGACTCGCGGGACAACGCTGAGGTAAGTCTTGGGCTAATTGAGTGCCCACAACTCGTAGAAAATGTTACAATGAAACGCGACACAAAGACTTCCCATGGAGGTCACCCATCCCTATATTACTCTCGCCCCAGCACGCTTAACTTCAAAATTCTGATGGAACTTAATGCATTAGTGCTGGTGTGATCGCGCGAGATGGACTAATCTAAACTAGTGATGGAGAAACGATATGAGATTATGTACCCAGAGTATTATAAGATACGTTAAGGAAATGGTAACAAGGGCTTAAGCAAAACAAGAAGGATTAGCTAATTGCTAATTGACGACGCACTCGAATGCCACAGCTCTTCAACATAGAGCTAGTTAATAAGAGGGAAACCACAGAATGGCTATATGGGCCAGTGGGCGAGGGAATTCTGACACCACTTGGTAGCCAATTCTGAGGGCGAAAAAGCAGGACCCAAAAGATCGAATGCCATCTAAAGTTCTGAAAAGAGTCGAGAAGGACTATACGAGGCTAACGGTTCCCAAATTATCAACATCATTATGAACATATTTTGTACTCTATAAGAGTAGGGTGCTATATGGTTTATTGTGAGTAGGCTAACGAATCATCTCATTTGCTTCCAAGCAAGACCACCTATGCCGCTAGAACTAGGTGAAGTTATATCACAAGGAAGTAGTAAGATTCCGTGAGGTTTCCTCATCTAATATCCCAGATAACATCTTGAGATCAGTCCAAGAAGAGATCAGGAGCACAGACAGGTCTTAGTACCATATTTCTCCCTCGAGCTACTAAACAGACTGAGCGCACTATTAGACGCTAGAAGATATATCACAAGCCGGGAGATTAACTTCGAAGGTAGCCATAATGATTATCCATCACTTATCAAGTTGCCTAAAATAATAATTACTACTCCAGTATTCCAATGGCCCCGACATGATTAAGCAAACTATTGACTAAAAGTCCAGAGTCAGCAGGAATGATATACAGATAATCGATATCGACATACAGAGTTCAAGTTGATGATTGGACATTCATCATAGGGTCACCTAGAAAAGGAACTTGACCCATAATATGTTAGATGGTATCAAGTTGCTCATAAGGTGGGCAAAGTGGCCGGTAAGTTGAACTTACCACCTTATTTGAAAACTATACGCCCAGTCCTGCAGATAGAAATGCTTCGAAGGACACTGACGAACCACCCAGGGTATATTCCATAAATGAGGTCCAGGAGATGGAATCCTATGAGGAAAAACCTACCGCCATCTTAGATCGGCAAACTGGAAGATTGTATACTAAAGACGTACCTTCCGTCAAGTTACGGTGGAAAAACCAAAACCAGAAAGAGGATGATCGGGGAACTGAAGAGAACATGAAATACAAGTATTTGCACCTGTAATTGATATTTACAGGTAACCCCGATTCCTGAAACACGTATATGAAGTATTGGTATGGAAGTATGTGTTAAGAAAATAGCAAAGAATCTCCCTACGATTTGTATAAGGTGCTAAGAGAAGTTTTGTCTAACATTCGGGGATAAATGTTCTAAAGGGTGGAAGGATGTTACGCCCCACCCTTTTTAAACTCGGAATGTCTCATAAGTTCCTTGGACATTATCATGTGAGCCAGATACGCTATGACACTATCAAATGGCTCTAAGGAAGGGAGAATGTGATACCCCATAGTAGAGAAGGTTGGAGATGAAATCATAAGAGTTCGGAGGAAATTGGAGGCCAAGTAATAGGTCGTAGGACTCGATTTACCTACATAAGCTACTAACTTGGAAGTGTTACATACTTAAGCTATTGGAGTACGTACCAAGCTTGCGAAGTATGGATTACATAGGCTCTTAAAATGAGACGAGATTACAAACCCACGGGAAAGGGAACAAGATGAAACAAGGAATCCAATAAGAGAGTGACACATGGCAGCACCACAAGCAAGGAGTTGACCCACCTGCCTGCTTGGGGGTGGGGGTGGACCCCACTGCCATGTGGCAGCCCCTAAGTAGTTGCATAGATCTAGTGGCCCAATCACGGCTAGACACGTGTCACCCCCATAGCCACCCTATATATATGTGTATTGTGACTAATTAGTTCATTCTTAGCCAAAATCTGTCCAAAAACATCAGCAGCATAAGGAGAGAACGTGAGAGAGAAAGACAGCCATAGCTTGGAAGTTTAAAGGTAGGTTTTCTAATTTTCTCTCCGTGAATTAATTATATACGACGTTCCTAAAATACATGGAGGTGTATAAATGTATGTTACGATGCTTACGGACCATATTTTCAGTTCTTCACTTGGAAAACTAAGAGAAACGTAAAGAGAAAACGCTAGGGCATAAAGCCGTTTTTGGAGGGGACAGTTGTTAGTAATATTGGTATAACGTCTTGTGTATGTCTTAGTTTCGGGTGGTTCAATATGTTTTGGAAAGGTATTTCATAGGTATATAACTTTTATTTATACTTTCAAATCCCGTTTTGCTTTTATATTCGCGAAAAAGGGTGATGAAGTGGAGAGGAGGTACTGCCCAGATTGGGTTTTGGAAATCCTACACGGACAGCTGTGAGTATTTTGGTCATATATTTTCATACAAAATTGTTGTAGGGGTAATTCAATATTGTTTGTGACCTTGATACACATGTCTATAACACTCATTGAGGCCATAAATTCTGTTTCCCTCAATTACCCCTCCGAAACTAAGCGACAATATAAGGCAGTGGGCTGCCTAGATTTCGCGTTTGGATAGTTCTGGCGAGTTTGACAAGTTTAACATAAGGTAAGGTTTGTTATTTAAATTTGAGCTTTATGTGTTATTATGTAGAATGTTACACGCCCTATAGGTGGCTGTAAGTGTATAAATATCATTGGAATACTTGGCGTTCTGAATAAACTAAATTATAGTCGTTATAGTCGAATTGTCGTCAAAGTAAGGCGTTGTTCTTGTGAGTTGCTTCTGCAGGGGTGTGGTGTGTTATTGTCACGACCCAACCCCGTAGGCCGCGACTGGGGTCCGACCTGGACCCCCCGTACACATATCTATTAGCTGAGGTCACATTGAATCGTAAATAAGACAATATCATGTAACAGAGCCCCACTAGGCGATAACATTTTCATAAACTGTAGCCCTTTTCGTTTGTATCACAACATGACAGGGCACGCAAGCCGACAAGGCTGCCATAACATAATAGCATATATCATATATCATGTAGACCCAGCTTAATCAAACTGACATACACAACCCACATATACATGTCTGCAGACCTCTAAACATATAAATGACAACATATGGCGGGACAGGGCCCCCGCCGTACCCCTGAATGGATAAAACAATTTCTATACATCCGTGGACAGTATCAAAAACTAGGCTCCGATACAATGGAGCCTCTTCCAACTGAGCTGCATGGAATCCTAAGCTGACGGACTCCCAAAATTTGTATCTGTACCTGCGGGCATGAACGCAGCCCCCCGAGAAAGGGGGTCAGTACGATATGTGTACTGAGTATGTAATATCTGAGATAGAGAATCAGGGGATAAGATATCAATTCAGAAACCTGTACCTGTACTTTATGAATTACAAAAAAAAAAAACATGCATGTTCGAGTCATATCATATAGCCGGCCCTTTCGGGGGTCCGGTGAATCATCTCTGTAAAATCATCTCTGTAAAACCATCATGGCCCCAGTGCCATCACCACCTTATTACAACACATCATCATATATTTATACACGTATCCTGGCCCTCTATTGAGGGACTCAGTGAATAATGCAGTGAACTGTGCACGAGAACATATCCTGGCCCGGGACTCAGGGAAAGAAGTGTTACAATATACACGAATAGAGTAGTGAGTAACTATATGCAATTTAAATCATTATCAGAGACTCGACAGAATAAGAAAGTTAAGCTTTTATTTTAGGACCCGAGTAACGGTGTAGTCATCTCGAGTGTCCTCTAAATACCATTATGGGCTGTCTCAATTATAATCTCGGGGCTCCTAGACATGTACTAAAGTAAAGCCAAATCGCTTATGGAACCAGAAACATTTGTTAACAAATAGTCTGTAAGACTTGGAGCCTGTATATTTGTTATTTCTTTAGCCTATAACAGTTTCCAGGGAAATAGTTCGACTATTGTAGGAGTTCTATATTCAGAAGTAAATAAGAGATGTTTGAGGATGGAGTTACCCGAGAGCTCAGATCATATTCAACTTACAACTAAGACAAAGACATGCCCAAAAGAGGAAAGAGACTAAGCTTTATGTAGTCTGTACTTTGTTTCAGATGACCTTCATACACATATTTCATACCCGACCCATTATAGGGCTCGGTGAGCCACTATGGCATTCAAATCTCACTTTCGTACCAAATACATATCAAGAGAAGGGAAAGATAGTTTCCCATACACTATTCTTTTAGAACGTAGAAGTCTTAACAGGTAATACTCAATCCTTGTAGGGGCGTTAACACTTAACTTAGGGATTATGGGGCATACCTGGAGTTCCGGGAATGGAATTATTCCCACATTCCACATACAATTCACTTAAGGCTAAAACTTGCCAAAAGGAAAGAAAGATAATTGTACGTGCTTATACCAAAACATGCCACAAGAAAGCTTTACATACCTTTTGGGAGTTACCCTTTATCCTGCTCGTCTCGTCGTCTTTCAAACCTATTCAATATGAAAGTAATACGAATATCAACTACTCTTAACTTTCCAGCATCTTGGATTATGCCTTAATGTTAATGGAATCTATTTCCTTAGTCGTTTCCTCGACTAGTCCTTTAGTTTGTTAAGGCGTTAACGAAAATTGGGCAGCACCTCCCCTATAATGTGCCCTATCCAAATTTACAATTAGGTACCTAATACCTACAGCCAACCAACAACAACAACCTGCAGCAATTCATACCAACAATATACAACATACACTCCAAACGACTTATTCAAAAATACGATATCAAAATAGGGCGTCTAGCCTTTATTTTGTGACGCCTTTAATTATACATAACGAGGGGTCATGTGGCTTCGACTAGAAGCACCCTAACCCACATTAGGACATATTCAGGCCCTGCAACAACAAGCCACACCCCTGCAGAGCAACTCACAAGAACAACACTTTGTTTCGACAACAATTCAACTATAACGACTACAAATTAGTTTATTCCGAACGCCAAGTATTTCTAAGCCATTTTCATATTTCCAGCCACCAATAGGGCGTGTAACATGCTCCATCAGAACACATAAATCTCAAATTTAAAGAATAAACCTTACCTTACGTTAAACTTGTCAAACTCGCCAAAACTATCCAAAATGTGAAATCTGGACAGTTTACTGTTTCACCTTGTCGCTTCGTTTCAAAGGGGTAATGGAGGGAAACAGGATTTACGCCCTTCATGAAAGTTATAGACATATGTCTTAGGGTCGCAAACAATTTCGAATCATCCCTACATCAATTTTGTATAAAAAGATACGACCAAAATACTTACAGCTGTCCGTGTAGAATTTCCAAAACCAAATCTGAGCAGTACCTCCTCTACACTTCATCACCACTTTTGAAGCTGATAAAAGTAGAACTGGATTTTTGGGTCTGCATGAAAGTTATAGAACCACGAAATACCTTTCCAAAACATATTAAATAACTCAAAACGAATCTGTACACAAGAAGTTATACCAATATTACTAACCACTGTCCCTTCCAAAAACGGGTTGGTTAATTAATTCTTAACATTTTCTCCTTCGACTTTCTCTTATTTTCTCTTCCAAATTCCAATTGAAAAGCTGGAGTTTTACTTCCATGAAGGTCTTAAAATACATATATACGTATCCACATACTTAAGGTACACCGTATATAATTAATTCACGGAAGAAAATTGGAAAACTCACCTTTAATTCTTCAAAAATGTTGCTGCCTTGTTCCTTTTGGTTCTTCACGTTTTTCCTCTCATTTGGCTGATGTTTTTGGATGGAAAATGAGTTAAAGAGTCAGCCAACATGTATATATACACCTCCTTAGGAGGTGACACGTGGCATTCCCCTAGGGTGACACGTGGCAGCCTCCTAGGGTGACACCTCGTCCAAGCTTCCAACACAAAACTGCCACGTGGCAGCGTGGGGTCCATCCCAAGTAGGTGAGTCACCTGCCTGCTTGTCACCTGCTTGCTTCACTTTCGTAAGTTCGGAAACTAGTTTTTACTCCCTCTTGTAGGTTCGTAATCTCGTTTCACTTTAAGAGCCTATGAAACCCTTTCTACGTAAGCTTGGTATGTAATCAAGTAACTCATGTATGTAAGATTTCTAAATTAGTAGATTACGTAGATAAGTCGAGTCCTACGACTCGTTACTTGGCCTCCGATTCCTTCCGGATTCTTATGATTCCCCTTCCAACCTTCTCTAGTATGGGGTATCACATTCTCCCTTCCTTAGAGCCATTTGATAGTGTCGTAGCGTATCCGGCTCACATGATAATGTCCAAGGAACTTATGAGACATTCTGAGTTTAAAAAGGGTGGGGTGTAACATCCTTCCCCCCTTTAGAACATTCGTCCCTGAATGTTAAACAAAACTTCCCTTAGAACTTATATAGACCATCGGGGGATTCATTTCTATTTCCTTACACATATTTCCATCGAAGTACTTAGTATACGAGTTTCAGGAGTTGGGGTTACCTGTTGACCTAGTGTGTTATGTCCTCTTTTTAATTCCTTAGGTCATCCCCTTTTCTGGTTTTGATTTTTGCCACAGTACCTTGACGAAAGGCACGTCCTCAGTTCGCAACCTTCTAATTTACCAATCGACGATGGCAATAAGTTTCTCCTCATAGGATAACTCTTTCATCTCATGGACTTCATTTATAAAACATACTATGGGTGGATCGCTAGTACATTCGCAAAATATCTATATCTGATAGGCTGGGTGTATGGTCTCCAAATCAAGTGGTAAGCTCAACTTACCAGCCACGTTGCCCACCTTATAAGTAACTTGATACAGTCTAATATATTTTGGGTCAAGTTCCTTTTCTAGGTGACCCTATGATGAACATCCAATCATCAACTTGAACTCTATATGTCGACGTCGATTATCTGTATGTCATTCCTGCCGACTCTGGGCTTTTAGTCAATAGCTTGCTTAATCATGTCGAGGCCATTGGAATACTAGTGTAGTAATTATTATTGTAGGAAACTTGATAAGTGATGGATAATCATTCCGGCTACCTTCGAAGTTAATCTCCCGGCTCGTGACATATCTTATAGCGTCTAATAGTGCGCTCAGTCTGTTTAGTAGCTCGAGGGAGAAATGCGGTACTAAGACCTGTTTGTGCTCCTAACCTCTTCTTGGACTGATCTCAAGGCATTAATTATAATTGAAGTCCCTTTATCTGGATATTAGAGGAGGAAACCTCACGGAACCTTACCATTCTCCATGTTCTATAACTCCCCCTAATTTCAGCAGCATAGGTGCTCTTGATTGGAAGCAAATGGGCTGATTCCTTAGCCTAATCACAACAACTCATATAGCACCCTACTCTTACCAAGTATAAAATGGGTGCGTAATGACGTGGATAATTTGGGAACCGTTAGCCTCGTATAGTCTTTCTCGACTCTTTTCAGGACTTTAACTGGCATTCGATCTTTTGGGTCCTTCTTCCCCTCTTTTTCCAATCCTTAGGGTTGGCTACCGAATAATGTTGCAGTCCCCCCATATAACGGCGCTCGTAGTCATTCTGTGCTTTGTCTAACATGATCTGGTGTAATTCCAAAAGAGTTTTGGCATAGAAGCTCGCTATCCTATAGTAACCAGCTAGTTCAGTCAGTTTTACTTAAACCTTTTCACAATTTCCCTTACCCCCGCTTATAATCCTCTAGACACATTATCTTGTGTCATTCTTTTACCTTTACAAGAATACAAGAGTGTACAAGAAGCATCCTAGCGTTACCTCGCTAGTCCTCATATCTTGCCCTGCCTTTCCTCCCTTCCTACACTCGAGGTTGGGGTAGATCTTTGGTCCAATCGTGGCCATGTCTTACTTTACCCGTAGTACTAATTCCATCTCGGTAGTTTGGCTTAACTTATCTTTGCACCTCTCGGTAGTTAGTTGCAACTTGGGCTCCTTCGTTTGGGATAATTGCTGTGGGGACTCCGTAAGGTCCTACCATGTTTTTTTTTTTTTTACTCTATAATTTTACACCTTCTCGGCGGATTAGGTAACCTTTGATCGAAGGAGTAGGGACTAATATTGTTATTCCACAAGTAACATTCCCTCTAGAGTCATCTGGCGCTAGAGTGCAAAATGAGTTTTGTAGTCCTGGTCATATTGTGGGATTTCCGACCTTGGGCACTACTTCCTATCATTTGTAAATTACATCCGCTAGTACCCTTACCTTTGGTGTTTGCTTTTTCGCCCTCAGAGTTGGCTACCAAGTGGTGTCGAAATTCCCTCGCCCACTGGCCTATATAGCCATTCTGCGGTTTTCCTCTCATTAACTAGTTCTATGTTGAAGAGCTGTGGCACTCAAGTATGTCGTCAGTTAGAAAATAGCTAATCCATCTTGTTTTTCTTAAGACCTTGTTACGATTTTCTTTACCATATCTTATAATACTCCGGGTACATAATCTCATCTCGTTTCTCCGTTACTAGTCAGATGTTTCTGTCTCGCGTGATCATACCAGCACTAACGTATTAAGTTCCATCAGAATTTCGAAGTAAAGCGTGCTGGGGCGAGAGTAATATTGGGATGGGTGACCTCCATGGGAAGTCTTCAGGTCGCGTTTCATTATAACCTTTTCCACGAGGTGCGGGCACTCAACTTAGCTCCAGATTTACCTCAGCGTTGTCTCGCGAGTCTTTATGTTTTGCCCCGTCTTTTCGTCTGTTATCTTGCATCTAGTATCGGCGTACACCTTTAGATCCACGATCCTTTATTCACTTTATGTTCTCCTTATTTTCTACCACCGGAGGCTTTCTATTCCTTTTTCTTTGGTTATTTATCTATCGCAATATCATTTGCGACTAACTCTATAACCAACATTTTGGCTTTTGGTCTAGCATACTGTCGTTATCCTTTGTAGTGTCTGTTGAATTATTCAATATCCTTTCATTGGTACATTCTTCTGTTTTTATATGCAGCCGCCTTCTAGTGTTATGTTGTTTAGGGTCTCCTCACAAACTTCTTAACGCTACCTTATGTAGCATTCCGGCTTCCATCCAATTATTGGTAACTTCCGAACCTTTCCAACTTGGTTTAACAAGATATCTTATCGAAGTTTAGACGTCTATCTCACATTTATTGCTATATCAATTGCCTCCTCCTACCTTTGCCATTTTCTCATTACCTTCCCCCCTTTAGAGGGTACTCGTACTTTCATTTGTTTGTACTTGTAGTCGTTCAATTTCAATTAGGCAGTACTATTATTCCGACGATAACTATTCCAAGTTTTCTTGAAGCAGTGGCTTTGTTCCAACCTATAACCTTTGTTTCTTGGGATGAATACAAGTTGTGCCAATTATTCCTTAAGTTTGCCATCCTCGTCCCTTGAGGGTTCCACTATTTTTGGGGCGACGTGGTGTACCCGCGTCATTTCTTTGTATCTTAAGCCCCATGCTCTTACTGCGTTCTCAATGCAGGCCTTTAACTTAGGCAACGCGTACTAAGTGCGTCTTACTAGTGGCTCCAATTTATCGCTGCATACTCATATCACACTGTTCAGTTCATACTTACCTATCCCTCTTTTAACTCGTATATATATTTGGTTCCTGACATCTCTTTGAGGTGCTTTTATTAGAAGTTCTTTCCCCAATTAATCGGTGGCAAATTATAAACTATTATCGTACATCATTTTCCAACTATTGTTGGAAGAAATTAGAACCTCTTAAACATCACAGTACTTCTTCTAATACTTGACCTACCTGGTCTCCTTCTGAGTTTATCCTCAAGCTATAAACAACTCATCTGATTTACAATTAGGAATTGGAGGTTTGGTATTTTTTTTCCAAAAAGAGTGATACTCGTTCGCGTGACATCTTATCCTTCATCCTGAGCCTCTTTTTTTTTTTTTTTTTTTTTTTTTTTTTTACAACACAATTACGGTTGGAGATACTACGGTCTGAACTGTACTGCTCAGACAGACTTTTGTTTCTTCAAAATAATTTCCTCGAGTAAGAAAAGTATCCCTTATTGACGACATGAAGAGTACCTCTTATAGTTTTAATTAAACATAATAAGGGTACTTGATATCAATCTCCAGGACATCCTAAAAATCTATGTTTCATTCCCTTTTCCTTGTTCTGGGAAAATTTCGACAAAGTTTCCTCTACATTTCTTACTTATGCCAAAACCTGCACGCAGAAAATACCAACAATGCCTCACAGGGCCAACATATATATATATACATATCATATCATAGCCACACAGGGCTTTCAATGTCATCTCATATCGCAGCCACACAGGGCTTTCAACGTTAACAATAATATAAAAATACTTGACTTACCTCATATGTCCAACTCCAAACTACATCTGTTGCACTTTTTGTCTGCTTTTCTTTCAGATTCAACTTTATATTTCAATACCTTACCCGATGGATATCTTCTGTGGCTTTACTTCACTTACTTGCATGCTTTGTAACTTTCCATGTCATCAATTACTTTCTTCTATTGGTGTCGTCCTTCTGTTAAGATCCAAGGTTAGTATAAGGAATTTTTCCTATGACTCAGATCTAAAGCACGATCTCAGATGTAGAAGGAAGGTAACATCCTAAATGTCCTATAGCTTCCTGTTTATAGATGTGGCGCGCAACACACCGATAAACAAGACTCTACTAGACACGATCTGCAGACACTCCGAGGACGAACTGCTCTGATACCACTTCTGTCACGACCCAACCCCGTAGGCCGCGACTGGGGTCCGACCTGGACCCCCCGTACACATATCTATTAGCTGAGGTCACATTGAATCGTGAATAAGACAATATCATGTAACAGAGCCCCACTAGGCGATAACATTTTCATAAACTGTAGCCCTTTTCGTTTGTATCACAACATGACAGGGCACGCAAGCCGACAAGGCTGCCATAACATAATAGCATATATCATATATCATGTAGACCCAGCTTAATCAAACTGACATACACAACCCACATATACATGTCTGCAGACCTCTAAACATATAAATGACAACATATGGCGGGACAGGGCCCCCGCCGTACCCCTGAATGGATAAAACAATTTCTATACATCCGTGGACAGTATCAAAAACTAGGCTCCGATACAATGGAGCCTCTTCCAACTGAGCTGCATGGAATCCTAAGCTGACGGACTCCCAAAATTTGTATCTGTACCTGCGGGCATGAACGCAGCCCCCCGAGAAAGGGGGTCAGTACGATATGTGTACTGAGTATGTAATATCTGAGATAGAGAATCAGGGGATAAGATATCAATTCAGAAACCTGTACCTGTACTTTATGAATTACAAAAAAAAAACATGCATGTTCGAGTCATATCATATAGCCGGCCCTTTCGGGGGTCCGGTGAATCATCTCTGTAAAATCATCTCTGTAAAACCATCATGGCCCCAGTGCCATCACCACCTTATTACAACACATCATCATATATTTATACACGTATCCTGGCCCTCTATTGAGGGACTCAGTGAATAATGCAGTGAACTGTGCACGAGAACATATCCTGGCCCGGGACTCAGGGAAAGAAGTGTTACAATATACACGAATAGAGTAGTGAGTAACTATATGCAATTTAAATCATTATCAGAGACTCGACAGAATAAGAAAGTTAAGCTTTTATTTTAGGACCCGAGTAACGGTGTAGTCATCTCGAGTGTCCTCTAAATACCATTATGGGCTGTCTCAATTATAATTTCGGGGCTCCTAGACATGTACTAAAGTAAAGCCAAATCGCTTATGGAACCAGAAACATTTGTTAACAAATAGTCTGTAAGACTTGGAGCCTGTATATTTGTTATTTCTTTAGCCTATAACAGTTTCCAGGGAAATAGTTCGACTATTGTAGGAGTTCTATATTCAGAAGTAAATAAGAGATGTTTGAGGATGGAGTTACCCGAGAGCTCAGATCATATTCAACTTACAACTAAGACAAAGACATGCCCAAAAGAGGAAAGAGACTAAGCTTTATGTAGTCTGTACTTTGTTTCAGATGACCTTCATACACATATTTCATACCCGACCCATTATAGGGCTCGGTGAGCCACTATGGCATTCAAATCTCACTTTCGTACCAAATACATATCAAGAGAAGGGAAAGATAGTTTCCCATACACTATTCTTTTAGAACGTAGAAGTCTTAACAGGTAATACTCAATCCTTGTAGGGGCGTTAACACTTAACTTAGGGATTATGGGGCATACCTGGAGTTCCGGGAATGGAATTATTCCCACATTCCACATACAATTCACTTAAGGCTAAAACTTGCCAAAAGGAAAGAAAGATAATTGTACGTGCTTATACCAAAACATGCCACAAGAAAGCTTTACATACCTTTTGGGAGTTACCCTTTATCCTGCTCGTCTCGTCGTCTTTCAAACCTATTCAATATGAAAGTAATACGAATATCAACTACTCTTAACTTTCCAGCATCTTGGATTATGCCTTAATGTTAATGGAATCTATTTCCTTAGTCGTTTCCTCGACTAGTCCTTTAGTTTGTTAAGGCGTTAACGAAAATTGGGCAGCACCTCCCCTATAATGTGCCCTATCCAAATTTACAATTAGGTACCTAATACCTACAGCCAACCAACAACAACAACCTGCAGCAATTCATACCAACAATATACAACATACACTCCAAACGACTTATTCAAAAATACGATATCAAAATAGGGCGTCTAGCCTTTATTTTGTGACGCCTTTAATTATACATAACGAGGGGTCATGTGGCTTCGACTAGAAGCACCCTAACCCACATTAGGACATATTCAGGCCCTGCAACAACAAGCCACACCCCTGCAGAGCAACTCACAAGAACAACACTTTGTTTCGACAACAATTCAACTATAACGACTACAAATTAGTTTATTCCGAACGCCAAGTATTTCTAAGCCATTTTCATATTTCCAGCCACCAATAGGGCGTGTAACATGCTCCATCAGAACACATAAATCTCAAATTTAAAGAATAAACCTTACCTTACGTTAAACTTGTCAAACTCGCCAAAACTATCCAAAATGTGAAATCTGGACAGTTTACTGTTTCACCTTGTCGCTTCGTTTCAAAGGGGTAATGGAGGGAAACAGGATTTACGCCCTTCATGAAAGTTATAGACATATGTCTTAGGGTCGCAAACAATTTCGAATCATCCCTACATCAATTTTGTACAAAAAGATACGACCAAAATACTTACAGCTGTCCGTGTAGAATTTCCAAAACCAAATCTGAGCAGTACCTCCTCTACACTTCATCACCACTTTTGAAGCTGATAAAAGTAGAACTGGATTTTTGGGTCTGCATGAAAGTTATAGAACCACGAAATACCTTTCCAAAACATAATAAATAACTCAAAACGAATCTGTACACAAGAAGTTATACCAATATTACTAACCACTGTCCCTTCCAAAAACGGGTTGGTTAATTAATTCTTAACATTTTCTCCTTCGACTTTCTCTTATTTTCTCTTCCAAATTCCAATTGAAAAGCTGGAGTTTTACTTCCATGAAGGTCTTAAAATACATATATACGTATCCACATACTTAAGGTACACCGTATATAATTAATTCACGGAAGAAAATTGGAAAACTCACCTTTAATTCTTCAAAAATGTTGCTGCCTTGTTCCTTTTGGTTCTTCACGTTTTTCCTCTCATTTGGCTGATGTTTTTGGATGGAAAATGAGTTAAAGAGTCAGCCAACATGTATATATACACCTCCTTAGGAGGTGACACGTGGCATTCCCCTAGGGTGACACGTGGCAGCCTCCTAGGGTGACACCTCGTCCAAGCTTCCAACACAAAACTGCCACGTGGCAGCGTGGGGTCCATCCCAAGTAGGTGAGTCACCTGCCTGCTTGTCACCTGCTTGCTTCACTTTCGTAAGTTCGGAAACTAGTTTTTACTCCCTCTTGTAGGTTCGTAATCTCGTTTCACTTTAAGAGCCTATGAAACCCTTTCTACGTAAGCTTGGTATGTAATCAAGTAACTCATGTATGTAAGATTTCTAAATTAGTAGATTACGTAGATAAGTCGAGTCCTACGACTCGTTACTTGGCCTCCGATTCCTTCCGGATTCTTATGATTCCCCTTCCAACCTTCTCTAGTATGGGGTATCACATTCTCCCTTCCTTAGAGCCATTTGATAGTGTAGTAGCGTATCCGGCTCACATGATAATGTCCAAGGAACTTATGAGACATTCTGAGTTTAAAAAGGGTGGGGTGTAACAGTTATTTCAGGACCTAAACATGTGCTAATATGGTTTATGGTGATTCTGTTTGAAGCCACATGACCCCCTTGTTGCGTATAATTAAAGGCATTACAAAATAAAGGCTAGATGCCCTATTGTGATATCGTATTTTTGAATAAGTCGTTTGGAGTTTATGTTGTATATTGTTGGTATGAATTGCTGCAGGTTGTTGTTGTTGTTTGGATGTAGGTCTTAGGGACCTAATTGGAAATTCAGATAGGGCATATTATAGGGGAGGTGCTTCCCAATTTTCTTTAACGCCTCAACAAACTAAAGAACTAGTCGAGGAAACGACTAAGGAAATAGATTCCATTAATATGAAGGCATAAGCTAAGATGCTGGAAAGTTAGGAGTAGTTGATATTCGTATTACATTCATATTGAATAGGTTCAGAAGACGACGAGACGAGCAGGATAAAGGGTAACTACCAAGAGGTATGTAAAGCTTTCTCTTGGCATGATTTGGTATAAGTTCGTACAACTATCTTTCTTTCCTCTTGGCAATGTTTAGCCTTAAGTGAATTGTATATGAAGTACAGGGATAATTCCATTCCCAGAATTCTGAGTATGCCTCATAACCCTTTTCACTGTTCAGTATTAGAGTTCCTGTGAAGATTAAGTATTGCCTAGTAGGGCTTCTAGGTGTCAGAATGTAATGTATGGGAAGCTATCTCTCATTTCCATTAAGATGCATTTGATACGAAAATGAGATTACAATGCCATAGTGGTTCACTGAGCCCCCTGAAGGGCCAGGTATGAAATATGTACATGAAGATCACTTGAAGGAAAGTACAGACCATATAGAGCTTATTCTCTTTCTTCTTTGGGCATGTCCTTGATTTAGTTGTAAGTTGAATCTTATCTGAACTCCGAGGTAACTCCATACTGAAACATCTCTTAATTACTTCTGAGTATTGAATTCCTATAATAGTCAAACTATTTCTCTGGAACTCCTAAGTGAATAGTCTTACTTTGGTATATGTCTAGGAACCTCGAGATATAAATAGTGTAGCCCCTAATGGAATTTAGAGAGCAGCTAGAATGACTATACTGTTACTCGAATTCTTAGACAATAACTTAGTCCTCTTATATAGTTGAGTATTGGATAATGATTTAAACTGTGTTTGGTTTCTTACTACTCTACTCGTGTATACTGTAACACTTCTTCTCCAAGTCCCGGCCCGTTAACAGATTCGTGCAATTCACTGTAGTGTTCACCGAGTCCCTCGCTAGAGGGCCGGCATGTGTATGTATATATATGATGGCTTGGGGCCTAATACTGATAATATATATGATGGCCTGGGGCCTGATACTGATACTACATATGATGGCCTGGGCCTAATACTGATACTACATATGATGGCCTGGGGCCTGATACTGATACTACATATATGATTCACTGGACCCCATGACGGGGTCGGCTATATTGAAAATTTAAGCATGTATGTTTTTACGATTTACAGAGTACTGGTACATGTTTTCTGATTTGACATTTTATGTCCTACTTCTCTACTTCAGATATGCTTCCTATTGTATCATGTTATGTTTTACATACTCAGTACATATATCGTACTAAGCCCCTTTCCCGGGGGGATGCATTTATGCCTGCAGGTACAGATACAGATTTTAGGAGTCCGTCAGCTTAGGATTCCATGCAGCTCAGCGGGAATAGGCTCTATTGTATCGGAGCCTAGTTTTGATACTGTCCACGGATGTTTAAAAATGGTTTTATGTATTCAAGGGTACGGCGGGGGCCCTGTCCCGCCATATGTTGTCGTTTATATTTTTAGAGGTCTGCAGACATGTATATGTGGGTTGTGTATGTCAGTTTGATTCAGCTGGGTCTACGTGATATATGATATATGTTATTATGTTATGGCAGTCCTGTCGGCTTGCGTGCCCTATCATGTTATGATACAAATGAAAAGGGCTATAGGTTTATGAAAACATTGTCGCCCAATGGGGCTATGTTATATGATATTGTATTATTTACAGTTCAATGTGACCACAACTGATAGGTATGTATATGGGGGTCTAGGTCGGATCCCAGTCACGGCCTACGGGGTTGGGTCATGACAGGATTTTCAATCTTAACTTAAATCTTGACTTTAAAACCAACTTCATGAGCATGTATGCATATGAAGGACATACGTAATTGAAACATAGGAGTTTAATCAATCTGATCATGAACAACTTAGTACTTTAGGCTTGAGTCAAAGGAAAGAGGTATGGATAACACTTTATCATGTCCGCTTCCATTTCCCATGTAGCACTCTCTACTTGTTGATTCCTCCACAACACTTTGATGGATGCAACCTCTTTGTTCCTTAATCTCTTCACTTGCCGGTCTATGATTTCCATCAAAACCTCCTTATAAGTCAAGTTCTCTTCAATTTTGACATTCTCCAATGGTACAATAGCATTTCGATCACCCATAAACTTTCTCAACATCAACATATGAAATATCAGGTGAACCATAGCCAACTCAAATGGCAAGTCTAACTCATATGCCACTTTGCCAATATGCTTCAATATCCTATTGGGTCCTAGATGTCTAGGACTCAATTTCTCTTTCTTACCAAAATGTATTATACCGTTCATATGTGAAACCTTAAAATACACCCAATCATCTACATCATATTAAAGGTCTCACCTTCTTATCTCCAAATATGACTTTTCGCAACTGAGCCATCTTCAATCTCAGTCTTATGAATCTCCAATGTATCTACTACCAAATCAAGACCAATCAATTCCATCTCACCATCTTCAAACTATCCCACTGGGGATCTACATGTTCTTCCATACAAGGCTTCAAAAGGAGCCATTTGCATGCTAGAGTGATGACTATTATTGTAGATAATTTCAATCAATGGAAAATGGTCATCCCAACTTTCTCTAAAATCAATCACAGACACCTTAAATATACCCCCAAAGTTTGGATCGTTATTTTAGCTTGTCCATCGATTTAAGGATGGAAGGTGGTACTTAGATTAAATTTTATACCGAGACTTTTTTGAAATGACTTCCAATAATATGAAGTGAATTGAGTACCTCCATTTGATATAATAGACATGCGAGACCATGAAGCTTTACCAAGTCCCAAATATACAACTTAGCATAATCTTCGGTGCCATTAGAAGTCTTAACCAGCAGAAAATGTTGCATTCTAGTACGAGGAAAACCCATCACCAAATCCATGTTTACATCTTCTCAATTCTAAGTAGGAATTTCAATGTCTTGAGCCAAACCTTCCAATTTTTGAAGCTCAACTTTCACTTGTTGACAATTTGGACACTTAGCTACGAACTCCGCTGTGTCCTTCCTCCTGCCATTCTACCAATACACTTCCCTCAAATTATGATATATCTTGGTGGATCACGGATGAATTACATATCGAGAACTAGGAGCCTCATTCAATACTAACTGTCTTAAACCATCAATATTAGGCACACACAAACGTCCTTGGTAATGAAGTACTACATATCCTTCTTAGGAGAAAGCCTTAATGGATTTTTCGGCAATTGGCCTCTTCATTTCAACCAAAACTGGATCATTGTCTTGTTTAGACTTAACATCTACCACAAGAGACGATTTTGAACCATTTTGCACAAGAACCCCTCCATCATTGGAATCAATCAAGCGCATACCTAAACATGAAAATCTATGAACATCCTTAACAAACTCCTTCTTACCTTTCTCAACATGAGTAATACTATACATGGAAAACCGACAAAAGCATCGGCCACAACATTTTCCTTACCCGAATAGTACAACACACTCATATCATAGTCCTTTGAAAGCTCAAGCCATCTCTTTTGTCTAAGGTTCAAGTCCCTACATATTGAAAGCTTTTATGGTTGGTAAATACATCCACATGCACCCCATAAAGATAATGACGCCATATTTTCAAAGCAAACACAACTGTCGCAAGTTCAAAATCATAAATTGGATACCGTTCATGCACTTTGAGTTGCCTAGAGGCATATGCTATAACTTACCATATTACATAAAAATACAATCCAAATCAACATTGGAGGCATCACAATAAACAACAAACCCATCCAAACCTTCGATTAATGTCAAAATAGGAGCAGATGTAAGGCGGTCCTTCAATATTTGGAAACTCTTCAAACATTCATCCGACTATTAGAATTTCACCTTCTTTTGGGTAAACTTAGTCAAAAGTAAAGCTATAGAGGTAAAACCTTCAACAACCCTTCTATAGTATCTGACAAAGCCTAAAAAGCTTCTAGTATCCGAAGGAGATAATGGTCTAGGCTAATTCTTCACTGCCTCCATTTTCTTTGAATCAGCTTTAATTCCATCACCGAACACCAAGAGGCCTAGAAATGCAACTTACCTTAGCAAAAATTTGCACTTACTAAACCTGGCAAATAGCATCTTATTCCTCAACTTTTGTAATACAATCCTCAAGTGACCCATCTGATATCCCTTATTTTTGGAATAAATCAAGATGTCATCAATAAACACTACCACAAATATGTCCAAGTATGGCTTGAAAATATGATTTATCAAATCCATAAAGATAGTAGGAGCATTATTCAACCCAAATGACATAACTAATAATTCAAAATGACCATACCTTATTCGGAATGCCATTTTGGGAATGTCACACTCCCTAACCCATAGTTTGATAGTTGGAATGAAGATCAATCTTTCAAAAGTAACTTTCCCCTTGCAATTGGTCAAACAAATCATCTATCCTCGGAATTGGATACTTTTTTATTAATGGTGACCTTATTCAATTGTCGGTAATGTATACACATCAGAAGTGACCCATCCTTCTTCATAACAAACAACACGGGAGCACCCCATGGTGAAATACATGGCCTTATAAAACCCTTATCCAAAATGTCCTTCAATTTCTCTTTCAACTCCTTAAGTTTTGCTGGAGCCATATGGTAAGGAGGAATAGAAATAGGTTGAGTATCGGGGAGGATATATATGCCAAAGTCAATTCCTTTTCGGAGGAACACCTGGAAAATCAACTGGAAACACATTAGGAAACTCATTGACTATAGGTAGTGACTCAATCATATTAGTTTTGGAATAAACATCCCTAGCTAACAATATATGATAAATGCACCCTTTAGAAATTATTTTTCGGGCCTTATGAAAAAGATGAATCGAACCTTAACCACTGAATCACTACCCTTTCATTCAATAATAGACTCATTAGGAAATTTAAGTGTGACCCTATGGGTTCTACAATCAATGTATGCAAAAGGGGTATGCAACAAATCTATACTAACAATAATATCGAAATCGGTCATGTCTAGTTCAACAAGATCACATAGGATAAATTTATACAAAATCAACATAGGACAATTTCTATAAACTCTTGTAGCTAAAACCGAATAACCAATGGGAGTATACCCCAAAAAAGGCACTAACAAGACTTCGAGAAACACATCAAATCTCATAGCAAGATAAGGAGTAAGAGAAGAAAATTTGGCACCCGGATCTAGCAACACATAAACCTCAAAGTTAAAGATCCGTAACATACCCGTGACCATATCGGGAGTCCCATCCATATCTTTCCTAGCATATAGAGCATAGAATCAGTTGTTGCACTAGCAACCCTTTGGTTTATCTTAGACACCTTATTTAACATGGCCACCTTAAGCAACTTGGACTTGAGGATGACCTTTCTTTCCTTTTTAGAAATACTAGGGCACTCAGATTGTTTATGGCCTATCTTGCCACATCTATAACAAGCACCCGTTCCTATCAATCATTTCCCCCATGGTTCTTTCCAAACTTAGTACACTTTGGAAAAGTAGGACTACTACCACTTACAACCCCACCTTGACCCTTAGGGTAGGACACTCTATATTTAACAAACTTTTTTTTCGAACTTTTTCCTTCTTGAGAACGGCTACTACTACCATTGGTCCTAGCACTCCCAAACCCACTTTCATACCAGACCCTCTTAGAGCCTCCCATACTCATTTACTTGAGTTTCTCTCCTTCAATTTATTCGGTAGAAGTCATAAGCCGAGATATGTCCATTTCCTTAACAAGCATAGAAGTATGGCATTCCTTTGATACTAAGTCGGATACCCCCAATATGAATTAGCTCATTCGGTCATATGGATTGGCAACCAATAAAGGAGAATACTTAGATAGCTTGGTGAAATTGAGGGAATAGTCCTTCATACCCATGTTGCATTGCCTAAGATTGATAAACTCTAAAACCATTGCCTTCCTAAGCTTAAGAGGGAAGAAGCGATCAAAGAAAGAAAGCTTGAAGGCTTCCCAATCAATAGGACCTTTATCCACTCTCACTAACTTCTATTGAGTATACCACACTTGAGCAATACTCTTGAGTTGGTAGGCCGCCAAATCGGCTTTCACTTTTGAAGTTACCCCCATAATAGTCACTATATTATAGACCTCATCAATGAATTCTTGGGGATCGTTATCAACTTTTAAACCATGAAACTCGGGAGGAATCATCCTTGCAAACTCCCTAACCCTAAAAGCTAGAGTAGGAGCATTTGGAGGAGAAACAACTCCTTAGTTGGTCATAATTTGGGATAGAATAGTAATAGCATTTCAGAACTCCACATTAGTCACTGGGTCGGGTAGGGGACCATTATCTTGAAGAATCGGAGGAGCTTGGTCCTTATTATCATTAAGCTCTCTTTTTATAGGTTCCCTTTTTTAAGGCACTTTTGAAAAATGCAAAGCACAATTGTTAGGAAAAGAAAGTCTTAGAGTACACTCTATTGCATAATATAAATCAAGAAAGAAGTGAGGATTTCCTAAAATGCCTCATAGCCTCCAATTCATAGATGTGGTGCACTTCATATCTATTAATAAATCTCAACTTAATGTGATATGTTGGACTTCCTAGGACATATTAAACCTTCTGCTTTTATACTAAGTTTGTTACGACCCGACTTAGGGCCTAAGGTAATATGGCGATCAAAACCCCAAAAAGATCCAACCAATCCTCTTGACATATCGTAAATATATATACGGTAAAGTAAAGCAGAAATAACATAGGAAAGAGTCTAAAACATGAATCATAAAAGAGAGTGCAAACTCGACTACATAGACTCTACATCATTTGTTCAACAATGCCTTTACTAACTCAAGACAGGCGGAGGATAGGACATATCTCTAGCTTACCCTCAACAAGAATGGAACAAAAGTATTTCAAAATGAAAAAACTCATCACTCACCCTTGAAAGATGAGGACTCACCAAACTTTGTAGGATGGCAACTCAATTAGCCACATATGGAGCGAATGTGATCCTCAACACCTGTATTATGAGACAAACTAGGCAACAAATATGCGTTAGTATATTTGAATATACTATGTATGTGGTATACCATGAAATATAAATCATAGGATGCAATAATCAAATATATTGGTGATTCCATTCGGCCGAGCCAACCATCGAAAGTCTTGCAAAATGTATATGATAAAAGAGGATAGTTAAAGTAATGAGAAAACCATAATGATAAAAGCATTTAAGTGACATAGTTAAAATAATAAAGGAACATAAAGAGAGTATACATATATGGGATAGAAACATAATTGACAATAAGACGAAGTGAGCTATAACATGGAATACCGATGTCTCCCCATACAATAAAATAAAGGGGAATCTACTTGACAATGTAGACTCTACCCCGCTAGGCGGGTGTGATGAACATGTTCTATATGTGTATCCATTAGCTAGTCCATAAAGGAAAATCCTACGATGACACGTAATTATGAGACTAGAGACTTTATATAAGAATCGCATAGGTTGAGCGCCCACCTCAAGCCTCATTCCATACTAAGTCAAATTCTACAGAATATATAACATAGTAATCATACTTTAACATATATCATAAAACTTGTGCGTAGGTTTAAACTCATAGAATAGCTCATTTTCATGTCATAATTGCAATGTGAGTAAAAGCCTTTCAACATTACAAATCGTACTTGCATAATTCCTATCATTAGGTTCCTAGGTCACCAATTAAGGATCCTAAGTCATCTTTCTTCATATTTTTCATGAAAATCATATCTTGAACATAATTATAATCTATGATCATAATTAATACTTGAATTTAGAGTAAAACTCATATACAAGTCAATTTGAGTGAAAACCATGGGAATACTTTGAAATACTTAAACTTCATAATCATAATTACTATAAATTATCATTAAAAATAGCTTCATGCATGGGCATTCATAATTTGACTTGAAATCATGAAATTAATCATAGAATCGTGATTTTAATGATCATTAGTAATAATGAAAAAGATAATTGAAACAATCCAACACAATTAATCAAAACTAGGGTTAAAAAGTAATGGAATTTCAAGAGATTTTTGAGGAAAACCTTGGGACTCCATGGGTGAAAGGAACCTATGTAATTGACCTTGGAATTGAGAGAAGATGACTTGTTGTTGCAGAAACCCTAGCCAAGAACCTTGATCAAAGAGATGTTCTCTTGAAAGAACCTTAGGAGAGAAGTCTTAATGTTGTTTGGGAACTAATGAGGGAAAATAATAGGTTTAGGAACACTTTGGATAGTTGGCATTAGGAATCTAGTCCTAAAAACATCCACATACATTAATACGATATAGGAAAAATGACCAAACTACCCCTCAATAATCCTGGTTGGACAAACCTAAGATTTGGGCTCTACGATTCATAGAAAGGTTGATGAGTCATTGAAATGACTCAACTTGCAGACTTTCTAAAACACTGAAATCCCTTATTCTCTGATCTTTCTCTATGAGTCATCCTTACGACTCATCAAAATGGTTACGGTTCATAGACCCTATTGACACCCAATTTTGACCCTCCACAATGCAAATCAGCTATCGAGTTTCTTTCAATTTCAATTTTTTTTGAAATAATTAGCTTTTATAAGAAAACAAAGATATTTTTATGTTATTATTAACTATTTTTATTTTATTTATAAATTTTAGTATAATATACATATTTTTATATAACTATATCTTTGATTACTATTTATATAGTTATTCAAAAATCATCTCAAAAAGATTTCATTTTTAATTAAATACAATGTTAGTTTGGTTAGTTTAATTATAGTTTGCATTTTTGAAAATTTTAGTTTTTTCTATTTTTTCTTAGATTAAAGAATTGAAAAGGATTAGGATTAAAGTTTGTGGTTGAATATTGCGGTAGATTTGAGATTTCCATGATTTCCTCTCTTGAAATAATCTCATTTCTCCTGCTTACAAAGAAAATTTCTTAGTTAGGAAGAGGGTGTTGAACTCTCAAAATTGAGATCCAATCATTTATCCTATGATGTCCTTTGATAACAGCCTCTAACAAAAGAAAAAAGAATCAATTTTGTTGAACCCTAGATCTTTGAGAAGTAAGCAAGTTTGATTTTTGACACAGAACAGTCTTTCTTGAAAAGGAAGAATAACTCAAAAGCCAAAGTATTAGTTTGTGTTTGTAATAATTAATATAAAATAGCACACAAAGAACTAAACATATAAATGTTTCTTTATTTGAAGACGAACTAATCCATGGGTGAATAAAGACTAAATGGACAGAAATTAGCCTATTTTTATTTTAGAATTGATGTGTGAGAAAGGTTTACTTGTGTTGAATCATGGATTTCTTGCGCTTCAACTTTTGTAACCTCATTTTTTAGATGCAGAAAAAGGTCTCAATTTCTTAGAAAAAATAAGGAAAACCTAAAAATTTCAAAGACAGGACCGAGCCTTGAAGGGCTGCCTACGTATCTCACAAAGGAAAATTTAGGTCCTACGTTGTTCGATTAGCTTGAATTTATTTGTGAAACATCGCCTTTATTTATCGTATGTGGAAGAGGCCTCGTCTTCTCTCTTTGACCCAACCCTTTTTTTAGACGAGAGAGAAAGGTTATGATTTGAGAGTAAAGTTCAAATTATATTGGGAAACTAAAGACCCATGGAGTATTTGGATGCACTTTCGATAGTAACTTGATAGTTATGCCAATGAGGCTCTAGAAAAAAGTTTGAAAAAAAGTGAACTAGCATGTCTTCAAATGAAACAACATTTTTCACAAAAATGGTTATAGCATATAACACATAAATAGTTATTGTGCATCCTAAATAGATATGTGACATTTTTGTGCCAAGGATAGGTCTAACAATTTGAAGGATGTATAACATCATTTGAAATATTTCATTTCGCCAAAAAACCATATTTATAAAAGCTTTATAAATAAACTGAATGGGGATACATAATAGGAAAATGGGATACAAATAATCGATCCCACGGAGGGGTACAATCCTAAACTAAGGCTTCGGGGTCAATCTTTTATTCTTGACTTCTTGTAATCTCCGAACGCCAATGCCTTTTGGATGAAGTAGCATCTTTTGAGGATCCTTCTTTGACTAGACTAAGCTACTAAAATAAACTTCTAACCCCGAGGGACAATGGTTTGTCAAACGGCCCATACAACTTTCAAATTTAAGCATATAGGTATAATCGTCTATTTAGGCCGAGGGCCATTTTGCATTCACTGTGGTATTTCTAATGGGCCCAATACACCTTATCATATCATTGCCAAGAGGGCCATTTGCATATTCATTGCCAAGAGGGACATTCATTATCATATTCATTGCCAAGAGGGCCATTTCATTATCATATCATTACCAAAAGGCCATTTCATTATCACATTCATTGCCAAGAGGGCCATTATCATATTATTGCCAAGAAGGCCATTTCATTTGCATATCCATTTCCAAGAGAGGCATTCATTATCATATTCATTGCCAAGAGGGCCATTATCATATCATTGCCAAGAGGTACATTTCATTATCATATTCATTTCCCAAGAGGGTCATTGCATATTTATTTTCCAAGAGGGCCATTTCAATTTCATTGCATTACCAAGAGGGTCATGCATCATTCAAATCATCCAAAAGGATTACATTATTATATTATTGCCAAGAGGGCCATTTTATTACATTGCATTGCCAAAAGGGTCGTGCATCATTCAAGTCATCCTCTTGGATGACATTTGAATATTTATTTGCCGAGAGGGCTATTGTATATCGATCTCGTTGAAAAGAAACATCAGCATTTTCTAGCATTATAAATGCCTGAAGGTCATATGTAAGACGCATTAAATATCAGAGAAGATTTGAAGTGCAACTTACTAATGGATCTTCATTCGTTGTACCGATGGACATATAATTATTTTGCAAAAATATCCTGCTGATGGATCACCTTCATTGGTCCTGCCAATGGACACACAACATTATCCTACCAATGGACATTTAACATATCCTATCAATAGATCTTCATTCGTCCTATCGATGAACCCACATTTATATCCTACCAATGGATCTTCATTCGTCCTATCGATGTACATACAGTTATTTTACCGAGTATCCTATTAATGGATCACTCTCCTATAGATATAGCAGAATTATTCTACCAATGGATCAATGGAGCTTTTCAACATGCAAAGAGGATGAAAGAAAGTGTGAATGATATCAAATAGGATGTAGCACAATGTGGAATCTTTTCTTAGTAGCGAACTAGGATATAGTCCAAAGAGGAATATCAAATTCATAGGAAACGAGCAGAGGAATGACTTCCACCACAGTAAACCACATTCCTATCAGAAGGCATGTGGTTATTTCAGAGCCCAACCAATTCTAAAATCCGTACCAACCCCTTTTTAGAAAGATGAAGATGGAGTCGGTCAAAATGGGATTTGTCAATTTCTTTTTCCAGGATCTCTTTTATCGATCCTATCCAAAGAAAGGGATAGACCCTCCTTATCCTGCACGTGTGTGAAACTAAGAAAGAGAGAGCCAAGAGTTGGGAATGCAATAAAAAGAATTTCTCTCTCCCTATAGGTCGAGCTAAAAACCTTCATATTCTAAGCCTCTAAAGTTTCATTACAATTCAAAGTTACAACCCATCAACTGAACTATGGCTCATCTTGTTGAGTCATAGGGTCTATCATGGTATTGGTAACCCACAAGCTCAAGGTCTCCCTCTATAACTCATCCCTGCGAGTTGTAGGAAGTTGTACTAGTCATAGAGTGACTCGTGAACTTGAAGTCAGACCATATTTTGGTAAATTTCTCCTTGGTTCCAACTTTCTGACTTCTGGGTCTTACATTTTAGTGCTTTATTTATAATTTGAGACTCTAACTTTAGAAAAGAACCATTCTGTAGTTTTGGCAAGTTGTTCATATATGGATATAGTTGACCATGTATTTACACTCGAGCAGCTCCACCGTGTGGCCCATGGTGGCAGCGGCAAGAAGGATCAGCATGAGGATAGCTACAACAAGTCCTATTATAGGCCTAAGGATTTTTATGATAAGACCTGCAGAGTTTTTACCAGTTTCAATCTCCTCGGCCTGTTCAGATCTCATTGCCTGCTTCAGAGGGTGACCAACACCATCAAGGTGGATCTAGTGCTGATTCAAGTTAGAGCTGAAAGAGTTCACAATCAGGTGCTTCGGGCCATGGTTGCCATTCATTTGTGTTAGGCTAATCTCCACTAGGGTGTTATGATTGTGGGGAGTTGACCATTAGTTTAGTGATAACTACATTGATCACATGAAAACTTTAGAGGAGCTTAATAGACCCCAAATAAACATATATGAAATGTGAAAGGTCCATCAAAGTGAAGAGAAAAAAGAAAGAGTCTATGTGTATAAGTGACCATCTCTTAAATTCAAGAATGCACAAAAAAAGACTACCAAACAAGGCCATTATTTCATTAAAGGTAAAATTATAAAAAAAAAAGTGTCTTCTTTATTTCCTTAGTATAAATAGTAGTCTTTTGTCATTTTAGAAGACTTAGATTATGATAAGTTGAATATTTGAGAGCTTTGAAGCTTGTAGTTTCTAGGTAAAGCCTAACATTAGTGTAGTTCATAGTTTATAATTGTTGTTGAGTAATTAAGATGGATTCCCGATATTGCTTGTGTTAACTTCTTCTAGCTTAATCAATCATCGAGTTACCCTCTTTGTGGATTCAATTTGGTTTTTTAATTTTTTATTGAGTTTGTTTTATTTTTATTTAATCATATTCAATAGAGAGGTGAAGGTATAAAGTCCCTTATTGCTCATAAATCCAATTAGTTCAATAATTCAACATATCCTTTTCTTTATTTGAATTTTCCGCATTTTGATTCTAGTTTCCGACTAGGATCTTATCACTCAATGGTAAAAGTCAATTGTTAACCATCATCGCAACATTCACACACGTCAGCCACATCATCAAAGACCATAAATAATCCCCTACACACACTTGCATGCGCGTGTGGTGCAACTTCAGAAGGTATAATTCCATACTTAGCAAAATTTTGGGGTCTTAAAATTTTTGGAACCCAAAATTTTTTTTAAGTGTCCAAATTCACTTCTTCTTCTTCTAAACTCATTTTTATTTTATTTCTCAACTATTTAAAAGCTAATTAACACCATTTATTACTTTTTATCTAGATTTTAATTATCAAATCATTCAATCAAAGTCCTTCGAGTGATGAACGTCTTTGAGGCTCCAAATGTTTTCTTAGTGTCCAAACTCGCTTCTTCTTCTACATTCAATTTTCTTCCATTTCTCAACCATTTAACAACTAATTAACATCTTCAATTACTTTTTAACTTGTTTTTAAACATCAAATCATATCTTTGATTCTTCAAATTAAGTAACAACAAGCCTTTTCTTCTACATCATTTACTTGGTTTTTTTAAGTCTGATTTTTTTGGTGCTTTTTTCTTCTAATTTTCTTCTATTAATTCAAGTTCTTAAGCTTTCTTTGAATCGTCCTTATTTCAAGATTTACAAGAATCCATTCCACCATAACAAATTAGTGACATTGTGAATTGATTAGGCAAAGGTAGTTCTTTATCAACTTTGGGAAGACACTTGAGGAAGGTGAGTTGTGAGTCAAATATGAGAGGCATGATGAATTTTGCCTCTAAAATTATTTGCTAAGTTTTGTAGGTAAGTACAAGGTTACACAATAAGGAAGAATGTCATAGTCAAGGAGGTATAAATGTATGGGCGAGACCAACTCGAAGACATCGTATGGACCATAGAAAGAGTAATTTCCCTAGTGATTGGAGTTCAATAAATTATGCTTCCTATACTAGTTCCAATGTGACTTATTCTACCTATGGTGAGTTGGAGGTAGAGTGGGAGGAAAACTAAGACATGAAGTAGTAGAGTTGAGAGAATCCTTTACCATATTGAAGGAAGATTTTGATTATTGTGTGTGCCGTTGGAAATGATCAACTCTATTTTACAAGAGAGACAAGCTAATCATCATGAAGGTGAGACTAAGGAGTTGGATTTTAGAAATAAATCAAACTCTTTCTTGTGAATATAAACCAAAGGAGTTGTGCATGGAAGTCAAAACATCAACTTCTTGCATATCAAAGTGGAAGCTAGACTTAAAGGGATATTCACTTGTCCTAACTCCCATAAAATTGAGCGATAAAAGATTAAGAGGAGTAAGGGTATGGAAAGTGAAAACTCTATAATGGAAAAATGAGAGGTTGTGTGGAGTGAGGTAAGAGGGTGGTCACAACCTTGTCCTAACTCATTTAACTTTTCTTTCTCTAGTTTCTTTAATGATTCTGTAGGTGTCCTTGGAAGAAAACCTAGTGAAGAACCTCAAAATGTAAAGAATCATGAAGTCATTGAAAGATTCCAAAATGAGCAAATGTGCTCCAATGTTGATAACCAAGGTGAAGACACTTCTTACTATGAGCTTCAAGGTAACAATGCTAACTCTTACACTTCCTTGAATATGGAACATCATTGTATGTCTAGTATCCAATTGAGTGTAATTGATAGCTTGTCAATATGTAAACATAGTGAGTCTTTACCTTCTGATATTCTTGATGGCACCTTGTTGTGTGATGATAATATCGTTATTGTGACTAAGCAAACACTAGCTAATCCTATAAATGACCAGATTGACTCTTCTACTAATCAATTTGTGTCCACCTGGTATTGGCACTTGTAGCTTGAATAAGGGTACATGGTCATTTAATGAAAGTGATCCTACACTAGATGATCTTATTGACGACTGAGTTGATTCTTCGAGGAAGATCGATTTGTATCCACCCAGTGTTGGCACTTATGCTTTGAATGAATCCTTAGACCTTAAAATCATTTTTTGTTTTTCTCATGATAATCTTGAGGTAGAATGTGTGTTTAAGGATAATATCTTGTTTGATGATGACATCACTCTTCAGAGTGTGCATAGTGGAATGCCTTGTACTGTTGGAAGTGTAGCCACTCTTGAAGGTTACCAATTGTTTGAAAATCGACTATGGTGTGATGAAAAACTTTTCGAAGAAGGAAATCTCTTTTTTGAAGATGATAGTATATTTATTGGAGAGGGAAATGTTAAGAACAAATATGATTCTTCTTTGTTAATTACTACTTCTTTCTTGTGTGTTCCAATTCATCATATGAGTTATGATATTTTTGTATATATAGTGGAGGCTAAATGTGGGAACACCTTGATTGAAGTACATATTTGTTACACTTTTTTCATATAATGATGGTCACGCTTTTGAGTGGAGTATTTTATTGGAAGATAAGAGTGCTAACCGGGTAAAAAAGGGTGTACTTGATCCATGTTCATGGATTTCCTTTCCATTTGACCTCGGTAATGAGTTGAACTATAGAACTCATCTAGAGATGCTTGGTCAAGATGAAAAGCATAATTTGGATGAATGTTTTTGTACCTTTTCCTATGATGGAAAGTCCTCAAGGGTTTACAACCCACTTGAGGGGTCTATGTTGTTTTGGGGGGAAGGAAAATTTCTAACCCCCTTTCTTTACTACCTCTTTGCGTAAGATCTTGTTGATTATGCATCTTATGGGGGGTAGGAGTTATTTGTCAAGAGAAAGTGAGGTTTATCCTAAATTCATCATGTTGTCTTTGTGTGCTCCATCTTTTAATGTAATGAGTACTAGGATTCTTGAAACTAGTTTTGATCTTACATATAAGAACACCTTAGATGACCCCAATGTGCATGACAACTTTTTCTACTATATCTTTGAAAATAATGAGTCTCCTACTTGTCTTACATGTGCATTGAATATGGGTCGGGTTTTCATTGAGGTCTATACTTATTTATATAACCCGATTATATGGAAATTCTATCATTTTGACCCCGATGAACCTTTGGGAGTAGTGATCTTATAGTAGTACCATGTTTTGGGTGGTATTATCCTTTTTGTGTAAGGAATATCCAATTTTCTTATGCTTCATCTATAGCCTTAATAGTCATGATAATAGATGATACTTGATTGTTCCTTGAGATTGAGTCTCCTTGGTGTAATGCTTTTTGTGTTAACCATTGTACTAACCCTCAATCTATGAGGATATATCTGTTTTTTATCCTTTTCATGATTTTTCAAGGTTTGGATTCGAGGCGAATCCTTTTCAAGAATGGGTGGATGATAACAACATGGATATCATGGATCATATGAAAGGTTTAAAGAAGTTTGATGGACACCAAATAAAGATATACGATGTGTGGAAGGTCCATCAAAGTTAAGAGAAAGAAATAAATATCCATGTGTGCAGATGGCCATCTCATAAGTTTAAGAATTCACAAAAAAAGACAACCAAACAAGGACCTTATCTCATTAAGGGTAAAATGGTAAGGAAAGTGTTTTCTTTATTTCCTTAGTATAAATAGTATTTTTTTTTCTTTTGAAATATAAATATTTGGATGTTGAATGAACAAAATCCTTAAAGAGTGTAGTTTAAGGGTGGAGTCCCATGAGATTAATCTAGTTTAGTGTAGCTAAATCTAAATTAGTGATGGGTGAATTTTCGTTGTTGATTGAAGATTTCTTGCTCTTGATTTTATATTGAGTCACTTATTTGTGGATGTTAGGTAAGCTTCTCTCTTTTTTTGAATTCAATTCTATTCTTGCTTAGTTAATTGTGTATTCAATTAGCCATTCTTTTCCTTTCTCATCCCCTATTGCTCATCTATCTTATATTTTTATTTTTTAATTCCACATTTGATTTCAATTGGATTTATACCCAATTGGAACCTTATCATTTAGGTAGTTCCTTATGCATAGGGTGACTGAACCAACTCCTGTAGTAGAATCTCTAGATAGAAGCGGAGGCTAGGGTAAGGACAATTGAGGTGGTCATGAGGGTGCATGAGAGGTAATTTGGGTGGCAGAGTTCATGCTTGAGGTAAAGGTGCTCAGGACCATTTCTATGCAGCTCCAGCGAGGGTGGGGGCTTCGATATTAGATTTGATTACAAGTGCAGTTCTTTTATGCCATCAGCCTGCCTCAACTTTATTTGATCTGAGATCTACTTTTTTATATGTATCTATTTATTGTGCTCCTCAGTTAGGCATGTGTTCAGAGCCCTTGATGGTGGTGTTGAGTGTTTCAACCCCATTTAGTGAGTCTTTAGTAGTGGATTAGGTATTTAGATATTGCTTGGTGACTAATTAGGGGTGGGACACCAGGGCTAACCTTATATTGCTTGATATATTGGATTTTGATATTGATTATGTGCATGGAATGGTTATCCCCACACCGCACGGTCTTAGATTGTTATCCTAAGATCATTACCATATTCATGTCCGATATTTCACTGATGGTGTAGCAGGGCTCTTGTAGTCGCACATTGGTTGGAGTTATCTCTTTCATTAGGGCTCAAAGGTTAGTGGATAGTGAATGCTTAGATTATTTGGGGTATTTACAATGTGGGAGTAGAGAGGTTCCCTCTGTTGATTTAGTTCCTATTGTCCATGAGTTGGAGATGTATTTCCTACACACCTACCTTGCCTTCCCCTAGAGTGTGATGTTGAATTTTCCATTGACTTGGAGTCGAACACTTTTTCTATTTTTGTCCTACCCTATCGTATGGCCCCCATAGAGCTTAATGAGCTCAATATTCAGCTTTAGGATCTCTTGGGTAAGGGATCCATTCAGCCTTGTCTATCGCCTTTGGGTTCCTTAGTCTTGGTTGTGAATAAGAATGGTACTATGCAGATTTGTATTGACTACAAGAAGTTGACCAAATTGATGATGAAGAACCATTATCCTGTGCCTCATATCACCAGATTTAATTATATGGTTGCCTCTGACTCCTAGAGGTATTGACAATATTTGGGTCATTGTGGATTGATTGGCCAAGTTAGCACATTTTCTCCTTATTTAGACTTCCTTCATTTATGAGAGATTGGATGGTCTCTATATTTAGGAGGTGCTTCATCTTCATGGTTTGCCGATATCTACTATTTAAAACCAGGGTTTAAATTTCACTTCTAGGTTTTAGAGGACTTTTCAGGTCAAGTTGGGCACTCGTGTCAACTGCAGCACAACTTTTCACTTATAGATTGATGGTCAGTCAAAGAGCATTTTTCAGGTCCATAAGGATAGGTTGTGGGCCAGTGTTTTGGACTTTAGACGTTAGTGTCACCATTTTTTTCCCTTGGCAGAGTTTGCGTACAATAATAGCTGCCACTCTAGTATTAAGATGGCCCCATTTGAGGCATTATATGGTAGGCGTTGCCACTCTCTGGTAGGTTGGTTCGATCCTAAAAAGCCTTAAACATATGGTACCGATTTGTTTTAGGAGGCCTTAGATTATGTGAAGGTTATTTAAGATAGGCTCAGGATAGCTTAGAGTAGACACTAGAGTTATGTTGATCATAAGCATTGACCATTGAGATTTTTAGTTGGTGATAGAGCATTACTCTGGGTATCTCCCATAAAGGGCATGATGAGATTTGGGAGGCGGGGAAACATCAACCCTAGGTATATAGGGCCTTTTGAGATTTTGAGGACAGTTGGATATGTTGCTTATCAGTTAGCCCTACCTTCAGTATTTTCAGCTATCTATCCAGTTTCCCATTTCTTGATGCTACACCGATATGTTCCAGTTAATGCATATATACTGTAGTATAATTCGGTTGAGTTGGATGATTGTCTGACTTTGTGGAGGAGCCATTTGCTATTCTAGCCAAAGAAGTTTGACATTTGCATTCTAGAGCCATTCTTGTGGTTAAGATCTATTAGAGGCATCATCCAACCGAAGAGGCTACCTAGGAGACCAAGCAAGAGATAGAGGAGAAGATCCTTGGCTTATTTGAATCTTCATATACTTCTTGACTCTTACTTTCACGGATGAAAGTTCTTTTAGTACTACAAGTTGTAATGACCCTCAAGGTCATTTTTGTGTAAATGCCTTATTTTTGTCATTTAGAATTTTTCTATAGTGACCCCGACCATTTATGACTTGTTGGCACTGACTATTTAGTCACTTGGTCGGTCATTTAGGTTTTATGTCCATTTCTGTGTTTTGGATCTTTCCCAACTTAAATAGTTGACTTCGGTCAAAACTTAAGACAAATTATCTCAGAATGGAATTCTGATGCTTTCGTTAGCTCTAGACCATCGATTTTGGTCGTTAATAATCATTTGTGCCCTTGTCGAGGCTTGTGGGCTGATTCTGATCCCCTTATGGAATTGTACTTAAAATAAAGCTTAGGTATAGGCCTATTTTTTGTCAAGACGACTTCAATTTGAAATTTCAATAGCTTCGTTGAGTCCAAAATGTTATTTTTGAGTGGGTTGAATATTTGGTTTGTGTTAGTGGGACCCCAATCAAATTTGATTGTCCGATGGAGACTCGGCTAGTGCAGATACATCTGTAGAGCCTTGGCTCACTCCTATGGAGTCTCTTCTACATGGAGAAGGCTGCTCTTACAAAACTGATCAGGCTAACCAGCCTGGAGCCTACGGAGGCTCGGTTGCTATCGAGGCATTTCTTCTACGTTGTTTGAGCCGCTTCTATGGAGTTTCTACCGAAGTGAACCTCTGCACCAGCAAAAATTGCTCTGGACTAGTGGTGTCATGCCTGCAGTATTAGGCTCTCGGGAGTGGCCTCTACAGTGACTTAAATCATTAAAGGATATCTTATTTCATCCATTTTTCTAAAGCTTCTAAGGTGATTTTGAGAGATTTACTCATGTGAATTGACTGATTCTTGTTGCGTTGGTCGAGGTTTAGCATGGGTTCATTTGAGAAAATTTCCATCCCTTAGGGTCTGCCTTCACTCTTGAATTATGCTATAATAGTGGGTTTCATACATGTTTTGAGTTTGTGCTTTTCCTGTAATGACCCTCCAGTTCATTTCCTCTATAATTTGATCTTTTCATCATTGAGAGATTTCATGTAGAGACCCCAAGTCATTTATGTCTTTCTAGCATTGACAGTTCAATTGTCTGGTCGTTCGTTTGGGTTTTATACTCCTTTCTCTATTTTGGATCTCTAGGAGTTTGAAGTTGAATTTGATCATAAATCTAGGAAAACATCCTCAAAATAGAATTCTAATAGTTCCATCAACTCTGAAATGGTCATTTTAGTCTAGTAGCATGTTTGTCTCAAGTCTTAAGGCTTTTGCTGCGAGTTTCAGCCATTAGGCATTTTAGCCTTTAAGCTTTTACGTAAGTTTGACATTGGTCAATGTTCTTAAAAAACGTTCTTAGATTGAAATTTTGTAAATGCCGTTAGCTCCAGAATATGGAGTTTGGTATAGAATGATCTTTCATTCAATTCTCGATGCTTTCGGTCTCATTCCAAGACTCTTTGTGGATTTTGTCTTAAAATAAATCTTAATTATGGGACCCACTTTTTGATGAGACGACCTCAAATGGACATTTCGAGTGCACTTTTGAATCCAGAATGTCTAATTTAGTGGGTTCCAAGCTACCCACTTTTTTGGATCCGAATGTCGAGTTCCAAGCTACTGTCAGAACTTTTCCTCTACTTGAAGTGTGCTGGTGTAACAAATTTTTGTTCTCCTTATTCGCGAGATTGTAAGCTCTAATTCATGGAGGTTTAATGTGGTTGGTCTCCACGTTCACGGTCATAGGAGCTCCATATTCGGAGAGGGTTAATTCCTAGCAACTTAAAGTCCTTCGAAACCCATTTTCATCTTATTTTCTCAACTTCAAAATATGATACCTAGAGCTAAGAGACTTAGTTTTTTGTGATTTGAAGTCCAATTTGTTCGGAAAGTTTGTATCTATGCATTGAAGTACTTGGGGAGATGTTGGGGACCTTTCAATTGAAGTAATTTCTATATTAAGGGGACTTTTCTCTCTCTCTCTCTCTCTCTTAATAAGCTATAATGGTAAAATAATTGCATGGTATGATTTCTTTACTTCTTAGTGTCGAATTGTGTTACAAATTGGGATCAAGTTCAGTAATCACAAATGAACCTTTTCACGGAGTCGAATTTGGGATTCCCAATGTGGGACCCACAATCTAGTTTTAGACCCAATTTTGGGTATGTCTCCAAAAAATGCGATTTTTATGTCAAAACATCCGTATTGATGAGATGATCAATATTTTATTAGAGAGGCGGTAATTAAAGATGATTCGGAGGTAGAAAGATTTAATTTAGTTGATTCAGAGTGCACGTGATTGGCTTTGAGGAAAGCTTTGATCTCCCACTTTAACTGAGCTTTATTAGAGATTGTTTAGTATCTATTACATGTGATTTAGGCTGGTATTTGCCAATATTAGAGTTATCCTCCTCCTATTCCATTTTCTTTGTTTCCAATTAAGCCTTAGACTAGAATAGTCATGTGAAATCCTTACTTTAGGTCATGAGCTTGTTATGGTATTGCCATAGAATTATTATCCTATTAGGATCATTATTGATGGGATTAGGCTAGTTTTGAACCTTGGATTCTTTATCCTGTGATGTACCACCATAATAACTACGCATAGTTTTCAATAGGGCCTATTATGGATGATGTACCTTTATGCTAGTATTTGAGACCTCAATGGCTCTTCGTAGCCATAGGTTTGGCTTAGCTATGCTCGTTGAGAGTTAAAATGACATATTTTAGGGTAAGGCATCGAGACTAGAGACATTTCTCCCCTTATCTAATTCTGAGCTATTTCTCAATTTCTTCGCTTTATATTTAGTGGTAGGCTGTGATTCCTTATTAAATAGTATTATATTATTGGGCCCAAGTCCATCTTCAAGAAGTAATTGGATCCCAGGTTAGTTTCCTTTACATTGGTAGTGTGTTAAGAGTTGGTATTTATTTGCTGATGGTGTCTACCTTGTTTGGATGCTGGTGATGGCGTGCTTGCATTGATTTAGCATTTTCACTTGTTTTTGTGGTACAATCCCAACTCCTTCATGTATTTTAAATACTATTTTTGGAAGGAATTCTCATAATTTACTATATTTCTAAAACTAGTTTATAACAGGAGTCGTACCACCTGGATCTTTTGGGCACTAATTTTGAGACTTATAAGGCATCTGGATGCCTTTAGCATGTACTTGATTATTAGACGCGCCGCCGCCGTTTTCTACATTAACCTAGCTACTCACTCTCCAGTACCACTGTAGGGATGCTACATGTTATGTATAAGACCTGCTTTGCGCTCAGTTAATGTATACAAATTCCATATGTCCCTTATGGGCCATTCTCGCTGGTTCACCAAAAAAATTGATAAGGAAGCTACATGTGTCCCACTTGGCAGACCGAGGGCCGGAAGTTATCTATACACTTGTTTATTGATGATCTTTGAGAGCCACCGATGATATTACAATTTTTTACTATAGATTTGCATTCATTAGCATCGTTTATCACCAACATACTTGTTTGTTGTTTGGTCCCTTGGTTTTATAGGGCCCAAGGGTATGTTTGTTATTTTTATACCTTCCGAGGGTATGGGCATCTGATCGGTTATTGTCTGATTATACTTTTACTTATCCATTATTGTATATGTAGTTTGTCACAATGGGTCTTAGTCTGGATTTTTGATTGGTACTCCCTTCCAGGTAGAGTTAGGTTAATCTCTAGATAACTATGTAATTAATACTGACAATCAGTATCTCGTTCTTTATTAGTTGACTCTTATAGTGCCTTTTTATTGCAAATTGCTTATTGGTTTGTTCTTTCAAGTGCGTTTTTTGATTCTACTCTGTTTTTTATGTATCCTCTCTCTTTGCCCTTATTTCCTGTACCACCTTGTGTTATTTCTTGATTAGTTACTTATGTTGTATTTACCTTGTTATATGCTATCAATATTTACTTTATCTATGGAGCTTAGTCGGCCTATGTCTATTGAGTACTATTTGTTTGGTACTCATACTACACTTATGCACCTTGCAGATTATAGTATGGGTTATCACCGATTATTTAGACTTTGTGAGGAGCAACTTGGATTCGGAGATTTGGTGAGCTCTTAGTGTCGGAGTTCCCTATTTCCATCTATTTTGGGCTAGGACTAGTCCTACCTTTTTTCAAAAACTGTGTATCTATTATGTATTTGTAAAAAACATGAACTCTTATTTTGATTAGATTCTCAAATATCAACTGATGGCAGTTCTTGGGATGATTCTTGGATATATTTATGTTTATTTCTCTTTGTTTTCATTATTATCATTTTTATGCTTTATATGTTTCTCATCCTCCTAATAGCCCATTGCATCAAGTTCCATCATGACCTGAGAAATCGGATTTTGACAAGTGTGTATCAGAACTCTAGTTTTACCGACATCCTTGATATGATGGCAATACTAGTAGAGTCTTTTAGATTGGTGCAAAGACATCTTTATCCTATCTTCAGGAGGCTATGGGGCATATTTTGGAAATTCTATTCTTGATTCTTTATCATGTGTCCTTGCTTTAAATAGCTTCTAATACTGATTATTTGAAATCCACTCTCTCTTGGATTGATAGCACGAGGTTTTTGGTTGACCCGGTCGGAGGATCAACAGGTTTTACCAAAGTTTTGATGGATGGTTCTCAGGCTTAAGATGAGTTAATGGATCCTCAACATGGTTCGTTATTATATATAACAGAGTATTTCATGGGGTTTTTTGAGTTGGTCGGGCATAACCCCACATCATCCCCTAAGGATCGGGATAAGAGGTAAGATTTCGTTAGGGGGTTTTCTTTGCCAGTCCTATTAGCATTAAAGCACTTGATAGAGGATGGGTCTACCTTTTCACAAGTTGTTAGTCATGTGAGGGATATAGTGCAAGCATGCCTTGATCATTCACAGATTGTGGTGAGAGGCCTCACCATCATTATAGCGGTGATAACATCCTACCTTAGGGTAAGTATCAGTTCAATGAGGGTTACCTTCCTTATTGATCGATTACTTCTCCGACAGTAGCACCTCAATTTTTAGGAGGTTCTAAGGCACGTCCAAGAGCTTTCAATAGACTGAGTTTAGGTTAGAATTCTCAAGGTGAGCAATTTGGGCCTTCATGTGTTGGAGATCTTTCTATTCTAATTGGGTCCTTTTAGCGGGTTGATATTGGTGATGCTTGCTATGAGTGTGGTAAGGAGAGCCATGTTATTAAGAAGAGTCGCAGGACCCAGTACAATCAGCTAGGGGTGTTTCCTAGAAGATTGGAGATGGTCCATACTTTGTTTGGAGCAGATCGAGGGGTTTGTCGCGTTCTTTACACCGAGCTTAAGACTATAGAGGTTTCTATGATTTTAGGGATTTTGATAATAGGTCTCGAGATATCCCCAGGTGAGAGTTGATCTTTCGGACATTCCAGACTTCTTCTACTCCCCAAGCTGGTCTAGTTGGACCTTGACACATCTATGTAGAGCTTGACCACCGGTATAGAGTAAGTCCCCAATTTAGGACCAGTGTGCAATTTTCTCAGCTAGGCCAGTCTCATGGGTTTATGTCGCCTCTAGTTAGAGGTAGCACTTAGAGCATTGTTGTTTGTAGTTTAGGTGTTTATAGCGAGGTCAGTCGGGATCCACTCTATCCTACTATAAGATGATTAGAGGGCTTTGCTCTAGGTATTAATTATATTTGTACAAATTAATTTTGTTGTAATTCATTACCTATATTGTATGGTTTTGGGGTTTTCATACCCATATATTTCTATTTGACTTGCTATTTATCTCATGATTGTAGTGTCAGCCTTACTTGGACTTGTGTGTATATGTTTCAGTGTTGTAATTGATTTCTTTTAGTAGTGGATTGACTAGATCAAGTTTCTGTGTTATGATGTGGTAGTCCATTTGTTTAATCTCTTGAAATCATCCCTATTTAGGGTTTTGGGCCGACTATGGCTAGTTCAGAATTTAGGTGGTTTGATCTCTCATTGTGCCTTGTTACTACTATTATTAGTTCTCTACGGTTGTGTTGGTAGCTCTCGAGGCTTTGTTTTTCACTTAGAGTGGGAGCAATAGTGTTCGTTCTTGGCTTCTGATGTAGCCTAATATGGAGGATGGGAAGTTGGTTAAAAAGTTCATCTACAAGATGGGGTAAATCTAATTCATGGAATCTATTATTTTAAATTTGTTTAGGATGCAAAGTTCACTTTTATCTGATTCAGTATCTTACATTTTTTATGAGTGGGATTGGTGTCCTTGGACCATTATTGATCAGTTTTCCATGGTTGTATGCCGCCTACCAGCTTGGTTTCACTTGGGCTAGGATAGTTGACTCAAATTTGAAGTAGTATAGTGGTTTATAGGCACATAGTGCCAGCTTTTCAAAAGTTTCTATGGTGGAAGTAAGTCACTGGAGCTGGGCTAAGTGCAGCCTCATCCTTCGTGGGATAATATCCCTTGGGTATGGAGTGTTAATTTTAAAAAATTAAGTTTCAGGTTGGATTATCGGCTTTTGAACTCAGGATTAGGATTTTAGGCTTTGCCCCGGGTTGTTTTTCTTGTTTTGTTTGTTGTCATATGTGACTCTTTAGATGTTTGTGGTATGGTTTTTAAGCATTTTCGGATGGTGTTGGAGAGGTTCAAGATGGCGAAGGACCAGCAGAATGCCTTTGGTTGTTAGAAGGAGATAGATTTGGAGCTTGAGGCAAGTATTTTGAATGATGAGTTGAGTTGTATTTTCCATGGTCTTGGGTTTCTCATTTTTGCGGTTTTGGTGTCGTTTTGGTTTTTTCCTGAGATGAATCTTGTGTTTTCTGTCAAGTTTGGGCTAATTGAACGAAGGTTGGAGCCCAAAATGGAATAGAAGGAGTTTTTGGAGTTTGAAGTGAATATGTGGATTTTCCTCTCAACCTAAGTTCTATGAGGGCATTATTCGATACGAGCAGGTGTCCGAGGGTTTGAGTGAGCATATGGGCCTAGTACCCTCGTCTTTTCATGCCTTCATGCTGTAACTGTCCTTCTACCTTCACAGATAAAAGTCCTTTTAGTAGTGGATGTTGTAATGACCCTGAAGGTTATTTCCTCTATTTTTCAATTTTTTCATTATTTAGAGCAGTCTTGTAGCGACCCCAAGTCATTTATGACTTATAGGAACAAATATTTTGGTCACCTTGTCGTTCTTTTGGGCTTTATATCCATTTTATTATTTTAAACTTTTAGAGTTTGAACGGTTGACTTCAGTCAGAATTCTAGGAATACAACTCCATAATTGAAATTTGATAGTTCTATCAGATCTGGAATGGTCAGTTTAGGCTACTAGCATGTTGAACTCGTATCCCAAGGCCTTAGGTGCGTGTTTGAGTGATTAGGCATTTTATCTTTTAAGGTTTATCCTAAGTTTAACTTTGGTCAAAATTCTTGGTAAACTTGCTCGGATTGAAATTTCGTCAGTGCAATTAGCTTCAAAATGTTGAGTTGGTCTAGAATGATATTTTGTATGGTTCTCGAGGCATTCGTTCGCAATTCGAGCCTCTTTGTGAATTTTGGCTTAAAATGGTGCTCGGGTGTGGGACCCACCTTTTGAGAAGATGATCTCAAATAGAAATTTCTAGTGCTCCATTGAGTTTGGAACCTTAAATTTAGTTGGTAGAATAGTTCATTAACATTAACAAGGTTCCAAATGAATTTTGAGCCTCCGTTGGAACTTTTCCTCAACTTGGAAGTATGATGATGAAGTAAATTTTTGTTCTCTGCATTCACGGACATGGAATCTCCGAATTCGCGAAGGGTTAATTCGTAGCAACTTAAACTCCTTCCAAACCCATTTTTCATCTTATTTTCTAAACTTAAAAATACGATAACTAGAGGTAGTCCCCAACCTCTTTAGGGTGATTCAAAGTCCAGCGTGTTCAAGAAGTTCATGGCTATGTATTGGAGTACTTTGGGGACGTAGTGGAGTTGTCATTTTTGGTAATTTCCATCCTAATGGGACTGCGCTCTTCTTCTTAAGCTCTTATGGTGAAAATAATTGTATGGGCTGATTTCTTTATTTTAAAGGATCAAGTTGTGTCATAAATTGGGATATAAGTTTAGTAAGATCAAATGAACCTTTTCAAAGAGTCAATTTTAGGATTCCTAGTACGGGTCCCATAATCTTATTTTAGACTCAATTTTGGGTTCGTCTCTTAAAAATGTGATTTGTGTGTCAAAACATCCATATTGATGAGGTGATCAATTTTTTGTAGCATGGAGGCAATTTTAGGTGATTCGAAGGTGAAAATCATCAAGTTGATGGATTCAGAGCATGCATGGTCTTCTTTGAGGTAGGCTATGGTTTTCCACTTTGATTGAGCTTTATTAGATGTTATTTAGAATATATTACATGTGCGTGATCTCCTCCTACCATTCCATTTTCTTGGTTTCCAGGTAAACCTTAGACTAGAATAGTCTTGTGAGATCCTTAGTTTAGGCCATGAGCTTGTTGTCGTATTACCTTCGCATTATTATCCTTTTAGGATCTTTATTTATGGACTTAGGCTAGGTTTGATATTTAAATGTTGTATCATGTGATGTACCACCATTATAACTAGGCATAGTTTTTTGTAGGGCCTATTATGGATGATGATCCTTTCTACTAATGCCTAATACCTCAATGGCTCATTGTAGATGTAGGTTTCTCTTAGTTGTGCTCGTTGGGAGCTGAAATGACATATTTTGGGGTAAGGCATCGACCCTAAAGACATTTCTACCCCTATTTAATTCTAATCAATTTCTCAATTTCTTTGCTTTATATTTAGCAGTAGGTTATGATGTATTACTGGCCAGAATCATATTTTTGGGCCCAAGACCATATTTGAGGGGCGATTGGATCCCAACTTAGCTCCTCTGCATTGGCAGTGTGTTAGGAATTAGTTTTTCATTGCTGATCGTGTGTAGCTTGTTTGGATGCTAGTGATGCCATGCCTGCATTGATTGAGCATTTTGACAAGTTTTTGTGGTACTGTCCCGACTCATTTATGGATTTTTGCTACTATTTTGAGAAGGAATTCTCACACTTTTACAATATTTTTAAAACTAGTTTTTAATGGGAGTCGTACCACCTATTTTTTTGGGAACTAGTTTTAAGACTTATGAGGCGCCAAGGACGTACATCTTATATACTGGAAATATCAGAGGCATCGGAGATGCACTCAGTTTTTATTCATATCCGACGTGGCATCATCATTTTTCTACATTAGCTGTATCTAGGATATCTTAGTTTGTACTTGACTATTCAGCACGACGCCATGTTTTCTACATTGGCCTGACTACTATAATATCTCGGGTATGAGAAAGATAGAGTATGATATAATAAGGTGAATAATTACCCTTGGTGAATTCATTGATGTGTCAAGGTAGATTTTCATTAAAGGCATTATAGACTATTTCCTATCTTAAGGGGGGATGAATCTAGACAGTTTTGGGCTAGGCTCCTAATCTATTTAATCCCCAAAGCTCTGAAATCTCCTCATTCATTCACTTATCACCTATCTTAAATATCCTCTCTCTACAAAAGGCTCTTTAAACCTCCCTTGAAGACCTAGCAAGGATTCATCGTATTTATTCATTGATCTTCAAGTTTTCTTCAAGTTTCTTCATAATTCAGATTCAAGGTATGTGGGTTTTATCCATAGGTTCATTTAACCCATGGATGTCAAAGAATTTCTCAAATCTTCCATGAATTTCAATTACATCTTTGAATATTCTCAATTTCGATATCAATTTCATGAACTATTATGTATCTTGTGAATTCAAATCTATTTTTGGCATAAATTGAGAAATAGTTGCTTGGAATTAGTAGATTCTTCATATATATTCATTATATTGCTATTAGGTCTTTGGATCTCATTATATGGGATGAAAACTCATGAAAAACAATGAAAAATCTGGAATCTTTTTAGGGAAAGGCTGGGGTAGCGCACCACCATTCCGCCAAGACAACCCCTCTAAAGTTCAGGGGCTAGGGTGGCGCGCCAGTAGTGCGCTAGGCCCTGATCTCTCAAGTTTGAGGCATGGGACAATGCGCCAGTAGTGTGCCAATACCCTGATTCTTCCCTACACGACCCCTTTTATGTATTTGAACCCTGCCCTACATCAACTATCCTTTCAAGTGCATGAATTATGATTTATTTATGGTTTAAAATCTCATCTAAGTATGAATTACTACTACATTGCATGATGCTAACTTATTTTACAAAGATTTATGCATAACAATTTTGTTCAACTATGGCTGTTCAAGTATAATTTCAAGTATGTTCTAAATATGAGTTGCATACAAGTCTGTGGAAATGAGTGACTTAGGATCCTTGATGAGGAAGGTAACCTAAGACTCTAATAATATTATATGAAAAGAATTATTAATCATGGAATGCCTACATCCATATTATATAATGATGAACTAAATGTAAAAGGTGACTAAAGATCCTTCATGGGTGAGTTGAGATTCTTGAAGAGCTATTCCTATGAACATGTTGTGAAGTATGTTTATGTAAAGCTATGATTCATGAAAGTATGATCTATTACTATGATTATAATTATGATGTGTATTCTATGGGTTGATATACTTCGCACCGAGAGGACTTTAAGGTGCAGGCTCGACCTAACCCTTAGAAGTAACCTCTAGTCCCTTAAACTACGTTTCCACTGTAGGTTGTCATTATGGCCTAGCTAGTGGATCCACATATAGAACTTAATGAAAACAATTATTAGACGGAGTCTACCTTAGAAAGTAGCCTCCCCCTTCTCAATATGGAGATTATCGGATTCCATGTTATAGTTCGCATGGTATTAATGTCGATTATGGTTATCTCCAACATATGTATACTCTCTTTTATGTTCTTGAGGATCTCAATTATGTCTCTGAATGCTTTGATCATTACACTTTCTCTCATGACCTTACTTGTCTTCTTCTATATCATGTTTATTATTTTTATCATTGCATCTTATGATTTACATTGCATAGCATGCTAGCATACTTAGTACATTCAAATGTACTAACGCATACTTTATTGATTACATTATATCATAATGTAGGGGTTGAAGATCATATCCATCCTTCCACACGCGGCTAGTTGAGTTGCTATCCTATAAAACTTGGTGAGTCTTTATCTTATCGAGGGCGATTTATGAGTTTGTTCCTTTTTAAAGACTTTTATTACATTGATATAAGGGTAAGATAGGTACATGTCTTATCCCCCGCCCTTCTTGATTAATAGAGGCATCATTGGACAAATTATATAGAGTCTATGTTGTCATAGTCCTATACTTTTATGTTCTATGAGTTGAGATTTTCTTATGTTATTTCCTCTATACTTTACCTTATGCATGCTTATGACATGTCCATAGGCTTGGTTGGGGCCCTTTGGGGTTTCGATCACCGTTTAGTGGCTTGGCCTTAGTTTAGGTCATAACAAACTTAGTATCAAAGCACAAGGTTTAAGAGTTTCCTAGGGAGTCCAATATACCGCATCAAGTAAAGTCTTATTCATGGGTGTGAAGTACGCTATATCTATGAATAAGAGGCTAAAAGGCATTTTTGGGAAATCCTGACTTCTTATATGATCTATCTATGGGATAGAGTGTACTATAAGACCTCCTCTACTTAACTTCTATTCTTTGCAATTTTCAAAAAATGCCTCCAAGAAGAGCACCTTTGCTGAGAGAGGTCCATGCTAAAGGAGTCCAAGCTCCTTCTCCATGAGAGAATGGTCCTTTGCCCGGCCAAGTGATTAATGTGGAGTTTCAGACCTCTATCACCAAGCTAGATCATGTCGCTGCGAAGCAAAGAGGTGTTGCTCCACCTAATGCTCCTACCTCGGCATCTAGAGTGAGGGACTTTGCAAGGATGATCCCTCCCGAGTTCCATGTTTAAAAGGTTGATGAAGATCCTCAAGAGTTCATGGATGAGGTTTATAAGGTGGTGGACATTAAGGGTCCACTTCAAAAGAGAAAGCGGAGTTGGCGACTTACAAACTCAAGGGTATTTCCCAAGTTTGGTATACTCAATGGAAGTCCGAAAGAGTTGATGAAGGTCCTATTAGTTAGGAAGTCTTCAAGCTCTCTTTTCTTGATTGTTTCTTCCCGCTTGAGATAAGGGAAGCAAAAGTAATGGAATTCATCAATCTCAAGTAAGGCCACATGAGTTTGAGGGTGTATACCCTCAAGTTCACCTATCTATCTAAGTATTCTCCTTCTTTGGTTGTCAGTCCCCGTGCCTAAATGTCACAAACCAATTTCTCAGGTCGTATTACGACTACTATGATCCACCGATAGGTAAGCCAACCTATATCCTAGAACTGTAAGTAATGGGATGTCAAGGTAGAAGACTAGAAATTTAATCTAAAACAATAAACAAACAACAGGAGCATATATAAACTGGTGAAAGCAGCTAAATATATAAAAACCAAAAGATCCCTCCCAGAACTTAGAAGTCACATGTACAGAGCTACTAGTAAAAGAGTATAAGTCACAACAGTTGATCGCGGAAACAGAGCTATCTCAAAAAGCAAAAGATAGGAAAAATGTATATACAGAGGGAGACGAGTAAATCTAGGATGCAATGTACTCAACCTCGCCTTCTACCATGACCGCAACTCGCTCAAATCAATGTTGGTAGCTAGTACTAGGACCTGCATCAGGAAAAGAGATGAAGAGAGTAGAATGAATACCAAAACAATAGGTACCTAGTACGCATCATAGGCCAACTGAGCAAGATAAGCAAAAGTAAATTGAAATGCGAGTAAAAGATCACAACTAAAAATAGGGAAAGAAGAAAATGTAGGTATGTACATGAGCGTACTAGCAAACAAAAAGAAAGAATCAAACTAACCCCACCGACCTCCTATAAACCTGGCGGGTACGCTCGTGCACAAATAATGAGTAACCACCTGCACAGACTCTCATAAGCCCGACAGATGCAAGAATAGTTGATAGAAAATTAAGGGGACCAAAAGGATTTCAATAATACCACCATTTTCAGGACTTGAACCGAGGTATTTCCAAACTTTAACACCTCCTCCCACCACTGAGAGTAGATGAACACTTAAACCAAAGATTCAGCGGGGAATCAAGAATTTAATCACATGCAAGTTGGACTACGGAATGCAATCGGACAACTGTAGCTAATGAGTTGACATGAGTAGGCTCGATGATGGGGTACTCAGAATTCATTCGAAATCCCGTGCGTGCAAATGAGAAATGCTACCATACTAAAATCAATGTTTCAGACTCAATGGCGCAGTGGAAATTCCCATATGAGGCTTTTAATCTTAAAGTGAGTTCCACACCAAATGGCTATTTAGATCCAAATTCCACAACTAGCCTCGAGATTAGATTGAAAGCCTCGGGAAACGAATGAAGAGTTATTCTAAACCATACTCAAAATTCTAGAACTAACTACGCTGTCAGAATTTTCATCCGACATCATTTTCCAAAAATATTGACCAAAGTCAACTATAGGCCAAGTTTTAAAGGCAAAAGCGCCAAATGGTCCTAAACTTATATCGATTGCCTTTGTACTCGTGCCGAGTATAAAAGTAGCCTAATTTTCCATTCCATAACTGATAGAATTGTCAAAATTTCGTTTTGAGGTCATTTTCCTTAAGTTATAATTGAAGTAAACTTTTTAAGTTATAAAAGCTCTAGAATAGGAAAACGAGCCTAAAATCCAAACGAACAACCAGGAGACCGAATAGTCAATGCTAAAAAATCATAAATGACTTGGGTTCGCTACAGGAATGCTCTAAATAATGGAATGAATGCATAAATTTAAAAATGATCTGGAGGGTGATTACACCGAATGAGTCAATTTATATCGGGAGTGTCCAACTTGGTTGCTAAAGAATGTCTAACCTCTATGCTTGTGAGAAAAATAGACATATATAGGCTCATGACATATGTTAAACCAATAGAAGGAGAGAAACTTAAAGATAGAAAGATGAGGGAGTCCAAGAGGGCTTGATTTGAAGACAGGTTCTCTAATGCTAAGACGGTGATGGTAATGACCATTTTTAACAAGGCCAATAATTTGAAGGTCAAGGTTCCTCTCAAGATTCGGGCCAACAATTTAACAAGGCTAGGGTGTCATACTCTATTGGCCAAGGTGGAGGAGTGAATTCTAGTGGTACTACTCTACCAAAGTGCACCAAGTGTGGGAGGAATAATGGGGTTAAGTTTTTGGTTGGAACGGGGCTTATTCTGGATGGGGTAAAATGGGGAACAAGATCTCTGAATGTCCTAAAACAGGGAGAGAAGGAAATCCTCAAAGGTAAACTACTCAAGGTGGACAAGCTCAACAAGGTGGAGGTCAAACACAAAATAGGTTCTATGACCTACATGCTAGGCCAGATATAGATGAGACTCCTTATGTTGTTATGGGTATGTTACGGGTCTTTACTGTTGCTACCAAAGCACATGCATGTGCAAGCAGTTTCACAAGTAATACAGTCGCTCTTTTAAGAACTGGATTATCGAACCACAGGTACTTGCCAATTAACTATTTTTGCTAAATTATATTAAATATAATTATTTATTTAATTGAAATAAAAATAATACGATTAATATTTTTATACTAAAAATTGTAAGAATTATATATGAACTAAAATACTAACTTAAAATGATTAGGGACAATTCCAGGGCTGCAACATACTAAATATTCATGTTTCGCATCTCCTTCATGGATTTAAAAAGGTTGTCAAATTACTGATTTATAAGGTTTATTTCAATCATGGACTCTCGACCTCTAATTGCCTGCCTTTATTGACAGCCTAACTACATCATTGAGCAGAGATAGGCATGAACCAACAAAGATGCATTAATCCTATCATCCTATTTAGTAACCAAATATGGTGTATAGGTATGTGTCAATGACATCCTATACACGAATTATCGTAGGTCATTCTAGAACAAACATGTTCCCTATATTCTAGTGTTTTGTCTCCCTTCCGTCTCTCGAGTTCCAAGTAGACAACAAATTTATTCTAATGGTGATCATGCATTAAAATAGTAGAAGCAAGAATATAGGAGTAATAGATATGATAACCACTTCATCCATAAAATTAATGTTCAACAATCATTTGTAGATGCATCCCTAGAACAAGGGTCTTTAGCTACTAATGTCTTAAGAAAATAATAATAAGAAAAAAACCCTAGGTCAAAAGTTAAACATTCCTTCCCCTAAAAACTAATTTTATGGAATATTTATATGTATAAAAAAAACCCCAAATAAAATAACTGAGTCCAAAACTAGCTGAGAAATCCAAAACCCAAAAGAATTGGGTTCGTATGAAGTGCACAGTGCACCACAATTCTTGTTGTTGCTGTCTTTAATAGCTTCCACGTTGCAAGTCCATAGTAATTCTCAATTTGAATTTTTGCGCATACATATTGTCACACCCCCAGTCTCGAGGGGTGCAACTAGCACCTAATGCCAAAACTTAGGTCTGAGTCGACCCTACTGAACCATTTGCTAATGGGGCATGGAAGCCACATATGCTATCAAGAAAACAAAAGAGTATAACTTGGCTTAAAAACAATCCCTCGACTGGCAAGGTCCCTGTCAACAGCTTTAGAAAGAAAACAAGTACTCCTACCAATTCATATAAAGTAATAAGCACGTAGCACATAAGTTCTGTTTGGGCCATTGAGGCCGCCATGATATCTAGAAAAACATAAATTCCATGTGGGTCTTCAAGGCCACCATAATCTCTATCTACTAACTAAAACATGTATACATAATGCAAACTAGGACAATAAGTTATTAACTGCTACCAACAAAACAACAAGGCCTAATTGCTAACAAGATGTAGCTAACAAACATACAGGGCCAAAAAGGCTACCATCATCGATATGCAACCAAACTGACTAGTCTGCAAACCTCTATGAATACAATACTCGGTGGGACAAGGCCCCAACATACCCAAAACAATAAATAGAAAAAGGTAAATCTTTGAGACTCTAGCGACTCCCGAAAAGAAAGGAGTCAACTAACTCGCTGATGTTCGGCTATATAACTTCACAGGTTTTTTTGATCATTATTTGGGACCTGCAGGCAAGAATGCAGTGCCCCAGGTAATGGGGATGTCAGTAAAAAATAATGGACAAAGTGTGTAAGATAACTAAAAGCTGAAACTAAATTAATATCATAAATATTGCAAGTAATCTCATAGGAGGATCAGAGATATTCTGAGCATATTTCTTCTCATTCTTGAATCTATAATAATGAGACTACCTACATTAATATTGTAGAATACTCAAGTGGAAAATAAAATGTGAGATGGAACATAGTTAACTTTTTTCAACTTGGCCTTACAAAACATAATGAGCTAACTAGGTCACCTACCTAAATCTAGCTAACTAATGACATCAAATAACAAAGTACATGGGGAGAAAGATTGTCATCAATCAAAATACAACCTACTTATTCCTAACACAGTTCATAAAGTAATAGTCAAAAAATAACCTAACTGGCCTCCATAAACACGACATGTACAAACAACAAACAAGACCACCTACCAGGCCCCAATAAGCCTGAGAGGTGCCAATTCAATCTATTACCCCTATCGGTAATCCCTTAACTCTATAGGTGGTCATTACATCTATGTAGCCCCTTAGGCACTTTATAAATATCTCTAAAGGCAATTAGTACCTTTTTATAGTCCCACAGACATCATATATACACTTTTAGGAACCAACATAGTCCATTAGGCAACACATAGCCCTCTTAGGCATAGCATTGCACCATAGGCAACACATAATCCTCTTAGACATCAACATAGCCCCGTAGGAAATACTGTGAGACCCCATAAGTTGGAAAGTTGGAACTAAGATGACAAGTCCTAGAATTTTGAACCTATCCAGGTGAATGAGTCCCTCTACGTCTCATAAAGTTGAGTCGTAGAGTGACCCTTTGAACAAAAGTTGAAGTTGCCCTCAGGAGAGGTTCTACGGCTTGTCAGGACGAGTCGTCTAGTAGAAACCCCTAGTAAGCTAAGTTTAGAGGCCATGTTTCAAGAATCCCTCATGGACAAGTCTACGAACTTATAGAATGGGTCATAGAAGCTAGGACCAGTCGTAAAGACCACCCGTCACAAAACTTTAGAGACTTGTATTTTGCAAGTTTTAGGGACCTGCAGGACCAGCCCAAAAGATGGGTCATTTACTTGAAAACAAGTCATAAACCCTACCTGTTCCCAAACTTTAGAGATTATATTTTCACACCTATTTCTTCGACCTACAGGACGAGTCATTTTGACGGCTCATCATTTCTAAGACGGCCTGTATAAAGGGATCCATTGCTTCAACTTTTAGATTTTAATGAAAGGAAATTGTGTATTTTCCCAAGATCGTTTTAATGAACCTAGACACTTTTATGGCAAAGCTCAAGTCTATAAATACTCGATTCTTCAAAATCCCCTCATATTTAATTCATTCTGTCAAAATTCTTAAGGAAAGAACTCATAAGGTCTTCTCAAGGTTTCTCTCCAAATTAAAGCTACGATTTCCAGATTTTATCAAGGTTATTCTTCAATTCTTAGTGAGTTCAAACAAGGTATGCGAGAATTGATTCATGGTCCATTTTCACCCATGAAGTCTCAAAGATTTCTCAAGTTTTTATTCAATTTAAAATTGATTATGAACCATAGTTTTGATTAATTACACTGGCTAATTTGATTTCATTTTTAAATATTATCAATGATCTTTATATGCATGTTCTTATATGAATTGCATGATTTCAAGTTGAATTATAGATGCCCATGTATAAAGCTATATTTTCAAGCTATGATTATGAATTTAAGATGAGTTATGAGTTGATCATGAGTTAAATGATTTCCAACAAAAGTTTTATAGGAGTTAAAGTTAAGATTTATGATTCTAAGGTTAAAGTTATGATGATGATCAGAGTTAAGATCAAAAGATATTTAAAGATAGTGATAAGGACAATTCTCACTAAAGTTAATAATTCTTATGAATCACTAAGTAGATAAGCTATTCCTAATATGTTTTAAACATAGATTGATAGGCAGTTACTATCTTTCACTACTATGTTATGATTACATTTTAATAAGTTTTCATTGAGATATTGACTAAGAACCGAGTGGAAACCTAAAGTCCCAAACTACATTGCCCACGTAGGTTGACTTCATGGCCTAGCTAGTGGATCCATATAGTACAGTTGAGTTGAGTTGAGTTATTTTCGAAGTATGCCCTAGCAAGGTAGGCTCCCCTGTTTCGATGCAGGTGTCATCGGCCTATTTCAATGCAGGAGACATTGGATTCCATTTAATAGCTCGCATGGTCTTAGTTGTCACTTAAAGGTCCTATCCCACACAAGTTCAAGTTAAAGCTATGAGTTGGAAGTTGAAGTTCTTATGATATGCATTGACCAAGAATTCCATATATTTTAAATTTCTTTTAAGCTTTACTCATGTTCATTATGATTGGTCATGCATATTATGGTATATTGATTACATTCTTTATTTTTTCATGCATACCTTACATACTTAGTATATTCAAACATACTAATGCATAGTTTGCCTACATTGCCTCATAATGTAAGAATATATGACACTCTCGATCATCCAACTCATGGCTAGACATTTCTTTCGATTTCAAAGAAGTTGGTGAGTCCTCATTCTACCGAGGACAAGACTTTTATCCATGATTAATATTGTCTTCACTTTTTTCTATTGTTAGGGTAAGCTAGGGTGGTACAAATTGGATGTTTATAGAGTTGATTTCCCTTAATATCCCATTCCCCACTTAATAATTACTTTCGCTCATTTTTATGCTGTTGTTTACCTTATGTATCCAATGTCTGCTAAGATAGCTTATGGTTGGTATCCCTTGCATTTCAATCACCGTATTATGACTAGGACCTAGGTCGAGTCATGACAAATACATAACCCCCCTTAGGCATCAACATATATCCCTCTTAGGTAATCAAGTGGCCCATAAGTGAACATGCATTTATATGACCCCATAGACAACATAATCACCCATTGGATTCATATTAGCCCTGAAGTCACTTGGAATAACCTGTAGGCTTCCACTAATATCAATAGCGCCTTAGGCAAGCTATACAAGCCCTGTAGGTAAATATCACATTTTTGTAGCTAACCACAATATCCATGAGGGAAACAACAAATAATCAAATAGCATGAAGGCAAGCAATATGGCTATAAGTAACTTATACAAGCATTCATTACACCATACCTAAATGTGGGCCACTGATAATAAAATATAGATCCTAATGAGGAATGTCTATAAAAACTACGAAGGCTAACATAATCAAATAGTGTTACTAGAAACTTGGCTACAACAACTAGCCATATTTTCCTTATTTTTACTATATCTTGAGACTTCATGGCTCCTGTATCTATATCTTAAGCCTTTTGGGATCCTATAGTTGTATCTGAGCCGTTAGGTTCCTGTATCTGCACCTTGAGAACACAAGGATCTACTACAGTTAGTAATGTCAACTTAGGGATAACCTAAGTCCAATAACATACTTTCTATGACAAAATACATGTTATGCTGCCAATGTCAACATGCAATACTAAGAAACTAATTACAAAGTCCTTAAGTCATTGTCAAGACAACAAGCTATCAATAGAAAACAAAGTGATGACAGTATATACGAGAAGATTCTTATGTTTCTTTTGACATATGGTAGCATCTAAACAAGTCTAATTCCTTCAAGGAAATCTCACACTTATACATATATATGTAACTTTAATGGAAAACTTCATCAATAAGCACTATAACTATGACTACTATGGTGAGAATGAACAAGTTGTATCTACTATACGACGTGGAAACTTGCCGAGAAAGGTTTAACCTTAACATACCTTGCTACGCCTCATCGAACCTATACAAAGCTTCTGTCGGAGCTTTCATTCCCACTCGCAGTAAAATCATACCCTAAACCACCTCCAAACGCCTACTAATTCATAGTTGCAACTTGAAAGTATAAACAACAAGAATAATGAAACTATCGGGACAACGAGAAAACCTAACTTGGAAAACCAAATTTTGTGTTCCTTTTGTTGAATAGAGATGTAATTGACTTATCTATAGCCTCATGTTTCCTTGTTTAAAAGTAATGAAATTTTCTACATATAATATGTGAACACTTAATTCCAAAAAAAGCATTAGATAATTATTTCTATTTTTAACCATGGGGTCCACACCTCTAGCCACTAATTCTCAATCTATATATATATATGTGTGTGTATGTGTGTAATCCCATAATAGTCACACACTTTACATGAAATTATATGACTCACTTCTACCCCTTTTTCCATGATACCACGTGGAGGTGTATCAACACCATATCCAATATTAATCTTTCTACTTTCAGATAGGGCCTACATCACGTATGCACTCGGGTATTATGTAGGTCTGTGGTAAAATATATGTAACTGTTTAAATATATCACAATTAATAAAAAATTATTTGGAGTAAAGACTACCCCATTTAATAATAATACTTTCACATGACTAGACTTAATATCTCCATTGAATATTAATAATTTATAACGCTTTTACAATAATAAAGTCATATTCAAATATGTCGTAGATAAAGTATTATCCATAAATATTTAAGGCATTTTAGAAAGAAACTAAAAATATGCTCCATAAATTTCCAATGTAAAATCGATATTCTCAAACACTAGATGTGCTACAACAAAATTCTCAAATTTAGGCTCACAAACCTTCAATACAAGAGGAAGGACAATCATAAACACTCGGGGTGTTACACATTTAAATAATATATATTATTATACTCACTTTGATCTACTAAGTTGCCTGCTTGATTTCCTTCTTTAATTTGTTTTGGCTTTAAATTTGTTCATTTTTGCTTCACATTAATCCTACAATTAAAATACACAATTTAGCACAGTCCATAAAATTTATGCTCAAAAAGGACATAGAAAAGTTCTAAATATGAGGTAAATAATGACTAACAATATATATTTTTGGCCTCACATCACCACCCCAAACTTCAACTTTTGTTCGTCCTCGAGCAAACATTAAAGTTCATCCAAAAAATCAAACTATGAATTCCACCTCTTTGGTTTATACAAATATATAGGTCATACAGAAATTTCAAAACATCAAGTACAATTCTTGATCATTATGCAAGATATACAATAAAACAACAAACTTCTCACCTCCTAGCCTCAATAAAAGACTCTAACTCATCAAATTTACGCTTGCTCTCCTATTCTATCAAACAAAGATTATAAAATTATCTATTTATCATGAAGCAAGTGTCCTTACAAGAAAAAAATAGTCCACGCACTCAATTTAAAGAATTGAATATAATTTAAGGACTTAGCATAAAAGAACAACTCTCGTACTCATAAAAGAATTCATATGTATGCACAAAGAATCATAGACTTGCCCATTATATACATCTCTACTAATTAAGCATGCTTGAATAAAATCAAATAGGAATTTTAACGGATTGTAATGTAGGCTAGGGGATGGGTAGGAAAATTATATAATAGTGACTTACACTTCCCTAAGCACTTTGCATTTTTAGACGTCATCACCTATTATTTGCTTCTCTTTATATTCAGCTCTATTTTCAATAATTATTTCACTAGTAATTTTATCTCATCAGGAATGCTTCAATCATTCATTTTTTGCAATTATATATTTTTTCTATGTTTTTCATGTCACATATCTTTCAAAGGGGGTTTTTTCATCACTCTATAGCTTTCATTGACTACCGTTTTACAATCACCCATCCCTTTTCTTCAGATTTAAAAATTATAATAAGTATATACTACAGTGCTTAAGGAATCAAGGTGCAAAACTATGGATTCAACAAAATAGTCAAGGCAAAAATATGGCTACCAATAAAAAGTTGTATGATCAAAAAGGCTGATTAGTGATATAATATAGGAAAAGGTTAAAACTTATACGACAAATTAAAGAAAGCCTATTATCATTTTCTAAACAGAGCAATACTTTTATTTCACTTCAAGAACATGCGGGGCGGGGCAAGTTCTAGACTAAATGCAAAATATGGAATAAATACAAATTATCACTACACATTGCACAAGTCTCAATTTTCATCAAGAGTCATACATACCCCACACTTTAGCTCAAACGAGCTCCTTTGCTTCAAATATTGGGTACTCAGACTTCCCCTAAACTGTAAAAATAAAGACATAAAAAGTGACACTAAAAAAATAAATAAATATAAAAAGATAAACTATTAATTGGGCTGCCTCCCAAAAAGCGCCTGATTTAACATGGCGACATGACTCAAGTCACCACTCATTTTCCTCTCCACGTTGAACTTATGAATTATACCCCTACCTATGCATCAATTTTCCAGCTTCGCTCTAGGGGCGGTGGTGAAAATATAAAGGAACCAACTAATAGATGTCGCATCTTGCACTTCTTGTTCCTTATGTGAGGAATGTCGTTTTGTCTATATAAATTGGAAAACTTTAGGATGTAGAGGCTTTGTTCCTCATCTAGAAACTCTTCCACTAGTTTGGATGACTCGAATTTCATGTCTTCATCCAAGCGTAATGTAGAAAAAATGTTTTGAATGAGGTCCAAGAGGCCTTATCTCCAAAGCAACACTATGTACAACATTCTCTCTTTTGTACTCCTTCTCAACAGCAACATCAAAGGACAAAGTGTAGTTGAATCGGTGGAATCCTTCTTTTTGCTCCGCTAGTTGGTCATCATCCATGTCAATTGTTGATTGAGTATTAGCTAGGTCTGTAAATTGGATATTCCAAGTGTCAACCATAGCCTACATTTTTGTGAGTTCTGAACAAGTTATTTACATAGCTTCCCATATTTCCTTTTATTGTTCTATTACTTGCTTTAATAACTCAATAGTGCAAACTTCTTGTTCCGCATCCTCCAGTTTATTACTCCTGCCAACATCACAAATAACAGAAGAATCATAATAGGGGCTCAGGGGAAGGGAATAAGAGTTTGAATAGTCATTCAGATTACCATCTTGACCACCACTTATATGACATATATTTCATTCAAAGGATTGGGTAGGTGCGCACAATCTGCACTTTTGAATATTATGACACTGGACATTCAAGTGGGGTCCTCCGCAGTACTGACAAGGATATCCATCACCCAACCACCATTTATCCCACTCATGCATATCAATAAAATTATCAATTTTATTATTATTTAAATGAATGATATATAAAAAATTAAAAATATATAAATTTAAATAAATAAAAAGAAAAAAATATAACCTAAAAAAATAATTAATTTCTAAGTCCCCATCAACAACGCCAAAAGTTGTTGCTACCAAAGGACATGCAAGTGTATGCGGTCTCACAAGTAATACAGTGGCTCTTTTCAAAATCAAATTGTCGAACCCACAGGGACTTATCGATTAACTATTTTTGCTAAACTATATTAAATCTAATTATTTATTTAATCAAAATAAAAATAATAATATTAATATTTTTATTCTAAAAATTGTAAGAATTAAATATGAATAAAAAATACTAAATTACAATGATTGGGGACAATTCTAGAGCTCCAGCATACTAAAAATTCTTGTTTTGCATCTCTTTCATATATTTCAGAATGTTATCAAATTACTGATTAGGGTTTATTTTAAAATTATGTTCTCTCGACCTCTAATTTCCTACATTTGTTGACCACCTGACTACATCATTGAGTGGGAATAAGCATGAACCAATAAAGATGCATTAATCTTATCATCCTGTCTAGTAACCAAATATGGTGTATAGGTATGTGTTTACGTCCATCCTATACACGAATTATCGTAGGAAATTCTAGAACAAATATGTTCCTCATATTCTTGTGTTTTATCTCCCTTCCGTCTCTTGAGTTCCAGGTAAACAAAAAATTTATTCTAATGGTGATGATGCATTAAAATAGTAGAAGCAAGAATATAGGATTAATAAAATCATAACAAACTTCATCCATAAAATTAATGTTCAACAATCATTAGTAGCCGTAGCCCCAGAACAAGGGTCTTTAGCTACTAATGTCTTAAGAAAAGAAGAAGAAGAAAAGAACCCTAGTTCAAAAGTTAAAAGTTCCTTCCCCTAAAAACTAATATTAGTGAGACCTCCCTGCTTTCGGAGGACTCTTTTTCAGTTATTTCTTTCCAGTATTTAGTAGTTCTTTGTGGTAATCGTGATTCCAGTCTCGACACCTATATTTAGTGATTAGACACTTCATGGAAAAAGATAGAATTTGTGTAAGTTTAGTCTTTTAGATGACGTTTTTAAAACATTATTTCAGATTATATTAAGTTATTTTAGAAAAATGGTTGAGTTGTACTTAACAGTATTTACATGCTCATCCATTAAAGCTTTTGCATTTGAGTTTAATTTTCCATTTAATAGTAAGTTAGTACAAGGGTCCTCTTGAGACCAACAATGATTTTTGAGTGACGGCCACGCCTAGATTGTAGACTTGGGTCATGACAGAGCAACTCAAATTTTTTTGATCGAGGCTGTAACGAAGAGATTAGAGTTGAAGCATGCTCCAACTAACTCTCATGTTAAGACCATGAATGTCGAGGCTCAAAATTCTCATGATATAGCCAATGGTGTTGGTTGTGAAATTGGGCTGCTGGAAAGGTAAGCCAAACTTTACTATTATAAAGATGGGTATCTTTGATATTATTCTAGGGCAAGAGTTCTTCACAGAATGTCATACCTTGATCGATCCCTACCTCCATTAGATCTGGTTCTTGGAATGAGAAGGGGCTTGCATGGTGAATACAATAACTATACCACATAAACATAATCAAGCAAAACCTTTTACTATACAACTTGTGAAGGGGCTCAAGAAAGAGGTGCGATGGTCTTGGAAACCACAACAAGTTTTGAGGGAGACAAAGATAAGAAAACATTTTTGTGTTCCATGTCCATGGGTACAAGATATCATCGGAGGAAGCTACAAGGGGATAATATGAGGACCTTGTTATTCAAACATAAGATCAGAGAGTTTATGAACAACACACTATGGTTGTTGCAACATCAGGTTGGGGAGAGTGTGATGACCCGCCATGTCATCATGACACATAAGCTCCATGTAAGTACCACATAGCACAAAGTTGCCCATGTGGATGGCCTACATAGGAAAAAGACTAGTCCTTGTGGAAGATTCTAGAGAAATATCGAAATTTTCAATGGAAGATAATAGAATTGCGTAGAAGGTTTCTAGAATATTCTAGGCATGTTGAGGTTTTAAAGAAGGGACCTAAATATAAATATGTAGGGACTTAGGTAGAAATTTTTATTTACACCTTAAGTAGTATAAAGAGAGGAGCATCCATTTGTAAATTCATTCAACGAAAAATCAAAGTTATTTGCAATACAATCCTTCCTAGCAATCTTCTTGTGTTCTCTCTACCATTCTTTTAGTGATTTCTAGTGTCTTAGGTTGACTTGGCATAGAAAGATCATGAGCAAGTTGTCAAGTGTCGTATGTTTTTTAATAGAAGACAAAGAACACGATAATTATACATATATATGATCCCTAAATTTACTATACATATAAATTGGTATAAGACATAACTAATCCCTCTAAATTGTGACCGAAAACCCAGCAACAACTTAACTTAACTCAGGTTCTATTACCTCCATGAACTCAATTTTTCTGTATTTTTGTGCACCTTTTGTGCTGACGTGGCACCTTTAATCGGGTAAAATAGGCTAGTGTATGGTAAGTTTTGCCAGTTGTGTAAATATTTATTTTTTATATATTTTTTCATCTTTTTATCTTCCTTATCTTGTATTTCAACTAAGTTAGTATATATAATTCTTTAAAAAAATTGCCTAGTATTTCAACCTTTTTAATTTTTTTTTATTTACCTTCGTTCATTTTTTTTTGCCTATTTCTTTTCTATTGATTTTATTTAATATTTTTATTTTCTTTTTCTTTGCTTTTGATTTGATTGTATTAAAAATGTCTTGTATTAAAAATAAATTAATTTTGTACAGATATCAAACTATGAAAAGAAAATCAAATAAAACATAAAAAAATTAAAATAATAAAATTAAAGGACACTTTTAACAAAATATTTTATTAGTTTCTAAAAAATACACTTAGATATTCAAATAAAATGTTGAAATATAAGAAACTAATTGTAATAACCCTCTTGGTCATTTTTTTGTTTTTGTGTGATTTACTATTTTTCCCCACCCCATACCTTTTTTGTAGCATTTGTGAGGGGTTGGGATTGGTGGAATGCTTTCTGAGGAGGTCATGTGAGTTTTGAGTAATTGTGGTAATTTTTGAGGCCTAATGTTATGACCCGCCACTTGATCTTGAAGAATGTAGAAGAACCTAGAGTGTTGGAGACGTTAGTGGAAGAGTCTAGATTCTTGCAGAAGCTTGTAGAGAAGTCTTGAAAGACTTGGAATTCTCTAGAGTGTGTAGAGAGTTCTAGAGTAGTGTCTTATTTATAAATATGGAGGGACTTGTATAGTAAATTTTATTTATACTTAGGCCCCTTAGGAGTAGTATAAATAGAAGGGGCATTCATTTGTAGCAAATCATCAAGCAATCAAGCATTGTTCCAAAGTAATACAAAAGCCTTCTTCATAAAAGCTCTCTTGTCTTTCTTACTACATAGCGTTCCCTTAGCGATTTAGTCTTAAAGGCTTACTTGAGATTGCAAGATCGTGAAAAAATCGTGAGTAAGTTGTCAAGTGCCGCACGGAAGTCTTAGGGTAAAGTCTAAGTCTATGATAACATGGTATCAGAGCGAGGTTCTACCAAGGGATATGCCAAGTGAGGGAGAAATCAACGCCACTACCGCCACCAATGTCAAGCAAGATGTTGGAAGGAAGCACCGCAAGGGGAAGAAGAACTCTAAGAGAAATGAGGAGTTGCCTATTGAGCCTACACCAAGTGAGGCCCTAACATCCTACTCACCCTCGTCCATTGAGGTGAGCAATGATGAGTGAGGCGACCGTGGATGTCACGCCCGGCATAGAGTAGATCGCAAGAATCGATGCTACTCGACAAGTTTTAGAGATATTAGACAAGCATTTAAAAAAGTTTGATGTCAAGTTCGAGTCTCTACAGGATTTCACCCTTGAGGAGAATGACAACATCTAGAAGGAGTTAGAGGTGCGCAAGGCTGCCAGTATGAGATGAAGGAGGTGATCACTTTCTTGGAGTGTCGTCTCATGGTCACTCTAAGCACAATGGAGACCATAAGGGTCGAGATGGAAGCACTCAAAGGAGACATAGATGTTGGGAGATGCATAACGTCCAGTGCGGACCTGGAGGCCAAGATTGAGGCTCCTAAGCTACCGATGTTCAAAGGTTCCCATGATGCACAAGAGGTGGAGAACTTCCTTTGGCACTTGGAGAATTACTTCAAGTGTAACAAGGTGACGAATGACGAGACAAAGATCAACATAGCCGTCATATACCTCTCAGAGATAGCCATGTTGTGGTGGAAGCGCAAGGAGTTTGAGATCAGTAAGGGTCTATGTACCATCCACACCTGGGAGCAGTTCCAAGATGAGTTCAAGAAGGCCTTCTTCCCCAACATACTCTGATTGAAATTCCTTCAGCTCGATTAGCTCTAAAATACAAAGATTAGTCTAGAAAGACCTTTGGTTTGAATCTTGAGGCCTTCGGGATGGGTTTGTAGCTTTTAGCATTTTATTTGCCTTTTCTTTATAAATGTTGACTTTCATTAACATTTTGATAAGACGACCATTGTTGGGCATTTCGTTGACTCCGTTGAGCCTCGAATATCTTTTTTAATAGGGGTAGCATGGTTTGTTTGTGTCGATGGGGAGACGGATGAGTTCTGAGCCCCCAGTGGGGAGATTTTCATCCTTGGGTGATTACCGATATTTAGCTCTTCCTAGCAGCTGATATTTCTTCTCCGAGATCACAAAGGTCTGGCTAGTTATGCTTTTATTTCATGGGAGGACCACTGTGTTCACAAAGGCCAATGGGTCTGTGCTCCGTTATTGCAGAGGCTGATGGGCCTGTTCTATGCGATTGCAGGAGGAGGTCTGCATTCATAGAGGCTACTGGGTTAGTTCTCTACATTACTGACTAGTATCCACATTTACAAAGGATCAATTGACTGAACCTCTATGTCCACGAAGCTATGCTCTGCATTTCCACACCTATTCTCCACCTTCCTAAAGGCCAAAAGGCCCGACACCAGTGAGATTTTAAACTCATTTTAAACATGCAATCCTTCATTCCTCACTTAGAAAAATTATGATTCTGAGAGCAATTCTTCACCAAATTTGGTTATTTTTGTTGGAGGTTGTTGGAATTTTCCGTGGGCACATTCCGGGGTAATTGAAACTTCCATTTCATTGGTAATTTTCATTAATTGCTCCTAAAATTTAGTTTTTGATCCCTTTTGACTCCTCTAACTATGGTAATATTTTGGAGCGATTCTTAGGTAGTATTGTGCATATTTTTGTAGAATAAATTCCTTGAGCTCATTTGGACCTTGTGATAGAGTCTTTTTTGTGATTAGTGCACGGGTCCTAAGGTCTAGTTTTAGCTCATTTCTAATTCTGAATTTGTAAATTATAATATGGGTATCAATTATTTTGTTTTGATGTTTTCTCTGTGAATTTTATAGTATGGCACCATTCCGAGTCTCTACAGAAAAGATAAGCTCTGAAATAGAGGTTCGAGTGCGGTTTCAGCCTTGAGGTAGGTTTGGAGTTTCTTTTTTAGACTTGGTTTGAATAGTTTTCTATATATATATATGAAAGTATTTTGACCGTTATGGAGGACTATAAGTAATGATTTTAGGATTTCACAATCTTTCGTATTGAAATGTCCATACAGAGGCATTTTAGTTAGTGTTTAGCTATTTAGCCTTAGTGGTTGACTTTTTGATTGCTTGGCTAATTTAGCTCCTTAGTATGCTTTTATGTGATATGAAACCTAGTCCTTAGGTGATTTGAATGTATGTGTTTTCATCTTTGGCTTTAACACTTTATTTTATACTTGTTTGGCCTGAGGCCTTCAACTTCGACTGGCTAGAGTTCTACGTTAGTATAGCTACTCTGTGACAGGTGTTTTTTTAACTTTGGTATCATGTGCATATGGTGTGGATTGTTGTTTTTACTATGGGTTGCATTCATGTGAATTACTTGTGTGTTAGTAACATAACTTGACTTGGCATGGGTGAGGGGATTGGGATTAAGTCCCCGTTCATATGGTTTTTATATATACATATACACTACTTGATGGGCTCCATGAGTGTGAGAACCGTTTGCACATTATTGAAGGAACTTGTTGTTGGAGGGATATATATATATATATATATATATACACACACTTTCGAGTCTATACCTAAAAATAGACTTTATTAGGTTAATTTGGGGAAATTCTTGAAATATGCATGTCTTGATGTAACAAACCCAAAGTTCCTAGCAAAATCTAACTTTAGAAAGTTTAGAAGAAATGAAGTCGCAGGTCAAAGGGTTGTCACAGACCGTAAAGAACACCACGAGCCGTGAAGAGAGCCCATGGAGTTGAGGGGCATGAGTCTATAGACCCCTCTACGGACCGTGGTAGTTTCCACAAGTCGTGGATAGATTCTTGAACCTCCCTTCTCCAGGACTCAGAGAACTCACCTTCACGAACATCTATATAGTATATGAAGTGATATACAACACGTATAGTGCTCTGTCGAAGGAAACCTTCAGGAGCTAGGTTCCTCTTACCCTCACGGGACCCTTCGTGAGCCTTGGAAGTCCCCACAAGCCTCAGGGATAATTTATAGCACCACTTTACGAATGCCTTCACAGTCGGTGAAGAATTACACAGCCCATGAAGGTCCCCTCGTAAATTGACTCACCCAATTTTAATGAGAGGTATTTCAATCTTTTTCCATCTTTCTCAAACTGTCACAATCCGATTTCTTAGGTCATGGTAGCACCTACTATAACCCCCAAGTATATAAGCCAAACCCATAACCTGAAACTGCAAGTAATGGGTATAAGGGGAAAATATTAAATAGAAGTAGGAGAAACCAAATAAATGACGAAATAAGGAGAATCTAGATAAATATATACAAAATACACAAACTGAATCCCTCCCAGAACCTAGAGTCTGTTATACCCCGTACCTTTACGCTTTGGAACATCTTCTTAAGCTTCTTGAAAGATGTTCCGTGACCCATATTATCTATAACATGATTAAATAACTCTAAGAAAGGAAGGAAGTGACGCCCCTTAAGAGTGAAGGTTGGAAATAGGTCTATAAGGATTTGAAACGAACTAGAGGCCAAAATAACAAGTCGTAGGAGTCGACTTACTTACATAAGCTACCAACTTGGACGACTTACATAACTAAGCCACTGGAGTACATGTTGAGCTTACGTAGCAAAGATTACATGGGCTTCTAATGTAAGACGAGATTATGAACCCACGGGAGAGGCAGAAGGAGGCATAGCACCTACTCGGAAGCAAGCAGGTGATGCACCTACTTTGACTAAGTAGGTGACGCCCCTACTTGGACCATGTAGGTGACACACCTACTTGAGGTGGGTCCCACACCGCCACATGGAAGCCTTGGAGGCTAGGTATGGATTCGTGGCCTAATAAGGGCTTGACACGTGTCACTCTTAGGGGATGACACATGGAACTCCCTAAGGAACCATATATATGTATGCTAATGACTCTTAAGTTATTATTTATCCAAAATGATCCCAAAACATAGAGAGAAAATCGTGGAGAAGAAGAAGGGAAGGAGGCAGCCATGGTTTAGAAGAATTAAAGGTGAGTTCTTCACTTTTCTTCTATCAATTAATTATCTACAGTGTTCCTCAATTACGTGGAGGTGTATATATGTATATTACGATTACTACGGAACCATATTTTCAGTTCTTCACTTGGAAAACTAAGAGAAACCTAAAGAGAAAACGCTAGGGAACAGACCCGTTTTTGGAGGAGACAGTTGTTAGTAATATTGGTATAACTTCTTGTGTATAGCTTAGTTTCGGGTGATTAAATATGTTTTGGAAAGGTATTTCATAGTTCTATAAATTTTATTTAGACTTTTAAATCCAGTTTTGCTTTTAGCTTCGCAAAAAAGGGTGATGAAGTGTAGAAGAGGTACTGCCCAGGTTTTGGCTTTGGAAATCTTGCACGGATTGCTGTTGGTATTTTGGGCATATCGTTTTGTTCAAAATTGCTGTAGGGTTAATTCGAAATTGTATGCGACCCTAAGACACATGTATATAAATTTCATTAAGGACACAAATCTTGTTTCCTTCAATTACCCCTTCGAAACTAAGCGACAATACAAGACAGTAGGCTGTCCAGAATTCACGTTTTGACAGGTTTGGCGAGTTTTGGCTAATTTTGGCAAAGGTAAGGTTTTTACTTTCAATTTGAATTTTATGGTGTATTACACCCCTTTTATGCTTCTGGAAGTTTAAAAATGTCGTAGAAATGCTCGACGTTAGAAATAAACTAAATTGGAATTGCTATAGTTAAATTGTCATCGAAGGATAGTGTTGTTCGTGTGAGGTGCTGATACAGGGGTGTGATGTGTTGTTGCAGGGCCTAAATATGTTCTAATGTGGGTTGGGGTGCCACTGGTGGAATCCACACGACCCCTCATTGCATATAATGAAAGGCTTCACAAAATAAAGGCTAGATGCCCTATTGTGCTACCGTATTTTTGAATAAGTCGTTTGGAGTTTATGTTGTATATTGTTGGTGTGAATTTCTGCAAGTTGTTGTTGTTGGTTGGCTGTAGGTCTTAGGGACCTAATTGGAAATTTGGATAGGGCACATTATAGGGGAGGTGCTGCCCAATTTTCGTCGACGCCTTAGCGAATAACAGAACTAGTCGGGGAAACGACTAAGGAAATAGATTCCATTAATACTAAGGTGTAACCTAAGATGCTGGAAAGTTAAGAGTGTTTGATATTCGTATTAATTTCATGTTGAATAGGTTCAAAGGACGACGAGGCGAATGGGATAAAGAGTAACTCATAAGAGGTATGTAAAGCTATTCCTTCTTTTGGCATGTTTTGGTATAAATATGTAAAGCCTATATGTTCTTTCTTTTGGGCATGTTTTAGATCTAAGTGACAAGTGATATGTGTATGAAGCTTGGGGTAACTCTATTCATGAGATCTGAACATGATTCATGATTCATAACTCGTGTCCATTGTTGAATGTTAAGACTCTTAAAGTAGTTAAGCTTCCATTCCTCAAGTCTTCTAGGTATGGATTCGTGGCCTAATAAGGGCTTGACACGTGTCACCCTTAGGGGATGACACATGACACTCCCTAAGGAACCATATATATGTATGCTAATGACTCTTAAGTCATTATTTATCCAAAATCATCCCAAAACATAGAGAGAAAACGTGGAGAAGAAGAAGGGAAGGAGGCAGCCATGGTTTAGAAGAATTAAAGGTGAGTTCTTCACTTTTCTTCCATCAATTAATTATCTACAGTGTTCCTCAATTACGTGGAGGTGTATATATGTATATTACGATTACTACGGAACCATATTTTCAGTTCTTCACTTGGAAAACTAAGAGAAACCTAAAGAGAAAACGCTAGGGAACAGACCCGTTTTTGGAGGGGACAATTGTTAGTAATATTGGTATAACATCTTGTGTATAGCTTAGTTTCGGGTGATTAAATATGTTTTGGAAAGGTATTTCATAGTTCTATAAATTTTATTTAGACTTTTAAATCCAGTTTTGCTTTTAGCTTCGCGAAAAAGGGTGATGAAGTGTAGAAGAGGTACTGCCCAGGTTTTGGATTTGGAAATCTTGCACGGATTGCTGTTGGTATTTTGGGCATATCGTTTTGTAAAAAATTGATGTAGGGTTAATTCGCAATTGTATGGGACCCTAAGACACATGTATATAACTTTCGTTAAGGACACAAATCTTGTTTCCTTGAATTACCCCTTCGAAACTAAACGACAATACAAGACAGTAGGCTGCCCAGAATTCACGTTTTGAAGTTTATGGTGTTTTTATATGGTGTATTACACCCCTTTTATGCTGCTGGAAGTTTAAAAATGTCGTAGAAATGCTCGACGTTCGAAATAAACTAAATTGGAATTGCTATAGTTAAATTGTCGTCGAAGGATAGTGTTGTTCGTGTGAGGTGCTGCTGCAGGGGTGTGATGTGTTTTTTCAGTGCCTAAATATCTTCTAATGTGGTTTGGGGTGCCGCTGGTGGAATCCACACGACCCCTCGTTGCGTATAATGAAAGGCTTTACAAAATAAAGGCTAGACACCCTATTGTGCTACCGTATTTTTGAATAAGTCGTTTGGAGTTTATGTTGTATATTGTTGGTGTGAATTTCTGCAAGTTGTTGTTGTTGGTTGGCTGTAGGTCTTAGGGACCTAATTGGAAATTTGGATAGGGCACATTATAGGGGAGGTGCTGCCCAATTTTCGTCGACGCCTTAGCGAATAATAGAACTAGTCGGGGAAACGACTAAGGAAATAGAATCCATTAATACTAAGGTGTAACCTAAGATGCTGGAAAGTTAAGAGTGTTTGATATTCGTATTACTTTCATGTTGAATAGGTTCAAAGGACGACGAGGCGAATGGGATAAAGAGTAACTCATAAGAGGTATGTAAAGCTATTCCTTCTTTTGGCATGTTTTGGTATAAATATGTAAAGCCTATATGTTCTTTCTTTTGGGCATGTTTTAGATCTAAGTGACAAGTGATATGTGTATGAAGCTTTGGGTAAATCTATTCATGAGCTCTGAACATGATTCATGATTCATAACTCGTGTCCATTGTTGAATGTTAAGACTCTTAAAGTAGTTAAGCTTCCATTCCTCAAGTCTTCTATATGCTGAGAAGTAGTGTATGTAAAGTTATTCTTCCTCTCTATTGGCGTGACTTAGATGTAAGTATTATATATATGAAGTTTGAATTTATTATACTCTTAAAACTCTAAGTGTGAGTTAAGGCTTTTGTTCACTTCCTACTGATTAGAACTCTTGTAACAAGTTAAGTCATTACTTTTCAAGTCTCCCATGTGATAGGAAGTGGTGCATGTAAAGCTTGTCTTTTCCTTCTTCTAGAAAGACTAGACTAAAGGTGCTAGAGGACATGGATTTGGATATTGCCCCATTTATAGATTTTGGATGTAACTCATGACTTGTACCCCCTTTTGAATGATAAGGGCCTTGAAGTAGTTGAACTACGACCCTTGAGCCTCTTATAGGTTGAATAGTGTTGGGATATGTAAGTTCCTATACCTAAGGGCTCTTGAACATGCTTGATGATGATATCTAAGGGATGTTTGATATGTTACAGAATTTTACGTGCACGTATATGCATTATGATATATATTTGGATCGGGCCGAATGTACCTCGACATATTTTTCTATGTAAGGATCGGGTCGTACGTTCCATGACAGATTATGCATTATATGGATCAGGCCGTCGTACCTCGACATTATTATGTATTATACGGATCGGGGCGTCGTACCTCGGCATTATTATGCATTATACGGATCGGGCCATCATACCTCGGCATCATCATGTAATATATGGATCGGGCCATCGTACCTCGGCATTATCATGTGACATATGGATTGGGCCATCGTTCCTCGACATGTGCTTGCTGTATACATGAATCGGGTTGTACGTCCCACAGTGCTAATAATATGCATATGCCTCTCATGATAGATGATGTGTTTGTAGAACCAAGTCCCCGAGCGGGCCGGATACGGTACGTTATAATGGTATACATGACTTTATTTTATGAGATGCAGGTACAGTACCCTATTAAATGCTATATTTGGTTTCTTTCATCCTTGTTTCAGTTGTTATCTCAGTTATGTATGCTTATATACTCAGCACATGTATCGTACTGACCCTCTTTTCTCGGGGGGGGAGGTGGTGCGTTTCATGCCCACAGGTACAGATGTTCATTTTGGAGATCCGCCAACTTAGGATTTCTGCTCAGCTATGTGGGAAGTGTTCCACTATTTCGGAGCCTAGCTTTTGGGTACCGGTCCTGCGATGTATATATTTGTTTATGCAGGGGTACGGCGGGGGCCCTGTCCCGCCATATGATGTCATTCCTATTCTTAGAGGTCTGTAGACATATGTGTGTGGGTTGTTTAGGAGTTTATTTCGGTTATGCCTATGCGATATGTTGTAAAAGCTATTATGTTATGGCAGCCTTATCGGTTGGCTTTCCCCTTCGTGATATGATGCAAATGAAAGAGGCCACACGTGTATGAATATTTTATCACCCACTGGGTTCATGTGTTCGGTTCCTATATCTAGGAGGCTATATGAACATGAAAACGTTTTAACCCATTGAGGTTTTTGTGAGCAGTATCACATTATACATAGTCCAATTTGACTATAGTCGACAGTTAGGTAAACGGGGGTCCAGGTCGGACCCCAGTCGCGGCCCACGGGGTTGGGTCGTGACAGAGTCACTAGTATAGAGATGGTACAAAATAAATGAGTACAAGCCCCAAAAAGTGGAACAAAAGTATATATACAACACTGGTTAGTCTCAAAAGTACAAAAAAGGGTCATCCAAGCTGAAGGAGACAAAAATGATGTCAAAATGGCATGTGCTCACCCGGTCTCCGGATCTGGCTGCAACAGGCTCGATTTATCCGCGACAGTAGCTTGTGCTCTGACCTATATCACAAAAGTAGATGCAGAGTACAGTATGAGTACCATATATAAGGTACTCAGTAGACATTATAGGCCGACAAAAAAGAAAAGGTAAAAGCAATATGGAAAAAGAAGAATAAGCCAAAATAGGAGTCGTAATAAGCATCAGAGATAAGGAAGGTAAATAACCAAACAAGCAGGAAGATACTATCTATAAAAACTAAAACTAGCTACACTCAACTAGGCCCCTATAAGACCAGTTGGGACACTCATGCAAAAGTTTAAATAAAACCCGAACGGACCCCATAAGCACGATGGGTACATAAAATAGCCACGACTACAAAGACTAGGAAATAAGAGTCTACGATACAAAGAACTGATGATAACTCCTTCTTCTTTCTGTTTAGATGAATTTGTATACATAAAATTTTCTTTGATGGGCCCAAGTCCTTCATTGTAAATGATTTGCTCAACTCCTTCTTAAGGACTACAATTCTAGATTTATTTCTGCCAATAATCAGCATATCATCTACATAAAGTAGTAAGATAATAAAATCATCATCAGATAACTTCTGAAAGAATACACAATGATCTGAAGAAGTTTTCTTTTATCCTTGATTTTCGAGGACAGATTCAAACTTTAAGTACCACTGCCTTAGACCTTGTTTCAAGCCGTAAATCTTTAGGCTGATCTATGTACATTTCTTCTTCTAAATCACTATGAAGAAAAGCAGTCTTTACATCTATCTGCTCAACCTCTAAATCTAGACTTGCGGCTAAGCCTACAACCATGCAAATAGAAGATATTTTCATAACAGGAGAGAAAATTTCATCAATGTCAACTCCCCTTCTCTGGCCAAAACCTTTGAAAACTAAGCTCGCTTTATATCTAGGTGAAGATGTATGTTGCTCTTGCTTTACTCTAAAGATCCATTTATTTGTCAAAACTTTCTTACCTTTTGATAACTCCCCTAACTTATATGTGCCATTCTCATGAAGTAACTTCATCTCATCTTCTATGGCTTCTATCTACTTATTTCTATAAGTATCTAACATAACTTCATCATAATCTTTAGGTTCTCCCATGTCAGTCAAAAGTATATACTCATTAGGAGAATAATGTATTGACTTCAGCTTCTCCCTCGTATATCTTCTATAAGAGGTTTCTGGAGCATCTGGAGTAGTCATTTGAATATGAGTTGGTGGATGATCAACCATAACATCATTGCTAGAAGCATCTTCAAGTTCTACACTCTGATGATCATTCTAATCTTGATCCCTATCGATATTAGTATCTTGGATTCCTTTATGTGCAAGATCAACATCAACCAAGATCTCATCAATCAGAGAATCTATTTTCTCAGTCTTGTTAATATCTTTAATTATTTTGTCTTCAAAGAACACAACATCATGACTTATGATAAGCTTCTTATCAATTAGATCATAAAAGAAATATCCAAACTCATCTTGACCATAACCAATAAAGATGCACTGCTTAGTTTTAACATTCAGTTTTGATCTTTCATCTTTTGGAATATGCACACAAGCTTTACACCCAAAGACTTTCAATGATAATAGGAGACATCCTTTGAAAACCAAACTCTGTTTAGAACATCACCATCTAAAGCAACAGTAGGAGACAAATTCATAACATAAGCAACAGTGTTAAGTGCTTCCGTCTAAAAGGAATTTTGAAGTTTAACCTCTGAAAGCACGCATCTAACTCTCTTAATAAGAGTTCTATTCATCCTTTCTGCCAAGCCATTCAATTAAGGCATCTTGGGAGGAGTTTCTAATGACAAATTCCTTGTGCTTTGTAGTAGTTATGAAAGGGACCAATATATTCACCATCATTAGCAGTGTGAATAAATTTTAATTTCTTTCCAGTTTGTCTCTCAAAGTAGGCTTGAAACTCCTTAACACATCAAGTACTTGATCTTTGGATTTTAAAGGATATACCCATAACTTGCGAGAATGATCATCAATGAAATTTGTAAAGTAAAGTGCACCACCTTTTGACTTCACTTTAAAAGGACTACACAAGTCAGAGTGTACTAGCTCCAGTAGTTCATACTTTCTTGAAGGAGGGTGATTGTGAAAATAAACTCTTTTCTGTTTCCATATAAGCAATGAACACATCTTTTCACCTTTACTTGTTTCACACCAGCAAGTAAATTCTTCGTAGCCAAATATGTGATCCCCCTCTCGCTCATATGACTGAGTTTCTTATGCCACAATTTTGACAAAGTCTCACTTTTTACCAAATTTATAGAGTCCCCTAGAATTGATCCTTATGTCATGTATAAATTTGAATTCTTTCCTCCTCGAGCTACAATGAATGAGCCTTTGGTGAGCTTCCATTGGCCATTGAATAAGTCATTGTAGTAGCCATCATCATCTAGTTATCCTACAGAGATCAAATTGAATGGAATGTCTGGAGCATATTTGATATTCTGAAGGACTAACATTGTACCAAGATTGGTCTTGAAACAAATCGTGCCAACACCATGCACCTTAACCTCACCAGCATTATCCATCTTTAACACGCCAGAATTAACAAGAATATAAGATGTAAAAAGGTCTTTTCTCGGTGTGACATGTGATGTAGCTCTAGAATCTACTATCCAACTTATATCTTGAGATATAAAATTGAAGATGTTTTTATCACAAGCAAATAGAAGGTCATCCGGACAACATCAACAACATTATCTCCATTATTTTCTTCTTTCTTTCGTTCTCTAAGGTCTTGCTTCAACTTATTGCAAAATCTTTTAATATGTCCTTTCTTTCCACAATGATGACATGAAATATTTTTATACTTGGATCTTGGCTTGCTTCTACTTTTACCTCTACTTCTCGAACCTCTGGTTTTACCTCTCCCTCGATCTTCTATAAAGAGAACGTCTAAGTGAGGATGTGCCTTGAGATCTTCTTCTGACTTCTTTAATCAACATACCACTTTTTGCATATTCCATAGTAATCTTACCACTAGAAGCAGAATTTGTTACAGAAAATTAAAGAGTTTTCAAAGAATTTGGTAGAGTATTAAGAAACCAAAGTCCTTGTATTTCATCATCAAAATTGACACTCATTCCTGACAGCTGATTAAGAATACCTTGAAAATCATTTATGTGGTCAAGAATAGGACTTCCCTCCTTGTATTTAAAGGTCATTAATTGCTTTAGCAAAAACAACTTTTTATTGCCAACTTTTGAAGCGTAAAACGTCTCCAACTTTTTCCACAATGTTCTAGGATATGTATCATTCACAATATGGTTGTGAATATTATGTTCAACCAATTTCCTTATATATCAACATACATTTTGGTGCTCAAAATCTCAATTTTCATCTGTCACATTCTCAGATTTATGAGCAGCAAAAATGGGAAGATGCATCTGTTTCATGAACAGTAAATTTTTCATCTTGCTCTTCCATATGTTGTAGTTACTCCTATTTAAATACACCATCTTTCTCATATTCCCCTCCATCAAAAAAATCCTTGATAGACACCAAGGCTCTGATACCACTTATTAAGACAGAAAGACGCAAACCCAAAAATAGAGAAATAAAATAACACCAAATTTAATGTGACAAAACCCTTCGAATCAATGGTAAAAACCATGAGATATTTGAGAGATACAAATTTATCTACTATAATAATAAGAGAGTTACAAATATTCTCCTAAATGGCTACACAACAATTACCACCAACAAAAGTAGTAGGAAGAAAAACCACCCAAAATAGAGCTGCTATTTAGGACATAAAACAAGATATTTCTGACATCCAAATTTGATCTCCACCATTGAAATAAAATACTAAGATGTTAGAAACACACATTAAAAATATCAGCCCGATCCAATGGTAATGCATCGGCAAATACAATTTGAAGGTTGCTGGTCGGAGAGGCAAAACTGCTGCAGAAAACACCTTTTTCTTCTCTTTTTCTCTTGTTGAAAGCTCTCTCAAAAACCTCTCTTATGTTCCTAATGTCTCTCAAAGACACTACCAATGATAAATTGCATAATTCTCTCAAATCATCCTAATAGAGTGATACTTTTTCCTAAAGCCAAAACCAACTCCAAATAGGATTATAATTTCAATCCTTTTCCAAATAGAATTGAGAACCAAATTAGGAGAATTATTGTAATCTCCTCCTCTGTTCTTATATATATATATATATATATATATATATATATATATATATATATATATTAATCACTACACTACCATATTTTAAATATAAATATTTGTCCTTGTCACTTCTATGTGTCATATATATATATATATATTTATATTAATCACTACACTACCATATTTTAAATATAAATATTTGTGCTTGTCACTTCTATGTGTCAGATATATTGGTTTAGAAATCTTTGTTCCTAATGACATCTAGTGTGAACAAGGCTAGTAAAATAGTTACTAGTGTGAACAAGGCCAGTAAAATGATTTCTAGTGTGAAAAAGACTAGTTAAGTGATTACTAGTGTAAACAAAGTAGATAAAATAATTTGGCTTCATTATTATATCTGCAATTGGTAATGGAAAATTACATGATGGAAAATGATAAAATTTCTAGTGGCAAGAGATGTGTTGAAAGTGTTGATCCCTAGGAAACAAAGCCAAAATACATTGGAGCCAAAAGAGTTCACCTAAGTCATGTGAACTTTGTAATCTTTTCTTCTATTTTATATACAAACACTTATGAGTAATGATAGTTCTTTAAAACTGAAGAAGCTTATAGAGTTAAGGTCAAGTTCTTCTATTCTCTTATAGTTTGACAACGTAAGTTAAAATGGAAAAGGGTTTCTTTAAGGTCTTCAACCCTAAAACTAGTGCAAAAAAGATGGTAAGTGTACTTCCTCCATATAATGACCTCCGAGGTTATTTTCATGATTTTATGTGTTTTTAATATTGTACCCCTATCGATACCTTTTTTACAGCTCATATTCGATATTGGGATAGGTGGCATGCTTCCCAAGGTGTTCGGTTGAGTCTTGAGGTGGTTTCTCCATTCTTGAAGCTTTAGTCTTGAAAGAGTTAACTTTAGTCAACATCCTATAATTCGAGTATCGTATGAGAATTCCGATGATTCCACCATGTCCGGAAGGTCTATTTTTGTATAAAAGGAAGGTAGGTTTAGGTTTTGGAGTCTTCGTTTTGAGTTTGTACGATTTATCATTTTAACTTTAAAGTTTTGACTAAGTTTGACTTCAGTCAACATTTTGAGTAAATGCGCTCAGATGAAAATTTTGTCTGTGCGATTAGCTCCAGAACACCAAGTTTGGTCTAGAATGACCTTTGGTTCAGTTTCCAAGGTGATCATAATGATTTTTTGGTCGTTTGGACCTCTGTTAGGAAATCTGTCGATTACGTTGAATTTAAAATGCCATTTCCAGTTGGGTAGTATAGTTTGCTTATGTCAACGACATTTCGAATGAGTTTCGATCCCCTATTAAGGGACTTGTTTCCCTTTGTGAAATGCACCAGCACAACTGCTGGTGCACCTAATATTTACTCTTCATGTTTACCGGCCCACAGCCACGTTTGTGGAGTTGTGGACTTTTGCTCTCCATGTTCGTCGGCCTTTGGCTGTGTTCACGAAAGTATGGATGGTTGTTCTCTGCTTTTGAGAAGGCCAAATGGGGCCTGACAGTGAGGTCTTTTAACACTCGTTGCCAGCCCCTATTGCCCCATTTCCAACATCTTAAATTTTAGGAGCAAATCTTGATTATTTTTGATCATTCTCGTTCTGATGCATTGGGGATTCTTGTGGGAACATTTCGAAACCCTTTTCTGTCCTAAAAAACTTGTAAGTTTCGTATAAATTTTGTTGTTTCTAACATTTTTGAACTATTCTAGGACTTGAATTAGGTGGAGGTTTTTGAGATCTTCGGGTGCTCATAATGTGCCCATTTTTGGAGCATAACTTTCTTTAGATATTTGGGACCTTGTGACGAAGTTGGTTTTTTGATTTTGTGCATAGGTCCCAATGTCAAATTTTGATCCAATCCTAGTTTTGTTTCTAATTATAGCAATATGGGTATCGTTGCCTTTATTTTGATGTGTTCATCGATAATTTGATAGAGTGGCATCGTTCGGAGGCGGTCCGGAAAGGAAAAGCTCAAATTTAGTGGTTCTTGTGTGGTTTCGGCTTTTAGGTAAGCTATGTTTTACTCTTGTTATACTTGTCTTGGTTAGAATTGTATATTTTGAGTAGAAATGCATGATTAGGTTGATAACTTAAGAGTTGCTACCCCATTAAGCAATTTGGAGTCGATGATCATGGTTAGTGACTAATTTAGGGTTTTAGCCTTTAGATCCTTAGTCTAGGTGAAATCTTGATTTGTTTTGGATTGCTTAGAATCCTTATAACTCATTCGGTTGTCACTTGTTGTGAATTTTAGCTTATGCTTGTGCCTTGTTTGCCTTGATATTGAAATGTTGGGCCTGAGGCCACGTTTTTGGTATATCAGAGTCTAAGGTTGGTGATTTGTTTCCCTTGATGGGATTTTACATTGATGCATCTCTATGGTATTTTGTGGGTTGAGATTATTTAATATAGTTGGCTATGTATGGTTCTTCCCATACCCCTTTTCCCGTAACTATAGTTTTATGCTTCTCTCTTATTACTCATGGTATCATCGTGCTGCTTTTTATATATTTATTCTTTCTGAGCTCAGTCAGCATATGATGCGTACTAAGTACCCCATGTTTTGGTACTCATACTGCACTTCTGCATCTTTTTTATGCAGCTCACAGTTCAAGCCACACTCAGCGCGCGCTTGAGCATCTGTAGCTGTGCCAAATTTGGATTGTTGGGAGCTCCCGGCGTTCAGAGACTTGCTATTTTCCTTCTTTTGTACTCACTTATACTTTTTGGTTAGTTAGATCTATATTGTATATATATACATTACCAACTTTTGTACTTAGTAGATCCTGTATAGGTGACACTAGATCCTAGGTTGGTCAAGTGCTAGTCCATCAGATTTGGCAACTTTCGAGCCTTTTTGTATATTTTGTATCGTATTTACATATTTATACCTTTGCCCAATTTTTTTGTTATATTTGTCTTGCTTCCACCTTCTTATATTATTTTTATCTAATTAATAAGATTTGACTTCTACTTGATTTGGGGTTTGTAATGACTTCCAAGGTTATTTTCGTGCTTTTGTATGTTTTTCCCATCTTACCCCTCCCTGTAGCTTCTTTATAGCTCTCATGTGATGCTGGGATGGGTGGCACACTCCTCAAAAGGGTTCAATTGAATTTTTAGAAGGTTTGGCCATTCTTGATGTTTAAGTCTTGAAAGAGTTGACTTGAGTCAACCTTCGGAGATTTTGTTATGGGATGACTATTTCGTCTATTCCATCAGCTCCAGAAAGGTCATTTTGTTCTAGAAGAAAGGTTGATTTAGTTTTGCAGACTTTTTTTTGAGTTTGTGTGATTAGGCGTTTTAACTTTAAAGTTTTGACCAAGTTTAACTTCAGTCAACATTTTTAGCAGATGCACTCGAATGAAAATTCTGTCAATGCGGTTAGCTCTAGAATGCCAAGTTTGGTTTAGAATTACCTTTCGTTCGCTTTTCGAGGCTTTTGGTCTAATACCAAGGTCCATTGTGGAAAATGGCATTTGGTTGTGGGACTCACTTTTCTGTAAAAAGACCTTGTATAGAAATTATAATGTGTTGTTCAGTCTGGAGCACCAAATTTAGTAGAGTAGCATATTCCATTTACATGCATGTGGTTCCGAATGAATTTGGAACACCCCATCGGAGAACTTGGCATGGCAAGCTCAATTTGCACCATTAGGCACTTGGTATCGTCGCTAAAGAGACTCCTGGTCGCTAAAGAGACTCCTGGTCTCTAAAGAGGCTAGGGTATTTCTAAAGCGACCAAGAAGAAGGCGATGGCTATTCTAAGGCTTGCAATTGGTGGGGTTGTTAAGTTTTTCGGTGCTCGGAATATGCCCATTTTTGGGCACAAGTTCCTTGAGTTGTTTGGGACCTTTTGATGGAGTTGGTTTTTCGATTTCATACATAGGTCCTAATGCCTAATTTGAACCTGATTTTAGTTTAGTTTTTAATTATAGCAATATGGGCATCGTTGGCCTTGTTTTGATATTTTCTTCGATAATTTGATAGAGTGGAATCATTTGGAGGGGGCTCAGAAAGGAAAAACTAAAGTTTAGCAGTTCGGGTCTGGTTCCGGTTTCGAGGTAGGTTATGGCTTACTCTTGTTATACTTGGCTTGGTTAGAATTGGTATATTTTAAGTAGTAACATGTGATTAGATTGTGATGTAGATATTGATATCCTATTTAGTAATTTTGAGACGATGATCATCGTTAGTAACTAGTTTGGGTTTTAGCTGTTGGAGCCTTAGTCTAGGTGATATCTTGATGTGGTTTACATCGTTTAGAATCCTTAGAACTTTCTCCTAGGTGATTTGAACTTAGGATGCCGCTTGTTTGACTTGTTTGGTTTTGATTGGCCACTTGATATGATTTTTGGCTTATACTTATGCCTTGGTTTTTTATGGTATTGAAATATTGAGCCCGAGGCTGTGCTTTCAATAGACTTGAGTCTCAGGTGAGTGTCGTATAATTTCTGACATACTATATGCCTTATTGACCTCGTTGGTATTAAAGCCCAGATTAAGAGAAAAAGTAAAAGATGATAATATGAATTTTGGTTGATCCATAAATAAGAGGGATTTAAGGAAAACCGGTAACATCTTATTTATTGAAATTCATAGTTGATGAGCTCTAGGTATGATTCTGGGCGGCCCTTTTATTGACTTTGGGCTACACTTTATTTCATTTGATAAGCTCGAGGTGTGAATTCAGGGCAGCCCATTGATACATATTCTGGGTTATTATTTTGATGTTAATGAGATCGAGGTATGATTCCAGGTGCCCCATTATTTGATGAGCTCGAGGGTTATTCCGAGCGCTTTATGATACTTCTGGAGGATATTGAGCCTTAACTACGAGTTCTAATTTTGCAATCCCCCGATATTTTATCAGTTGAGATTATTATTGTGATGATATGATTGGTTTGATTTACTTGATTGCCATATGATTATTCCCGTACTCTCTTTTACCATATTTGTAGTTTATTGTCTGGTTTTATTATTATTAGTATCATCGTACTGATTATTATATATTTATTCTTTCTGATCTCGATCGCCTATTATGCCTACTGAGTACCCTATCTTTTGGTATTCATACTGTACCTCTTCATCTTTTTGATGCAGCTCCCAGTTTGAGCCACCCTTAGTTTGCGCCTGATCATCTATAGCGGTGTCAGATCCGGATTGTGGAGAGCTCCTGGTGTTCAGTGTTATATCCCATATTTTCATACGTCGAGTCATTCGGAAGAGAATCGACTCAAGTTAAAGACGATATCATTTTTGGACACGAAGTAGAAATCTTTAATTTCCAATCCTAATTAGAAAATATTTTGGAGATTTGGAGTTCATTTAATTGGGATTAGATGACTAAATAAGAGTTAGTGATTGATTAAATTAATTAGACTAAGTAATTGTGTGGTCCCCACCTAAATTAGTTAATTAATAAGATGGATCGATTCTAGTTAATTAATAAAATAGATAGAAGACATGTAGAGAATGTCACATGGAAGGCTAGGGGCTAACTATAGAAAGAATTAAAAGACTAAGTATTAAAGGAAAATGCTGAAAATTATTTCATTCTTCTTCTTGACCAAATTAACTTAGAGAAAGAAGTGAGGGTTGTAGAGAAAGAGGGTCTCGGTCAAGCCTTAGGTTTGAGGGAGAAATTAAAGGGTCAAGTGTGGTTTTTTTCATGTGGATGGAAGCAAGGATGAAGTATTTAGGTCTGCAAAAACTTTGATGAATCAAGTCCTCAAGTTTAAGCAAATAGTGTCCCTATAGCTTAAGGTAAGATTCAATCTTTCTTTTACACATTTTGGAGGTAATTTGAACTTTTATGAGTTGGTAAATGTGTGATGAATGTATGAAATTATGGGTATTGATGATTGAAACATGTGGGAAATGTTGGGGGCTATTTGGTGTAGAAAAATGGTGAATTAAATTTCCTTAGTATTTTGATTGTTAATTTTATGGATTCTATGAAGGTAATTAGTGGTTAAAGTAGAAGTTGTAATTGTTTGTGGGCTATTGTATAACTTGGTATAAAATTAACATGGTTTTCTTGAAATTAAATGTGATGTTGCTATTATGGGGATGTTGTTATATGTCAAAAAATCAGATGAGAAGATTGTATGAAATAAGGTATAAAAATTGGAGGTGGTTTGCTTGGCGTGTTGTAGGTATTCATAAGATTTTTGAGCATCTTTATGTGGTTAATTAGGGGCTTTTTGATAGTTTGTTTTTGTTCTTGTTGATCTTGAAAGATTACTGATAGTTAAGGTTATATGTTGTGTTGCATGTTGGTTGGGTTGTTGTAGCAATATTTCGATGAAAACGTTAAGACTATCGACCATTAAAGGTGACTTAAGATAAAATAGTCTTTTGTAGATTTGGATAGTTATTAGATGTTATGAATGTGGGCTGCTCTAATGTAGAAATAATGTTATGATGAAAAAGTTAACTTGTATTAAATAGAATTGGATGTAAGAAAACTCCATGATTAGTGTTGGTATTGAAATGGATAGAATTGGAGTTGCTTGAATTAGATTGGGATGATTCTTGTTGTTGGATTATGTGTTAAAAGTTAAGGGATTGTATATGTTAATGTTAGATTTCCATTTTGGTCATTTTGGGGTTGTTCTAAGACAAGAATAGTGGATTAATTTCAACTAATGTTGTAGCTATTATTGTGGCTAATTATATTATGAAAATAAAAGGATTCGATATGTCAAGTTGGAGTTGTAATTGAGTTAAGGGTTGGTTGTAACGTGTGGCTGCTTGTGTTGATTTGAAAGATTAAATGTAGCTATGATTATGAATTGTATGGTTAATTGTTAGGATGTTATAAATCATTTCATTAAGATGTGGTGGTTGTAACCTGTTGAGAGTAATTCAATAGCACCGTAGTCGTCATGTAGATAACTAATGAAAGTCAAAGGTTATGTGGGTTGTTTGGGGTATTTTTTAATATCGTCTTGGGTTGTCTTGACATGGCATTTGAATGTGTGATTATTGATTTTGCTTGGTGATTGTATGGCTGGTTTGGAAGAGGGGAAAGTGAGTGGTATAGGGGAGGTGCTGTCTAATGTTTTTTAGAAATAACCTACTAACGATAAAGTATGTTTTATGCCTTTCCTTAGCTTAACCGTAGTTCTTAGCATTTTAATATTGGTTGAGAAAATATTGGGCCGCATCTAAATATTGTGTGCAAGTAAACGCTAAAGGTATGTAAAGCTAACCTTTCTTTCTTTTGGCATGATCCATATGAAACAAACGGATGACAAATGTATAAATTCCAAAGAAACTCTTATTCTTGGATATACTAGGATGACTAATATTCTTGATTTCGATAACTTATATCGTTATGTCTTGATCATGTGTATGCTTCCAGCCGTCCTAGTTGGTGTAACTCATATTTTGGTATAATTCATATTTCCGTATCATCCATATTTGGTATAATTCATAATGACAATAGAAGAGTACTTGAAATACTATTGTCTTGGATTTCAAATGATGGTTCATTTTGATTATTTCATTAAGTCTCTGATGATGATCAAATTACATATGATTGCTAATGATACCCTATTCATGTATATTTTTATTGTATTATCCACTGAGTTCTACGATAGGCCAGGTATGTTATCATGTATGGATTCTACTATATTATTCACCGAGTCCCTTACTAGAGGGTCGGGTACGTGATATGATAATATGATGTTATGATGATATGACGATATGATTATGGCACCGAGTCCTATGACAGACCATGTATGATATATGTGTACACGATTTTATTCACCGAGTCACACAATGGGCCGGGTACGGCATATGACCATCATATGTATGACTTAATTTATAAAATATAGGTACAGTGATTTCTTGATTTTTATAATTGTTTCCTGAATCTCTATTTCAGATGTGATCTCCTTTATGGTATTTTATGTTTTATATACTCGATATATATTTGATACTGACCCCATCTCTTTGGGGGGCTGCATTTCATGCCCGTAGGTTCAGATATTCATTTCGGGGATCCGCTAGCTTAAAATTTCCACTCAGCTGTTTTGGAGTGCTCCATTGTTCTGGAGCATAGAGTTTTGGTACCGATCTCTTGATATATATATTTGTTTATTAAGGGGTACGGCGGGGCCCTGTCCTGCCATATGCTACTGTTAATACTCGTAGAGGTCTATAGATATGTGTGCATTATATATATATGTTATCCAGCTGTGCTAGTATGACTTATGTTTTTGAATGTTCCCATTCATAGTGGCAGCCTTGTCGGCTTGCATATGTACATGTTTATTTTGGGAATGTGGTTTATTGTGGCAGCCTTATCGGCTTACGTACTATGTTATTTTATATTTTGAAAATGGTGAATCCCCAAGAGACAGGGGCTAGTTTGACTTATGTTTTTGAACGTTCCCATTCATAGTGGCAGCCTTGTCGGCTTGCATATGTACATGTTTATTTTGGGAATGTGGTGTATTGTCGCAACCTTATCGGCTTACGTACTATGTTATCTTATATCTTGAAAATGGTGACTCCCCAAGAGACAGGTGGTTTTGGTATGTATATATATATATATATGTGACAGTTTTGAGATGATGCTTTGTCCGTATAAAATTCATGTTATGTTAGTGTTGATCAATTAGAGATAACAGGTGTGTATATGAGTGTCCAGTTCGGGTACCAGTCATAGCCTACGGGGTTGGATCGTAACAAAAGTGGTATCAGAGCAGTTCATCCTCGGAGTGTCTACAGACCGTGTCTAGTAGAGTCTATTTATCAGTGTGTGTTGCACCACATCTATAAATAGGAGGATACAGGATATTTAGGATATTATCCTTTCTTTTTACTTTAAATCGTGTGATAGAGCTACATTATTAGGATAATTCCTCCCTAACGAATTAATATGTTAATAGCGATGCCTCCAAGGAAAGCGATTGTTGCCCAGAAGGGCAAGTCAATAGTAGGAGAGACTAGCCAGATCCCGAGAGTTACTAAGGTGCGTGCCCAGTTTATGCCTGATGTTGTACTTCAATCGATCAGTTCTATTACACCACTACCATTAGAGAAGCTTGGAGCAGTAGCAGATGCAACTACGGATCAGGGGGCAGCTTCACCACCAGCTCTAGAGGCTCTAATGCCTAAGCCTCCAGCTCTTCATCTAGGGGCAGAAGATGGGGCTATGAGAGATAAAGTTCAGTTACTGACCAGAATAGTGGCAGAGCAGGCTCGTTGGCATGGATTGGGGGTTGACTATATGGATAGACATGATAGTTTAAGGGCTCATGACTTTATGACTTGTAACCCCCCAGAGTTCTATGGTTCAAGGCATGGGGATGACCCGTAGGAGTTTATTCGATAGGTGCAGTGTATATTGAGGATAATTAGGGCTTTTGAAATTGAGTCTGTTGAGCTAGCTTCATATCGACTGCATGATGTAGCTGTTAATTGGTATGAGACATGGGAGTTATCTAAGGACGAGGGTTCTCTTCCAGTGGTATGGGATGAGTTTGTAGAGGCCTTTCTTGGCCACTTTCTACCTCCATAGATAAGACGAGCCAGAGTTGATAGATTCTTACAATTGACGCCGAATGGCAGAAGTATCAGAGATTATATCTTTGAGTTTGACTTGTTGGAGAGACATTGGCCCGTTATTATAGTTGATATGGACGAAAGAGTGCATCGATATGTGATAAAGATGGATCGTTATTTGATTGATAATTGTATGGTAATGGCTTCTTAGCCAGGTATAGATATTGCTCTGGTACAGGCATATGCATAGAGGGGTAGAGGATCGGCATAAAGGGTATCAACCCAATAGAGATCATGATAGAGGCCAGCATAAAAGAGCTAGATCAATTAGTTGTTTTAGGGATTTTCAAGGCAAGGAGCCTCAAAAGTATTATAGATAACCTCTTAGCGATCCCGGAGTGCATCCCCATAGTTCACACGTAGGAGATTCGATAGCACAGGGTATTTAAGAGCTGGTGAGAGATCTAACGTTTCAGGTTCATAGATGAAAAAGGGTTTATACCAGTCAAGGCCCTCTTTGCCTCGGTGTACTCATTGTGGTAGGCCATATTTTGGGGAATACTATTTCACTATAGGTGCATAGTTTAACTGTGGCCGTCAAGGCCATATCATGAGCAAGTGTCCATTCAAGGGTAATCTAAGTGGTGCAGTTCAACCTACTGGGTTAGTTGTTGGTTCATCTTTTTCTGTGGCTATGCATCCTGTGGGGAATGGTATTCAAACATCAGCAGGTCATAGCAGAGCTTCTAGTTCTAGCGGTCCTTCGAACTATATATATGCCTTGGCTAGTAGACAGGACCTGGAGGAGTCGCCAAATGTGGTTACAAGTATATTATCAATTTTCTCATGGGTGTATATTCATTGATAGATCTAGGCTCCACTCTATCATATATATATATCACTTTGTTGCTATTACAATTGGAATAAAATCTGAATTGATAAAACCATTTGAGGTAGCTACACCGATTGGAGATTCTGTTATAGCCAAGCAAGTATATAGAGATTGTTCATGATTATATAAAGCTATCACACCAAGGCAGATTTAATAGAGTTAGATATGACAGAATTTAATGATAATATGGGCATCGATTGGTTAGCTTCATGTTATGCTAATGTTGATTGTAGAGAACAAGTAGTTCGATTTCAGTTCCGAAGAGAGCCAATCCTAGAATGGATGGGCAATACAGCATTGCTGAGGGGTAAGTTTATTTCATAACTCAAGGCCAGGAAGATGGTTCGAAAGGGTTATATTCATTATCTAATCCATGTGCATGAATTGAAAAAAGAAGTACCGACTCTTCAATCAGTTTCGGTAGTTAATAAATTCCAAATGTATTTGTAACACCCTAATTTTTGTTTTTATGGGTTTTCTAAAGGATTGCCAGGTGATCCACGTTATTTATGAAGTTCTACATAATCTATTAATTTGGATGTATTAAATAATAAAGCTACTTGAGTACACGTCGAGCTTAGGTAGCAAGGATTACATAGGTTCTTAAAGTGAGATGAGATTACAAACCCACGGAAGAGGGAAAAGAAGGCATAGCACCTACTTGGACTAAGTAGGTGATGTACCTACTTGGACCAAGTAGGTGACACACCTACTTGGGGTGGACCCACACTGCCACGTGGCAGCTTTGGATTGGGCGCATAGATGTGATGGCTTCCTAGGGGTTGGACATATATCACCCCTAGGGGATGCCATGTGTCACACTCCAAGGGAGCATATATATACATGTAAAGTGATGATTAATTCTTGATAAGTCATCTTTTGCAATTAGAAAGTCATAGAAAAGAAGAGAAAAACTTAGAGAAAAGAGAGAGGCAACCACAGATTTGGGCAATTAAGGTAATCCCTCCAATTTCGTTCCATCAATTAATTGTCTAAGGTATTCTTTGGTTAAGAATAAGTGTTTAACAACATAAAATTTATAGTTGAGGCAGCGAGGAGGTTCTTTGTTCTTGGTAGCAAACCCATTTTTGGATATGACTGTCGTTAGTAATATTAGTATAACTCCTTGTGTAAATCTTCATTTCGAGTGATTCAAGAGTTTTTGGAAAGTTATTTCATAGGTATATAACTTTAATTTAGGATCATAAACCTAGTTTTTCTTTTAGCTTCTCGAAAAAGGGTGATGAAGTATAGGGTACGTGCTGCCCAGATTTTGTTTTGGAAATCCTACATAGATAATTGTTGGTATTTTGGGCATATCTTTTTGTACATAATTTCTGTAGGGTTGATTCAAAATTGTATACGGCCCTATGAAACATGTATATAACTTTCATTGAGGTCACAGATCCTACTTCTCCCATTTACCCCTTCGAAAATAAGCAAAAAATACAAGACAATAGGCTGTCTAGGATTCCGGTTTGTATAGTTTGGGCTAATTTTTATTAATCTCATATTTAGTTTCAATATGATGAGATACTTAAACTTAAGTAGATATTTGATTATGTATTTAAGGTATATATGTGCTTATACAAGTTAAGAGGAACTGTTTGACGAAGTAGATTTTGGTTGGGTCTATGGCAGAGAGGAATTAAGCTCCTCGAGTTGTGGTAGAATCTGTTGTATGCTAAAATGCCAAGGTTCGTGTATAAACTTGAACTTGGAATATTTTACTTTATAAAATTTGACAACTCTTTCGAATTAAATTATAAGTTTCTTGATACTTGAGCCTGCAAATATTGATATTGATATTTTGAAACTCTTCAAGGTTTTTATTCAATACTTTGATATGCTTGTTCACTTAGGCTTTCTTTTACCTTATTTAGCCACCTACGACGAACAAGGGAGTTGAAGAATTTAATGTCTCCAATCCCAAAGTTTATACATCATTAAGCTTTATGATTAGCGATAGTTGTTTTCTATCATAGGTAATGTGTGGGACGAGGTATGAAGATGGTCATTTGGAGTAGACTTTTTAGAGCACTTGTGAAGATCACATCTGCATATGAATCTAGTTTTTGTAAATATTTTGGGGGACTTGTACATGATACATGTGACACTTATGTATAAAATTTTGAAGTCTTGTGAAAACAAAACTATATGCTTGTAACTTGAGCAGGGTGTCTAGTTTTGCTATTCAGGAGTGTGCTATTAACTCAAGTCATGCCTGTACTGCATTTATATGTTGGCTTGTCATTTTGCACAAAGGAAGATAATAGTTTTGTAATAACTACTGGTTCGAGTTTTGTGTATTTTATGGACCTGTAATGGTGTTGACTATTTGTGATTTAAAAACAACTACCTTTTGTTTTGTAATTGGCATCCTCCTAAAGGGGATGCTACAAGTGTTGGTATCAGAGCCTAGGTTTATGATTCTAGGACTTTTATTGTGACTTGTTGGTATACTGTTTGTTTTTGTTACATGTTGTTTTTTTATATACTGCATATGCATCATGTACATGTCCCTAATGCAATGTGATCTTCCCTGATGAAGGAATCAAGTCGTGGCATCTTCTACTTCTAATAGACTTATGGAAGCCGTTCTTTAGGGTTTAAATACCTCTAATGCCCAACTTCACCTACATGAAGGGGTTGGAGAACATTTTTATAATTCTAATCCTCCTAGTACAAGGGTATCTGAAGAGGGAAGTAATCAGGGTACGAGAGTTGGGTCACACCCTCCAATTAGTCATAGTGCCCCCGTTGTTGATCCTCTTTTTCAACAAATGACTGATTTATTTCATCATATGACTAGAAGGATGCCTGCCCCTGATCAAATGAACTTCGATAAAATGAGAAAAATGGGTGGAGTTGTGTTTGAAGACACTGTTGACCCTACAGATGCCGAGCAGTGATTGGAATGGATTGAAAGAGTGTTCGAGTAGTTAGAGTGTTCTGACACTGCCAAATTTAAGTATGCTGATCTTAAGAGGCGTGAAATTGAGTATCAAGTAGGACATAAGGTCTTTTTAAAGGTTTTTCCATGGAAAAAGATTATGAGATTTGGCTAAAAAGGAAAACTTAGTCCTCGATTTATTGGACCATATGAAGTACTTGAGAGAGTTGGTCCAGTTTCATATAAACTGGCTCTTCCACCGGAATTAGATAGAATCCACAATATCTTCCATGTTCCTATGCTTAGAAGATATCACTCCGATTCATCTCATGTTCTCCCTGTCGAATCCATTGAGATAAGTCCTAACTTGACATATAATGAGGAACCTATCCAAATCTTGGCCCGTGAGACAATAGAGGTTGGAAATAAGAAAGTTGCTTTAGTAAAAGTCCTTTGGAGGAATCAGTCTGGCAATGAAGAAACCTGGGAGCGAGAAGGGGATATGCAAATTCAGTATCCACATGTTTTTTGAGTATAAGGTAAATTTTGAGATGAAATTTCTTAAGGGGGGAGAGTTGTAACACCCCAATTTTCTTTTTGTGGTTCTTCTAAAGAATTGCCAGGTGATCCACGTTATCTATGAAGTTCTACGTAAGCTATTAATTTGGATGTCTTACATAAAAAAGATACTTGAGTACACATCTAGCTTAGATAACAAGGATTACATAGGTTCTTAAACTAAGACGAGATTACGAACCCACGGAAAAGGGAAAAGGAGGCATAGCAAATACTTGAAACAAGTAGGTGATGCACCTACTTGGACCAACTAGGTGACACACCTACTTAGGGTGGACCCATGTTGCCACATGGTAGCTTTGGATTGGGCGCATAGATGAGGTGGCACCCTAGGGGCTAGACATGTGTCACCCCTAGGGGCTGCCATATGTCACACTCCAAGGGAGCATATATATACATGTAAAGTGATGACTACTTCTTGATAAGTCATCTTTTGCAATTAGAAAGTGAGACAAAAGAAGAGAGAAACTTAGAAAAAAAAGAGAGGCAGCCACGAATTTGGCCAATTAAGGTAAAATTTATAGTTAGGGTAGCGAGGAGGTTCTTGTTCTTGGTAACAAACCCGTTTTTGGATATGACTGTCGTTAGTAATATTAGTATAACTCCTTTTGTAAAGCTTCTTTTTGAGTGATTCAAGCTGTTTTGGAAATATATTTCATAGTTATATAACTTTCATTCAGGCTCGGAAACCTAGTTTTGCCTTTAGATGCTCGAAATATTATGATGAAGTATAGGGGAGGTGCTGCCCAAATTTTGTTTTGGAAATCCTACATGGACAGCTGTTGGTATTTTTGGTATATCTTTTTGTATAGAATTTCTGTCGGGTTCAATTAAAATTATATGCGACCCTAAGACACATGTATATAACTTTCATTGAGTCTACAAACCTACTTCCCCCATTTACCCCTTCAAAACTGAGCAACAATACATGACAGTAGGCTGTCTAGAATTTCGGTTTGAATAGTTTGGGCTGATTTTTATTAATTTCATGTTTAGTTTCGATATGATGAGATGCTTAAACTTAAGTAGATATTTTATTGTGTATTTAAGGTATATATATGTGCTTATACAAGCTAAGAAGAACTATTTGACGAAGTGGATTTTGGTTGGTTTATGGAGGAGAGGAATTGAGCTCCTCGAGATGTGGTAGAACCTGTTGTATGCTAAAATGCCAAGGTTCGTGTATAAACTTGAACTTGGAATATTTTACTTTCCGAAATTTTAAGTATATTGATGGGTTGTTTTCTTACTCTTTGTCTTATATCGTGGTATGATTATTATATCAAGTATTGCAAAACTTTCACTAAATAACTCACTTGTATGTATTGCTTGATTATTTTGCATTCTTATTGGGACTTTGTCCTTCTTATTATGGTGACTTGTCATTGATATTGGCATGCCTCTCAATTCGGATCTTGTCCATCTTGACTTTGGATTTATATTTCGTTTTGATGATGGGGTTTCGTCCATTATCGAGTACGAGTGAAAAGCCACTTTCAGCATGGTTCTTGATTCTCTTGATATTGGGTGACGATGCTTCTTGATTTCAGGGTTTTGGTTCATCTTGATATTGATTGTGCTTAGTTTGAAGGCATGACGTACCTATTAGGTAAAATTGATTATTTGACAAATCTTTCGAATTAAATTATAAGTTTCTTGATACTTGAGCCTTCGAATATTGATATTGATATTTTGAAACTCTTTAAGGTTTTTATTCATTACTTTGATATGCTTGTTCACTTGGGCTTTCTTTTACCTTATTTAGCCACCTATGACGAACAAGGGAGTTCAAGAATTTAATGGCTCCAAGCCCAAAGTTTATACACCATTAGGCTTTATGATTAGCGATAGTTATTTTCTATCGTAGGTAATGTGCAGGATGAGGTATAAAGATGGCCATTTGGAGTAGACTTTTTGTAGCCCTTGTGAATAACAAATCTGCATATGCATCTAGTTTTTGTAAATATTTTGGGGGACTTGTACATGATATATTTGGCACTTATGTATGAAATTTTGAAGGCTTGTGAAAATAAAACTATATGCTTGTAAATTGAACAGGGTGACTGGTTTTGCTATTCGGGAGTGTGCTATTAACTCAAGTCATACCTGTACTGCATTTATATGTTGGCTTGTAATTTTGCACAAAGGAAGATAATAGTTTTGTAATAACTACTGGTTCAAGTTTTGTGTATTTTATGGACCCGAAATGGTGTTGACTATTTGTGATTTAAAAAAATCTACCTTTTGTTTTGTAATTGGCATCCTCCCAAAGGTGGTGCTACAGTATTCCAGATGAACTTCCAAGTCTTCCTCTTGAGCGGGAGATAGAGTTCACTATAGATGTATTTCCATCTATTCAGCCTATATCTATTCCTCCCTACAGAATGGCACCCGTAGAGTTAAAGGAGTTGAAAGAGCAACTATGAGATTTGTTATAAAAAGGCTTCACTAGGCCCTACACATCACCTTGGGGAGCACTGGTATTGTTCTTGAGAAAAAAAGATGGGTCACTGCGTATGTGTATTGATTATAGGCAGTTGAACAAGGTGACAATAAAGAATAGATATCCCCTCCCCAGTATTAATGATTTATTTGACCAGTTGTACGGTGCTAAGTGTTTTTCGAAAATACACATGCAATCAGTCTATCACTAGGTACGGGTAAAGGAGGTAGATATTCCAAAGACTACATTCAGGACCCGATACATGCATTATGAGTTTAGGGTGATATCTTTTGGGCTGACCAATGCTCCATCAGTATTCATGGATCTAATAAACCAAGTGTTCAAGCCATTCCTTGACCTGTTCGTTATTGTATTTATTGATGATATTCTGGTCTACTCATGATCAGAAGAGGAGCACGTAGATCATTTGAGTACGGTACTTAAGGTTCTCCAGCATCATAAGTTGTATGCTAAATTCTCTAAATGTGAATTCTAGTTGACTTCAGTAGCATTCTTGGGGCATATTATTGGAGCTGATGGTATTCGAATAGATAGACAGAAAATTGAAGCCGTAAAGACTTGGCTTAGACATATGACACCTATTGAGGTACGTATTTTTCTGGGGCTACCACGATATTACAGGAGATTCGTAGGGAAGTTTGCTTCCATTTCAGTGCCTTTAACAAGGCTAACCCAGAAGGTAGCCAAGTTTCAGTAGACTAATGTTGGTGAACGAAACTTTTAATTATTGAAAAACAAGTTGATTACGGCCCCAGTTCTAACTCTTCTTGAAGGACCAAATGTCTATGTTATTTATTATGATGCTTATGGTGTTTGGATAGGTTGTGTATTGATAGAACATGGTAGAGTCATAGCCTATGCCTCCTAGTAGCTCAGAAAGCACGAAAGAAATTATCCAACTCATGATATGGAGTTAGCAGCAGTAATTCATGCTTTGAAAATATGGAGGCATTATCTATATGGCGTATATGTTGATATCTATACGGATCACAAAAGTCTCTAATATATCTTTAAGTAGAAGGAACTGAATTTGCAGTAAAAAAAAGTGGCTAGAGTTACTGAAAGATTATGATGCTGATATTCTATACCACCCAGGGAAAGAAAATATTGTAGAAGATGTACTTAGCCACAAATACATGGGTATCTTGGAAGATGTACAACCAAAGAAGGAAAAGATGGTCCGTGAGATTTGCGAATTAGCTAACCTCGGAGTCCGTTTGGCTGACTCTAATGATGGTGGAGTTTCTATTCGAGGAATTGCTGAATCCTCTATCATGGAAGGGGTAAAGCATTTCAGTACGAGGATCTTATTCTTGCACAGTATAGGGATGTAGCCTTTCAAAAGGAAAAAACCTCATTCGAGATCACACCTGATGGAATGCTAAGATATAGGGGCAGATTATGTATACCTGAGATTGCAGGGCTACGTCAATAGGTTATGGTAGAGGCACACTATGCCCGATATTCTATTCATCCAAGATAAACAAAGATCTATCATGATCTTAGATGTTTATAATAGAGGAATATCATGAAGAAAGACATAGCAGGGTTCGTATTCTAGTGCCCGAATTGCCAACAAGTTAAGATTAAGCATCAGAAACCTGGCGAACTATTATAGGAGATGGAAATCTCGACCTAGAAATAGGAAGTAATTAATATGGATTTTATTATAGGCTTGCCCAGCACTCCACCAAAGTATAATTCCATATGGGTTATTATAGATAGGCTAACAAAATCAACTCATTTTCTTCTAGTTAGAACCATATATTCAACTGAGGACTATGCAAGGATATATATCAAGAAGATAGTAAGACTTCATGGTATTCCCAAATCTCTTATCTCAGACAGAGGGGCTCAATTTATAGCTAGCTTCTAGAGATCATTCCAGAAGGGATTAGGAACACAGGTAAATCTTAGTACAACATTTCACCCTCATACTAATGGACAGGCTGAACGTACTATTGAGGTCCTATATTATTGACTTTAGAGATAGTTGGGATGATCATTTGCCACTTATTGAATTTGGTTATAATAATAGCTACCATTTTAGTATCTAGATGGCACCGTACGAGGCTTTGTATGGAAGAAAGTGTAGATCACCTATTGGTTGGTTTGATATTGGTGAAACTAAACTAATAGACCTAGATATGATTCAGCAATCAGTGGATAAAGTAAAGCTCATTCTAGAAAGAATATTAGCAGCCGAGAGTCGACAGAAATCATATAAAGACAATCGATGTCGAACCTTAGATTTTCAAGTTAATGATTGGGTGTTTTTTATGGTGTCACCCATGAAGGGGTAATGACATTAGGCAAGAAAGGGAAGCTTAGCCCGAGATACATTGGCCCTTATCAGATTACTTGTAGGGTAGGCAAGATTGTCTACGAGTTGGATCTACCATCTGATTTGGAAGCAGTACCTCCAGTGTTTCACGTGTCAATGCTTCGCAAATTTATAGGCGACCCTTCCAGAATATTTTCCGTAGATGATGTCCAGGTAATAGAGGAGTTATCATACGAGGAACAACCTATCACCATCCCGAATCGGCAGATTAGAAGGTTGCGAATTAAGGACGTGGCTTTCGTTAAGGTTTTGTGATGAAATAATAATAGAGAATAGATGATCTGGAAAGACGAGGAGGAGATAAAGATCAAGTACCCTTACTTTTTTCCTACACCTACAGGTAACTTAAACTACTCACTTGATTATATTGATTGCCAGAGGAAACTATATGTTATGACGATAAGGGAAAATTCCCCAAAATTTCTATAGAGCTGTATGGGACAAACTCAACATTCGAGGACGAATGTTCTAAAGGGGAGAATAATGTTATATCCTGTATTTTCATACGTCGAGTCATTCGGAAGAGAATCGACTCAAGTTAAAGACGATATCATTTTTGGACACAAAGTAGAAATCTTTAATTTCCAATCCTAATTAGAAAATATTTTGGAGATTTGGAGTTCATTTAATTGGGATTAGATGACTAAATAAAAGTTAGTGATTGATTAAATTAATTAGCCTAAGTGCTTGTGTGATCCCCACCCGAATTAGTTAATTAATAAGATAGATAGATTCTAGTTAATTAATAAAATAGATAGAACACATGTATAGGATGTCATGTGGAAGGCTAGGGGCTACCTATAGAAACCATTTAAAGACAGTCTTAAAGGACAATGCTGAAAAATTATTTCATTCTTCTTCTTGACCAAATTAACTTAGAGAGAGAAGTGAGGGTTATAGAGAAAGAGGGTCTCGTCCAAGTCTTAGGTTTGAGGGAGAAATTAAAGGGTCAAATGTGGTTATTTTTCAGGTGGATGGCAGCAAGGATGTAGTATTTAGGGCTGCAAAATATTTGATGAATCAAGTCCTCAAGTTCAAGCAAATTATGTCTTTATAGCTTAAGGTAAGATTCAATCTTTCTTTTACACATTTTGGAGGTAATTTAAATTTGTATGAGTTGGTAAATGTGTGATGAATTTATGAAATTATGGGTGTTGATGATTGAAGCATGTGGGAGATGTTGGGGGCTGTTTGGTGTAAAAAAATGGTGAATTAATTTTGCTTAGTATTTTAATTGTTAATGTTATGGATTCTATGAAGGCAATTAGTTGTTAAAGTAGAAGTTATATTTATTTGTTGGATGTTGTAGAACTTGGTGTAACATTAACATGGTTTTCTTGTAATTAAATAGGTGATTTTGCTTTCATGGGGCTGTTGTTATATGTCATCAAATTAGTTGAGAAGATTGAATGAAATAAGGTATAAAAATTAAAGGTAGTTTGCTTGGCGTGTTATAGGTGTTCATAAGGTTTTTGAGCATCATTATGTGGTTAATTAGGGGCTGTTTTGGTATGTTGTTGTTGTTCTTGTTGAGCTTGGAAGATTAATAATCTTTAAGGTTATAGGTTGTGTTGCATGTTGGTTGGGTTGTTGTATCAATGTTTCAATCAAAACGTTAAGACTATAGACCATTAAAGGTGACTTAAGATGTAATAGTCTTTTGTAGATTTGGATAGTTATTGGATGTTATGAATGTGGGCTGCTCTAATGTAGAAATAATGTTATGATGAAGAGGTTAACTTGTATTAAATAGAATTGGATGTAAGAAAACTCCATGATTAGTGTTCGTGTTGAAATGGATAGAATTGGAGTTGCTTGAATTAGATTGGGATGATTCTTGTTGTTGGATTATGTGTTAAAAGTGAAGGGATTGTATATGTTAATGTTAGATTTCCATTTAGGTCGTGTCAGGGCTGTTCTAAGACAAGAATAGTGGATTAATTTCTACTAATGTTGTAGCTATTATTGTTGCTGATTATATTATGAAAATGAAAGGATTCGATATGTCAAGTTAGACTTGTAATTTAGTTAAGGGTTGGTTGTAACGTGTGGATGCTTGTGTTGACTTGAAAGATTAAGTGTAGCTATAATTAAACATTGTATGGCTAATTTTTGGGCTGTTATAAATCATTTCAATAAGATGTGATGGATGCAACCTATTAAGAGTAATTTGAAAGCACTATAGTCCTTATATAGATAACTAACGAAAGTCGGAGGTTATGTGGGTTGTTCAGGGTATTTTTGAATATCGTCTTGGGTTGTCTTGACATGGCATTTGAATGTGTGATTGTTGATTTTGCTTGGTGATTGTATGGCTGGTTTTTGAAGTGGGGAAAGTGAGTGGTATAGGGGAGGTGCTGTCCAATTTCTTTTAGAAATAACCTACTAACGATAAAGTACGTTTTATGCCTTTCCATAGCTTAACCGTAGTACTTAACGTTTTAATATAGGTTGAGAAAATATTGGGAAGTATCTACATATTGTTTGCAAGTAAATGCTAAAGGTATTAAAGCTAACATTTCTTTCTTTTGGCATGATCCATATGAAATAAACGGATGACGAATGTATAAATTCCAAAGAAACTCTTAGTCTTGGATATACTAGAATGACTTATGTTTTTGATTTTAATAACATATATCGTTATATCTTGATCATGTGTATGCTTCCATCCGTCCTAGTTGGTGTAACTCATATTTTAATATAATTTATATTTTAGTATAATCCATATTTGGTATAATTCATAATGACAATATAAGAGTACTTGAAAGGTCTATTATCTTGGCTTTCAAATGATGGTTCGTTTTGATTATTCCATTAAGTCTCCGATGATGATCAAATTACACTTGAATTCTAATGATACCCTATTCGTACATATTTTTCTTGTATCATCCACCGAGTCCTACGATAGATCGGGTATGTTATCATGTATGGATTTTACTGTATTATTCACCGAGTCTCTTACTAGAGGGCTAGGTACGTCTTATGATAAATTGATGTTATGATGATATAACTATATGATTATGGCACCGATTCCTATGAAGGGCCAAGTATGGTATATGTGTACACAATTTTATTCACTGAGTCCCAAAATGGGCCGAGTACGACATATGACCATGATATGTATGACTTAATTTATAAAATACAGGTACAATGATTTCTTGATTTTTATACTTGTCTCCTGAATCTCTATTTCAAATGTGATATCCTCTATGGTATTTTATGCTTTATATACTCGGTACATATTTTATATTGACCCTCTCTCTTTAGGGGGCTGCGTTTCATGCCCAAAGGTACAGATACTGATTTCGGGGATCCGCTATCTTAGGATTTTCACTCAGTTATTTTAGAGTGCTCCATTATTTCGGAGCATAGACTTTTTGTACCGATCTCTTGATGTATATATTAATTTATTCAGGGGTACGACGGAGCCCTGTCCTTCCATGTGCTACTGTTAGTACTCTTAGAGGTGTGTAGATATGTGTGCATTATATATATATATGTTATCCAGCTGTGCTAGTATGACTTATGTTTTGGAACATTCCTATTCATAGTGGCAGCCTTGTCGGCTTGCGTATGTACATATTTATTTTGGAAATGTAGTGTATTGGGGCAGTCTTGTCGGCTTACGTACTATGTTGTCTTATATTTTGAAAGGTGACTCCACAGGAGACAGGTGGTTTTGGTATCTCTCTCTCTCTCTCTCTCTCTCTCTATATATATATATATATATATATATATATATATATGTGACAGTTTTGAGACGACACTTCATCCATATAAATTCCATGTCATGTTAGTGTTGATCGATTAGAGATAACAGATGTGTATATGAGTGTCCAATTCGAGCACCAGTCACGACCTACGGGGTTGGGTCTTGACATTCAGAGACTTGCTACTTTTCCTCTTTTGTACTGACTTACACTTGTACTTTTGGATAGTCAGATCTGTGTTGTATATATGCCCATTGTAATCTTTTGTACTTAGTAGCACCTATATAGGTGACATCTGATCAGGGGATTTGGTCTAGTGTAAGTTTGTTATTTTTTGTTATTATCAGGCATTTTGTATATTTTGTAATGTATTTACATATTTATACTCTGGCTCGACTTTTCTTTTGTTATATTCTTTTGCTTCTGCCTTCTTATATTATTAATAATTTAATTAGATAGAGATTTAATTTTTGCATTGGTTGGGTTTGGCTTGCGTAATTGGGGGTTATGGTAGGCGCCATCATGGCATGGATTTGGGTCATGCAAGATTTGGCTTGCCTACTCAGGGGTTATAATAGGCGTCATCATAGCCCGAATTTGGGTCATGCCACTTCGTTTTGATATGTGGGAAGGGGAAGGCCTCAGTGAAATTCAATCTGCAAAACTTATATACAAATGAACTTAGATCCCATAGTCTTTTACATTATTTTACGTATACTTTTCCTCTAATTTTTTCTTATGTAAATAAACATATATTTGATCTATATTTCTTATTGACTCTTTTTCTCAAACTTTTATTTAAGTAACATTTTTTTTGAAGATGTGGGTATTTTATAAGGGATAGAAAGTAAGAGGAGAGATGTCTTTGTGTGATGCAAATAAATTATTTTCTAACATTTTATATTTGTTGAATCTCCTAATTTTTATGCTAGTATTATGTAGATTTATTTCAGTCAATTTATGTGATAAATTACATATATAATTTCCAAATAATGATATTATGGGTGTTGATGGAAGTAACTTTGCGCAAGAACTATGAGAATACCTCAAATAGTTATATGCTTGAATTCGAACCTCAAAAGTTTGAAACTTTGAGTATTTGAAAAAAAATTCTTCCAATATTGATTGATTTTATAATATGGTCAATCTGATTTAAAGAAACTAATGTTGTTCTATATTTGTTTAAAAATAATGTTTTATTTTCTTCACAGAAAATCTTCATTGTTTATGTAAATTACAAGAATCGAAAGTTACCTAGAAAAGTTTCCCTTAGGGATCGGTTTGGGAATATGTGGCATATTAGAGTGATCAAAGAAGGAAGAGAGTTGTATTTTTACTATGAATGAGTGAAATTTATTAAGGATAACACTCTAGAGTTTGGAGACTTATTAATATTTGATAATGATGGTAAAGAAATATTTGACTTTAAATTACTTGAAATAACTAGATGTGAAAAGTAAAGAGATGGGGGTGAAAAGAAAGAGAAAGAAATGAATGTTGAAGATCAGAAGAGTGTAGAGTCCAAAGGGAACACTTGTGCCAGTGATTGCAGCAATAGTGCTTCTGATGATGATTGTGCCTAGGATTACATGGTAGAAAAAGAAGATGCTGAAAAAGAGGTGGAAAAAAAGAGGAAGAAGTTATTCATGAAAAGGAGTCATGCTCAAAATGAAAATACAAGGAAGAGAATGAAGATGATAAGGAGGAGGGAAAGGGAGAGGTGGAAGATCAAGAAGAGAGTGAAAGAGATGGAACATTTAAGAAAAAGGTGCAACATTCAATAGGTTATTAAAGTTCTTTTTATCTACTCCTCTGTTTCATTTTATATGCAATTCAATTCTTTTCTTGTTTGTCTATTCCTGCAAAAAATGATGTCTTTGGTAAGTTGGACATAACCTTGTAGAGTTATAATGTCATGAAATGTTGAAGACTATAAGTTTGTATTAGAAATGATCGGTTATACGGTTCCCTGAAAAAAGGAGTCTAAGTGCTTATTTGATTAGTTTTTTTGAATAGAGAAAAATAATAAACTTAAATATCATTTTCCAACACTTTTTACATACCCAAAAGTCTTATTTCTTTATTAAAGTCAATGTTTAATAAATTACAACCATGTAAAATGAAATGGATGGAGTATTTGTGAATTTTCATGAGATTTCAGTTTTGAACCTGGCCAATTAACTTTCTTGATTCACCTGGATGCCAAAAAGTCATTGCTTGCAAGGTGAGGCATGTTCCTGACCAAAATGGTGTAGGTATATTCAAAAGTGGACACACAACTCAGCCTAAAATCCTTATTTCGTAGAAAAAATACAAGGAAAAAAGGTGAGATCAACTAGTAATGAAAATCCTATAACTATATATTCTAGTATATGATTATGTAGTTCAATATTATAGCATTGTCATTTAACAAAGTCTTTGTTTCTAATTGCAGTATCCTCCAATGGATGTGGTGAGAGACTACAAACTTGAACTCTCTATAAGAATTACCATTTGTGACTTTGCTGGTAGAGTATTTGAGTCAAGAGTCAATAAATGGAACGACGATAGAATATAGCTAGTTGGCGGATGGCGCAAATTATGTAGGTGGAACCTTGTGGAGAAAGATGATAAATGTATCTGTGAATTTGTGAGAGGAAAATGCGACAAAGAAATTTACTTACAAGTTCAAGTTCTCCATGAAGGATCAAGTTCCCATCCCATTAATAAATGAAATAAATAGTTTACTACTATTGAACAAAGCATTTTAATTTTTATGGTCTTTATTGTTGTTGTATGTTGACAAATTTTTAAGACTATAAGTACTATCGTTTATTGACAAAAAATGAAGGTTGTTTTAGTTAGTATTATTGCTCTGATAAAGGAAATGAAACACTATTTTAGTTTGATCTTATTCATCAATTATATATGTTTTAATATTTGTGTCGAAGGGTAGTAACTAGACTCCACTTAAATCATTAACAGCTAGCACTTAGCAAAAATATTTTGTTAATGGTAGAAGGTGAAACTTGAACTCAACTTAAATTAGTAATATTCTATTAAACACTTGTAATTAATATTTTAAGATCAAATAAAAATGTCATGGGATGAATGCATTCTAATCTCTAGACCATTATTTTTCCTTCTGTTTTTATTATACATGTAGAGAATTTCACCTAAAATTGTAAGGCATATAACATAATAAGCAAACTACACGACACTATGAAAAGGGCCTTGTGGCAAGTTATGGAACATCGAATCATCCTACGAGTTGACAACACCACAATAATAGTCCATCTGCCAACAAATCAAAGAGATTTGTGGGTTCAAAACAAATTTTCCTTTCATGTTTGAAATCTCATAAAAACAATGTCTAAGTAGTAAAATTAGTAAGATCAACATAAGTATCTATTTAAAGCAAGAATTCAAAGAAAATGTTACAGTTTCTCATAAAAACCCAAATTTCCAAAGTAAACCAATAACACGCTCCCTAGGAGCCCAAAATCAAGTAAAATCCACAGTAAATCAATTTAGAAATTGAACATCCACATCCTCTCATTTAAAACTCCATCCGTGATCAAATATAAATGCCATTGGATGAATGCATGTCAATCTGAAGAGCGTTATTTTTCCTTTTATCTTTATTATACATGTAGAAAGTTTCACCTAAATTGGCAAGGCATATATTAGAAGAAGCAGTAGACACGACACTATTAAAAGGGACTTGTGGCAAGTTGTGGAAGCTCAAATTAAATACAAGAGAATGAAAACGATATATTCTCCCTTGTTGAGTTTCTACTTTTGTTTATTACACATCTTGCATTTTTCGTGATGCATACTTCAACCCTCATTAAAAGTTTGGTTATTACAAATCTTTCATTCTTCTTAATGTCGTACTTCCCACTTAATAAAAGTTGGATTATTAAAACCTTGCATTCTTCGTGGTGAGAACTTAAAAATCGTCATAATTTACTTTATCTCTCGATCTTTTTCATAGTTGAGAAGGGGGAAGGAGTCTAAATCAATGGTCGCCCCAATAAAAAAAAGATTCTTGTGGTAGGCCCTGTCCCTGGTAAAAAATATAGTGGTTTGAGAAGTTCAGTAAGGTCATAGTTTAGTTTGGCTACAAAAGGTGTGCTTCTGTGTATCCACCCTGAAAGCGAGAGCTCGAGGATTGTCCAAATGTATATGTCAAAGAATTCAAAACTAATCTAACTTCACGATTCTGATCGAAATAATTGGAACATCCCTTGCATCATGAGGAAAATGTACCTGCTTTTAAGAAAAGTATTATTGGGATTTATTAGAGATAACAGTAGGTATAGATTATGTGTGTATCTTGTTGATCAAGGACCTTCAGGCTAATTAACTTATGCTAGAAGGTTCATATATTACACAATTAAGGTGGAGCAAACATCAAAAAATTGACACACTTTACCCTTTTTAATTCCTGTATTTTTCCTTCTATGCTCTCAAACCTAAGTTCTTCTAAACTTCTTCACTACTTATATAGACTTGACAAAGTCCAGCTGTATTGAGGGGGAATCATTGTATCTAATCGTGATTGTTTCATCAATTTTTGAATTGTAAATATAAATAAATGCTAAGTATATTATTGCTTAAATGGGGTTAGGGGTGTCAATGAAGAGGTTGTGTTAATAAATAGGATCCTATATTCGTGGGCTAATTTTTCCACCCTAAATTAGGGTGAAAAGCTCCTCAAAATTAGTGGTTAAAAACCTCAATTCTCATAGAGCAAAACATGTCCTGTTGTCATCTAAAATTTAGAATTCTAGTGGTCTATTTTTCTGATTTCGTTATTTATTAATCTCAAATGTGTCATTTTGTTTTACCAAGCATTTCCACTTTTAACTTTGAATTTTTAAATCTGATCCATTTTTTTACTAAAATACCTGATGAAATTATTTCATTATTTACTTTTATAAGTTACCACAAATGTTATAATAACTCAAATGGTATCATTACTTTTATTTTTCTCTATAAAGCATTAAAATCAATATATTTACTCCAAACTTCTATGCAATGTCGGTTTATTGTACTATTTTATATATTGATGATAATGACCACATTATCTTATTTTTTAATTCCTATACAAGAGTATTTCCTCAACAACAGTGGCCACTAATAACACGCTATTACTATTACTAGTGTCAAAAAATATTCTTTTAAGATATTTATAAAATTTTCCTCTTTATATATTCGCATATAATATTATATAATATTATAAGTTTAAGGTGCCACTGCAAATTCTTATGTTCTCTTAAAGAAGCTTGTAGGGTTAATGTGTTGCTGTAAATTCTTTTATTTCTTAAAGAAGTCTGTAGGATTAGGGTCCCTTCACAAATTTTCCTATTCTCATAAGAAGGTTGTAGGTTTAAGTTCCTAAAAGTTTGACAACTAAAGAGAACATGACAAAGGGCTTCCTCAAGGTTTTTAACCCTTATTCCAGTGCACAACAAATGGTAAGTATGTTTCTCCCATCATGGTATTTGATTTATCGAGAATTTTAACTTTAATGTCTTTCTTTTACGAGATGGGGGTGCTAGATACGGAAAGGTCTTGGGGAAATTTAGATCATGAAAACCTCTGTGTGATGCAAGTTAATTTCATACTAGTATTATATATATATTAAATTTTGAAATTTGTACCAGTATTATATAGAATTGAGTTAGTTGATATCATAAATTAGACATATCATTTCCAAATGATCATATTATGAGTGTTGACAAAAGTAACTTTCTAGTAAACTATGTGAACGCCTCAGATTTTATTTTGTAGTTTTTTATATAGTTACTATAATACCCCGTATTTTCCATATTCTAGTCCTATTCATATGGTACTTGACATAGTCTTGTCATATAGGTGAGGGACCAAGTTTCTTATAGGAGTAATGATCGTTTAAAATAGATGGAAGGTATTGTAATGCCTCACACTTTTCAGCACGTATACTACCAAGCTAACCTTAATGGAAGTATTTAAACTCAACATAGTAAGGTGATATTTGAGCCTTAAGTTTAAAGTGAATTGTTAAGTAAAGTGTCACACCCCGGGAGGGTACCCTAGATATGGATGGCACTCGAAAGCCATTTCTGTCCTTCAAGCGAACCACCTGGTCCGGTCACACTTTCATTCATTCACATTCTGTCAACGAAAGACTCAATCATAAGGATACTATTCATAATTTAGGGACAAAGGCTAAACAAATACCCAATCAATAACTAGCTAGAATAAAACTAGTCAAAATGACCAATTTAACACTTCCACGCTTTATTCTATGAAGCCTCTATCAACAATCTAGGAGGTAGCAATGATAAGTCCATGTCTACCAATAATCAAAATAAAGGAAACAAAACAAAGCTATAAATAAAATCTCGGTATCCTCCAGAAACTGAGAGGACTCACCAACTAGCTGGAAGTGAAAAGATCTTCAATGGTGCATCGGTTGATGATCTCTAGTAACTGTCTCTGCATCATGAAATGATGCAGGCCAAATGGCGTCAGTACATGGAATGTACGAGTATGTAAAATGGCCGAATGAAACAAACATCAAGGAAGAATCAAATCAATTCGAAATCTCAACTCAAGATAAAGAACAACTCGAACAAGTTTCCTAAGTCTAAACAAGAATATGGTTTAGACGGGACCAATCACATACAATTCAACCCAATCTGACTCAGAGTACTATCAAGACCAATATGGGAATTTCTCTTATCCGACATCGATCACTTATGAGCTAGTGATAGTACAACAAGCTGACGTTGTTGCCACATCTATTCATACCTTGCCAGGGTATGAACGAATCAACCAATCATGGATCCATATCCAACCAAGTCCTATCATGTCAGGATAATAATTTGGGAAGAATCCGACTTTAATGGTTCAATCTCCTCCTACGTTTGGCGACGTAATTATTAGATTCGAGTTATTACTTAATATTACCCAATTTGGTGCTCGACACTCCTCCCAAGACTCATTACTCATAAAACTCCATCCAATCAACTCAATCAAATCATATCGACAAGTCTCATTTGGAACCTTATCAAATCATCAATTTTATAACAATCGAACCTCTTCCAATCATACTATCTGATCAATCTCAATCGTATCTTTCAAGAGTAGTTTAAATATGCATTTATAACATCATACAATTCTATTCAATCATTCCTCTATTCATTTAGCAAATCTTTCCGGGACTCATCAAGACTCCAAGGTTCTGAATCAACCATTGAAGGAAATCAACATCTTTAAGAAAGTTAATATATTCAAAAAAATCAACATATTTAAGAAAATCAACAAAGTATGTTTAACAACTCATATCAATCAAGTCATGCTAACATGAAGAATTTAGCAATTTCTTGACTCAACAACATCAACATAACAAAAATTAAGTTAATAGATGAACAGACTCATTTGGACATAAGCCTATCAAGAAACTCCATTCTTATGAACAATTAACCTCAAAGAAGGTGTAGGTCACATGGGTGGACTCAACCCATGCTTTGAGTAGCCTTACATACATTGGTGAAGAATTTGAAGGAACTTTGAAATTTTTGAAGGCAATTTCTTGTTGGAGATATATTGAGAGAGAAGAGAGTGGAGTCTAGGGCTTTTAGAGAGAGGAACAAGGCTGAAAATTATGGTACAAATTGTTCAAGGCTAGAGTATATATAATTAGAAAAACGTCCAATTTGCCCTTCCTCAAAAATCTGGAAAATCAAGATAAAACCCTCCTAGCGCTATAGTGGCGTGTCGCACCAGGTCAAATATAGGTTTAAAACCCTGCACATCTAATAGTGGCGCATCACGCCAATGACCAAACAACTGAGGCTTGTTCCTAGCGCTATAGTGGTGCATCGTGCCCTTGCAGCGCCAAGCCTAAATTTTCTGGGTTTTGGAAAATGGGGTTAAAAACCCGGCACATCTATTAGTGGCGCGTCGCGCCGAGGATCAAACTACTGAGGCTTGTTCTTGGCGCTATAGTGGCGCATCGTGCCACTGCGGCGCCAAGCCTAGGTTTTCCACAGTTACGGTCGAGGCCTAAAATTCCTACAGCACTAGTCAGTCGTAAGATAGTCATAACTTTTGACTCCAAACTCTAAAAAGTACAATCTTAGTGGCATTGGAAAGAAAACTCAAAGACCTTTAATTTAATAATTCATGGGCCACCCAGTTCGTTATATTCAAAAAGATAAGGTCATTAGAAGTCGACCTTTATACAAACTCATTCAGATACTTAGCCAAGACGAGTTCTTTGGACTTGGCAGGGATCCCTTATGATCCTAAATCACGTCCGACACTCTCCAATTTCTTAGGAATTTATCCTAACTCATGCATGCACTTTACAATTATCTTGTACTATCCTATACGTACACAAAGAATGGTCCAAATCTTAGTGAAATTTTGTAAGGGTGTTACATTATCTCCCCCTTGGGATCATTCATCCTCAAATGATAAGTAAACCAAGGATGGACTTGAGGTACAAATCACAACCAGAATTCAGTCATTCAACTAATCAAATTCTCAAAATGATTTACTATCCATACTTAAAATGCACATGCAAATTTAAATTAAGAAAATGATCATTAACTTCAACATTCCCATTGATGGGCATAAATAGATGCGAATATTTAGATTTCATATCTTCCTCCGCTTCCCATGTGTCTTCCTCAACAAATTGATTTCTCCATAAGACTTTAACCAAGGAAATCTCCTTGTTCCTCAATTTGCAAAGCTGGCGATCAAGGATTTGGACCGGAACCTCTTCATATTACAATCTATCCTTAAATCCAATACTATCAATGGGGACTACCAATGAGGGATCGCGCAAGCACTTCTTCAACATCGAAATGTGAAATACCCGATCAATAGCAGCTAGCTCCGAGGGTAACTCTAATTCATAAGTGATACTCCCAATCCTCCTCACAACTTGGTAGGGACCAATTTACCGAGGACTAAGCTTTCCCTTCCTTCCAAACCACATGACGCCCTTCATGGGTGACACTTTCAAGTACACCCAATCATCCACCTCGAATTGTAAGTCTCTCCTCCTCACATCGGTGTAAGATTTTTGATGGCTTTGGGCTGTGTTTAGCCTATCTTGACTAACTCTCACCTTCTCCATATCTTGGTGAAAAAAATTAGGCCCAATAAACTCAACTTAACCAACCTCAAACCACCCAATTGGTGATCTACACCTCCTCCCATACAAAGTTTCATAAGGATCCATTTGAATACTCACATGATAACTGTTATTGTATGCCAACTCTATGAGAGGTAAGTGATCATCCCAATTTCCCTTGAAGTCGAGTACACATACCCTCAACATATCCTCTAATGTCTGGATGGTGAGCTCCACTTAGCCATCTATCTAGGGATGAAAGGTCGTGCTAAGATTCACCTTTGAACTCAGTCCCTTTTGAAAAGATCTCCAAAATTAAGAAGTGAATTGAGATCCTCTGTCTGAGATGATAGACAAGGGGACCCCATGCAACCTGACGATCTCCTGGATGTATAATTTTGCATAATCTTCTGCTGAGCCAGTAGTCTTAACTGCCAAGAAGTGAGCTGATTTCATCATCTTATCCACAATCACCCAAATTGAATCATGTTGTTTTTAGGACCTCGGCAAACCTATCATAAAGTCTATATTGATCATCTCCTATTTCCATTCCAGAATTTCTATGTTTTGAGCTAACCCACATGGCCTTTGATGCTCAACTTTAACCTGTTGGCAATTCGGGTACTTGGAAACAAATTATGTGATATCTCTTTTCATTCCACTCCACCAATAAACTTCTATCAAGTCATGATACATCTTTATAGAGCCAGGATGAATAGAGTATCTGGAACTATGCGCTTTTGTTACACCCCACACTCTTAAGCTCGGAACGTATTCTTAAGTTCCTTGGACACTATCATGTGAGCCAGATAAGCTACGACACTATCAAACAACTCTAAGGAAAGAAGGGAGGTTGGAAATAGACTCATAAGAATCCAAAAAGAGTTGGAGGATAAGAAATGAGTCGTAGGACTCGATTTACCTAGTAAGCCACTAAGTTAAGAGTCTTACACACTTAAGTTGCTTAAGGATATATCAAGCTTACGTAGTGTGGATTACTTAGGCTCTTAAAGTGACACGAAATTACGAACTCACGAGGAAGGGAAAAAATGACGCGTGGCAGCCAATGGAGGAGCGACATGTGGCATCACCTCAAGCAAGTAGGTGATGCACCTACTTAGGGTAAAGTAGGTGATGCAGTTGCTTGGAGGAGGTGGACCCCGCTGCCATGTGGCAGCCCCTAATTGGCAGCATGACACGGTGGCCAATCATGGCTTGACACGTGTCACCCTAAGGGGATGACATGTGTCACCTCCTAAGGAAACCTACACATATGTATATTGTGACTAAGGGGCTTCTGCTTATCCCAAAATTTCATCCAAAACTGCAGCAACAAATAAGAGAAAACAAACCTTCGAGCTAAGGAGAAAACTGCGATGGCTTGGGAGAAAAATAAGGTAAGTCCCGATTTCGTCCCGTAAATTAATTATATAGCATATAACAAGATGATATGGAAGTAATATTAGTATAAAATTAGAGTTTGGTGCAGCAAAAAATGGACAGCAAGCTGCCACGACGTTACAGCACGCTGAAAAAAAGTTCCGAGGCGCGATTTTGGCAAGTTCTAGCCAATTTCGGGAAAAGTAAGTTCTTCCCCTCTAATTTGAAGTTTATGATGTTAAATTATGGTGTATTAAACACCATAGGGGCTGCTGTAAGTTGGGAAAAAGGTTTTAAAAGTTCAGCGTTCGAAATAAATGAATTTGGAATCGATATAGTTAAGTTGTTGTCGAAATAAGGTGTTGTGCGAGTGGGGGCTGCTGCTGGTTGTTTTGTGGAGTGTTTCAGGGTCTAAAAGTTCTCTAAATTAGGTGTGGGATCTTCTGGTTTCATCCACATGACCTTCCGCTTTGCAATTAAAGAATTCGCGAAAGAAAGATGAAAGACTCTAGTTTGGTATCTTAGTTTCGAGTGAATTGTTGGGGGTTTATATGGTGTAATTTTGGTCGTAATATGTATCTGTATGGGATTATGGTTCTATTGTTGTTTGTCTGCAGGTTCTAAGGACATGGTTTGGATTTTGGATAGGGCACATTATAGGGGAGGTGCTGTCCGATTTTCGTTAACGCCTTAACTAGTTAAGGAACTAATCGAGAAGGCGAGCGAAGGGATGAATGTTATGAATACTCGTGGGTAGTCTAAGTTGCTGAAAAGTCCAAGGTTGTTAATACTTGCATTACTTCCATGTTAAATAGGTTTCGAGGACAACGACGTGGACGCGATTAAGAGAAGTCCATACAAGGTATGTAAAGCTATTCCTTCTTTTGGCATGTTTTGGTATAAATATGTAGAGCCTATTTGTTCTTTTTTTTGGGCATGTGTTAGATCTAAGTGACAAGTGATATTTGTATGAAGCTTGGGGTAACTCTATTCATGAGCTCTCAACATGGTTCATGATTCATAATTCATGTCCATTGTTGAATGTTAAGACTCTTAAAGTAGTTAAGCTTCCATTCCTCAAGTCTTCTATATGCTAAGAAGTAGTGTATGTAAAGTTATTATTCCTCTCTTTTGGCGTGACTTAGATGTAAGTATTGTGTATATGAATTTGAATTTATTATAGTCTTAAATTTTGTTCAATTCCTACTGATTAGAATTCTTGTAACAAGTTAAGTCATTACTTTTCAAGTCTCCCATGTGATAGGAAGTGGTGCATGTAAAGTTTGACTTTTCCTGCTTCTAGAAAGACTAGACTAAAGGTTCTATAGGACATGGATTTGGATATAGCCCCATTTATAGATTCTGGATGTAACTCATGACTTGTACCCACTTTTGAATGATAAGGGCCTTGAAGTAGTTGAACTACGACCCTTGAGCCTCTTATAGGTTGAATAGTGTTGGGATGTGTAAGTTCCTATACCTAGAGGCTCTTGAACATGCTTGATGATGATATCTATGGAATGTTTGATATGTTACAGAGTTTTACATGCACGTATGTGCCTTATGTTATATACCTGGATCGGGCCGAACGTACCTCGGCATATTTTGCTATGTAAGGATCTGGTCGTACGTTCCACGACAGATTATGCATTACACGGATCGGGCCGTCGTACCTCGGCATTATTATGCATTATACGGATCGGGCCATCGTACCTCGGCATTATTATGCATTATACGGATTGGTCCATCGTACCTCGACATTATTATGTATTATACGGATTGGGCCATCGTACCTCGGCATTGTTATACAATATACGGATCGGGCCGTCGTTCCTCGGCATTATTATATGATACATGGATCGGGCCATCGTTCCTCGGCCTGTACTTTCTATATATAGGGATCAGACTGTACATCCCACAGCATTAATGGTGTATATACACCTATCATGATAGATGATTTGTTTGTAACACTGAGTCTCCGAGCGGGCCGGATACGGTATGTAATAGTCGTATATATGACTTTATTTTATAAGGTGCAGGTACAGTACCCTATTAAATATTATACTTGGTTTCCTGCATCCTTCATTCAGTTGTTGTCTCAGTATTGTTATACTTTACATACTCAGTACATACATCGTACTGACCCCCCCTTTTCTCTAGGGGGGCTGCGTTTCATGCCCGCAGGTACAGATGTTCTTATTGGAGATCCGCTAGCTTAGGGCTTCCACTCAGCTATGTTGGACGTGCTCAGCTGTTCCGGAGCCTTACTATTAATGCTGGTCATTGATGTGTATGTTTATTTATTCAGGGGTACGGCGAGGGCCCTGTCCCGCCATATGATACAGTTATTACTCTTAGAGGTCTGTAGACATGTGTATGTGGGTTATTTGTAAGTTTGTTTCAGTTACGCTCATACGACGTATTGCAAATATTTTTGTGGTGTGGCAGCCTCATCGGCTCGCATGCCATGTCCTGCTATGATATAGGCAAATGAGGCTACAGGTTTATGAAAAAAAAGTTTTTGACCCGTTGGGGTTCGTGTATGGTATCATATCACACACGGTTAAACTTAAGGGTAGCAGATAGATATGCATAAGGGGGTCCAGGTCGGACCCCAGTCGTGGCCTATGGGGTTGGGTCGTGACAGAAGTGGTATCAGAGCAGTTCGTCCTTGGAAGGTCTACAGACCGTGTCTAGTAAAGTCTTGTTTATTGGTGTGTTGTGCACCACATCTATAGACATGAGGCTACAGGACATTTAGGATGTTACTTTCTTTCATATCTAAGATCGTGCGATAGAGCCGAGCTATAGAAAATGAAATTCCTCATACTAACCTGCGATTTTAGCAGGAAGACAACGCTGATAGAAGAAAGTAACTCACAATATTGGATGTTACGAAGCACGCAGGTAAGCAAAGGCACGAAGGCCCTATTTCAGGTAAGGTATTGAAATGCGATTAACAGATATAATTGAAAAGTGAAAGGAAAGGTACACAGGAAAGTATGACACATGCAACTCGAGTGGACATAACAGGTAAGTTCATTTCCATACTGTTAATTATGGGCGCCCTATACGGCTGTGATATGAGATGATATGAATATATATATGTGTGCCCTGTGAGGCATTGTTGGTATTTTCTGCGTACAGGTGTTGAGATAGTAAGAAATACAGATGAAACTCTGCCCAAATTTTCCTAGAAATAAGAGGAGAATGAAATACAAGGCTGTAGTATGTTTTGAAAGGTTGTTCTCGCAACTGATGAAATTTGACTAAACAAGTATGGCTGACCTCGAGAAATAAGTTAATTGCTGGGTTAATGTCAATAGAAACTAGGAGGTCGATATTGGAATAGTAGAACGAAGTTAGAAAGGACCTATAAGCCAAAGAAGATGACTCAGAGAGGACTGATAGATCGGGATAAAACGATATAGTAAGGCATCGTCTGAAGTGATACATAGGGATAAACTATGACAAGTTATAGTTGAAGGAAATAACAGTATGATTAAGACAAGAGTACGAGGGATAAAGAATGGTGATGGATGTGAAGTGTTAATAAGACAAGGCCACTACTACCACGAAGTTGATATGGTTTTAAGCAGGATTAGAAATGAGCCTTAATCACACGACAAAGATGCAAGCTCAGGAGGCGTAAAGAAGTATGGTGTACACGTGACTCCACTCTAATAATTAGTGGTATCCACTGGAATAAAGTTAGTATAATGACGAAGCTCGAAACATGAGTCATTAAAGTATAAGTACACTCGAGTGGGGAATTTGAACGAATTATGAGCCCTCGCTAATTACTGATTGGGATGAATGGAATGTGGCTTTGAATGCACTGCTACATTATAGATATTACTCGAGTATCAATCGTTAGATGAGATTTTATACGATACATTGCGAATACTAAAGCACCCTATGGTTATACTAGGGTTCCTAGAAACGCAACCTAATGTGGGGATGATTTAACAGAAGATGTAGATATAGTACAACACGTTAAATATGTTGGAGTAAGAATCATTCGCGTATGAAAAGCTAAAAATAAATGGAGGATGACATGGGTACACCCTAAAAGGGGGAAAGGGGACAAGAGAAGTACAAGCATAAGAGAAAATCAACTGACGCTATCGTATGTAAATAGGAATGTTTAAACGTCAAATGAGACCCCATAAGGGATGGACGTGATCATACCCACAATGATGCATCGGATTCCATCAAAACTCTGAAGTTAAGTGTGCTCGGATGAGAGTAGCACTGGGATGGGTGACCCCCTAAAAAGTGAGAAAGGGAACAAAACAAGTATGACAAAAAGAGATTATAAAGGTGTGTTAGTACAATGACACATATAGAATAGAGTAAACCAAGAGCAGAAAAGATTATGACTGAAATACAATGCACCTCGTGAAAATGGAACAAGAATAGTTGTGCAGCTTATGAACATTGACATACTAAGAGCGAGGTCAAATTATTATTCGATAAAAGAAAGTCAGTAATAGCAATATGATTTCCATACTTAGAATCTATTAAAGGAAAGTGTAAAATTGTTCGAGACAAAACTATTAATATATAATCGATATTAAGGACAAAAGCTCTAGCGGAGCCCTGACCTCGATCGAAAGAGGTAAGCCGCTAGTATAGAGACACTAAAGCATTTTCTGAATGGCTCTACGTACCTACACACATTTGTGCAAGAGTTACAGTATAAGGTGTAGTAATAAAACTGGAAAGAAGGTCTGAGTAAAAGAGCAAAATTGCAGACCTTAGGTGTTACAAGTTGAATTAAGAGGAGTTGGATAATTTCTTAAATGAAGAGGAACATCAGAGCGAGGGATGGGAATCCCAACTCGGAAGTGGAAAGCAGTTAATATGTATTATAGTACGAGTTGACCTCGCATTCTAAGGAACTAGGAGTTCATACGGCCTATGGTAGATGGGCTGACAGAATCAACCCGTTCCCCTCCAGTTAGAAAGGCATATTCAACTGAGGGTTATGCGAGATGACATAGTAGGGAAACAATAAGATTTCACAGAGTCCCACATCTATCATTTCGGAAGGGATTGAGGAACACGGATGAATCTTAGTGACATTTTGCCCTTTGATTAATGGATAGGCCCAAAAGGGATCTAGCAAATTATTGACGAAGTAAAGCTTATTGCGGGACAAGATATCGATTAGCAGCCTAGAGTCGAAAGAAGGAGGTACGTTGATCCTTCGTAGGGCATTTTTAGAATAGATAAATCTGCCTATGAGTGGGACATACCATCCGATTTGAAATAATACATTCAGTTTTCACAAATCAATGCTCCACAAAAATGTAAACGACGCTCCCGGAATATTTCCCATGGAGGAGGTCCACGTAACAGGGAGTTAAACGGGTTGCGAACTAAGGACATAGCTTCCGTCAAGGTACTGTGATGTAATAAGAATCGTGAAGACATCAACTAGGAGGTTGAAAAGGACATGTAACACAGGTGTCCGTACCTATTCCCGATGTCTACAGATAGCCCCCAGTCTTGGAACTCGTATATTAATTACTTGGATGAAAATGAATGTCATTCCAGTGGAAAGGAATCTCCCTATGATCCGTATAAAGTCTTAAGAGAAGTTTTATTCAACATTCGGGGACGAATGTTCTAAAGGGGGGAAGGATGTTACACCCTGCACTCTTGAGCTCGGAACGTATTCTTAAGTTCCTTGGACACTATCATGTGAGCCGGATAAGCTACGACACTATCAAACAACTCTAAGGAAAGAAGATTGTGATACCTCGCGAGAAGGGAGGTTGGAGATAGAGTCATAAGAATCCAGAAAGAGTTGGAGGCTAAGAAATGAGTCGTAGGACTCGATTTACCTACGTAAGCTACTAAGTTAAGAGTCTTACACACTTAAGTTGCTTAAGGATATATCAAGCTTACGTAGTGCGGATTACATAGGCTCTTAAAGTGAGATGAAATTACGAACCCACGAGGACGGGAAAAAGATGACGCGTGGCAGCCAATAGAGCAGGGACACGTGGCTGACCCTCAAGAAATCAGGTGATGCACCTACTTAGGGTCAAGTAGGTGATGCAGCTGCTTGGGGGAGGTGGACCCTAATTGGCAGCATAACACGGTGGCCAACCATGGCTTGACACGTGTCACCCTAATTGGCTGACACATGTCACCTCCTAAGGACACCTACACATATGTATATTGTGACTAAGGGGATGCTTCTTATCCCAAAATTTCATCCAAAACTGCAGCAACAAATAAGAGAAAACAAACCTTAGAGCTAAGGAGAAAATTGCGACGGCTTGGGAGAAAAATAAGGTAAGTCCCAATTTCGTCCCGTAAATTAATTATATAGAGTATACCAAGATGATATGGAAGTACTAGTAGTATAAAATTAGAGTTTGGTGCAGCAAAAAACGGACAGCAAGCTACCACTAAGTTGCAGCACGCTGAAAACAAGTTCCGAGGCGTGATTTTGGCGAGTTCTAGCCAATTTCGGGAAAGGTAAGTTCTTCCCCTCTAATTTGAAGTTTATGATGTTAAATTAGGGTGAATTAAACACATTAGTGGCTGCTGGAAGTTGGGGAAAAGGTTTTAAAAGTTCGTCGTTTGAAATAAACGAATTTGGAATCGATATAGTTAAGTTGTTGTCGAAATAAGGTGTTGTGCGCGTGGGGGCTGCTGCTGGTTGTGTTGTGGCGTGTTTCAGGGTCTAAAATTTCTCTAAATTAGGTGTGGGAGCTTCTGGTTTCAGCCACATGACTCTCCTCTTTGCAATTAAAGAATTCGCGAAAGAAAGATTAAAGACTCTAGTTTTGTTATCTTAGTTTCGAGTGAATTGTTGGGGGTTTATATGGTGTAATTTTGGTCGTAATATGTATATGTATGGGCTTCTGGTTATATTTTTGGTTGTATGAAGGTTATAAGGACATGTTTGGGATTTTGGATAGGGCACATTATAGGGGAGGTGCTGTCCGATTTTCGTTAACGCCTTAACTAGTTAATGAACTAGTCGAGAAGGTGAGCGAAGGGATGAATGTTATGAATACTCGTGGGTAGTCTAAGTTTCTGAAAAGTCCAAGGTTGGTAATACTTGCATTACTTCCATGTTAAATAGGTTTCGAGGAAAACGACGTGGACGTGATTAAGAGAAGTCCATACAAGGTATGTAAAGCTATTCCTTCTTTTGGCATGTTTTGGTATAAATATGTAGAGCCTATCTGTTCTTTCTTTTGGGCATGTGTTAGATCTAAGTGACAAGTGATATTTGTATGAAGCTTGGGGTAACTCTATTCATGAGCTTTGAACATGGTTCATGATTCATAATTCGTGTCTATTGTTGAATGTTAAGACTCTTAAAGTAGTTAAGCTTCCATTCCTCAAGTCTTCTATATGCTAAGAAGTAGTGTATGTAAAGTTATTCTTCCTCTCTTTTGGCGTGACTTAGATGTAAGTATTGTGTATATGAATTTGAATTTATTATATTCTTAAAACTCTGAGTGTGACTTAAGGCTTTTGTTCAATTCATACTGATTAGAATTCTTGTAACAAGTTAAGTCATTACTTTTCAAGTCTCCCATGTGATAGGAAGTGGTGCATGTAAAGCTTGACTTTTCCTGCTTCTAGAAAGACTAGACTAAAGGTGCTATAGGACATGGATTTGGAAATATCCCCATTTATAGATTCTGGATGTAACTCATGACTTGTACCCACTTTTGAATGATAAGGGCCTTAAAGTAGTTGAACTATGACCCTTGAGACTCTTATAGGTTGAATAGTGTTGGGATGTGTAAGTTCCTATACCTAAGGGCTCTTGAACATGTTTGATGATGATATCTAAGGAATGTTTGATATGTTACAGAGTTTTACATGCAAGTATATGCCTTATGATATATACCTGGATCGGGCTGAACGTACCTCGGCACATTTTGCTATGTAAGGATCGGGTCGTACGTTCCATGACAGATTATGCATTATACGGATCGGGACGTTGTACCTCGCCATTATTATGCATTATACGGATCGGGCCATCGTACCTCGGCATTATTATGCATTATACGGATCGGGCCATCGTACCTCGACATTATTATGCATTATACCGATCGGGCCGTCGTACCTTGGCATTGTTATACGATATACGGATCGGATAGTGTTCCTCGGCATTATTATATAATATATGGATCGGGTCATCGTTCTTCGGCATATACTTTCTATATACAGGGATCGGGCCGTACGTCCCACAGCGTTCATCATGTATATACACCTATCATGATAGATGATGTGTTTGTAACACCGAGTCCCTGAGCGGGCCAGATATGGTATGTGATAGTGGTATACATCACTTTATTTTGTAAGGTGCAGGTACAGTACCCTATTAAATGTTATACTTGGTTTCCTGCATCCTTGGTTCAGTTGTTGTCTCAGTATTGTTATGATTTACATACTCAGTACATACATCGTACTGACCCCCCTTTTCTCGGGAGGGCTGCGTTTCATGCCCGCAGGTACAGATGTTCTTGTTGGAGATCCGCTAGCTTAGGTCTTCCACTCAGCTATGCTGGACGTGCTCTACTGTTCCGGAGCCTTACTATTAATGCTGGTCATTGATGTATATGTTTATTTATTCAGGGGTACGGCGAGGGCCCTATCCCGCCATATGATACAGTTATTACTCTTAGAGGTCTGTTGACATGTGTATGTGGGTTATTTGTAAGTTTGTTTCAGTTGCGCTCATATGATGTATTGCAAATGTTTTTATGGTGTGGTAGACTAATCGGCTCGCATGTCCTGTCCTGCTATGATACAGGTGAATGAAGCTATAGGTTTATGAAAAAAAGTTTTTGACCCATTGGGGTTCGTGTATGGTATCATATCACACACGGTTCAACTTAAGGGTAGCGGATAGATACGCATAAGGGGGTCCAGGTTGGACCCCAGTCGTGGCCTACGGGGTTGGGTCGTGACAGCTTTGTCCATAATCCTTTCTCGCACATCATCAACATCTGGGACACACAATCTAATTTGGTAACTCAACACACCATCTCCCCCTTTGGTAAAAACCATCACCTTTTGTTTGTGAACAACTTCCTTCAATTAGAGAAGGACGGGATTTTGGTCTTTCTTCTCTTTTACCTCTGCCACTAGTGATGATGCAGACCCATCTTGAACATTAACTCCACCTTTATTATTCTCTTCAAGCCGAACTCCCAATCGAGCTAGTGTATGCATATCTTTAGCCAATTATTTCCTCCCCTCCACTATATGGACTGTGCTACCCATAGACAACCTTTTAAGAGCATCAACAACATCATTCGCTTTACCTGGATGGTAGAGGATGCTTATATCATAGTCCTTGAGTAGCTTGAGCCATCTCCTTTGTCTCAAGTTGAGTTCCTTCTGGCTGAAGACGTATTGCAAACTCTTATGATTGGTGAACACAACAATAGGCATTCCATACAAGTAGTGGCACCAAATTTTAAGAGAAAATACCACAGCTGCCAGCTCAAGGTCATGAGTTGGGTAATTTCTCTAATGAATCTTAATCTGTCTTGAAGCATATGCTATCACTTTTCTCCTCTACATCTACACACATCCCAAACCAACTCTAGATGCATCACAATAGACCACAAAATCCTCTGTTCCATCGGGCAAAGTTAGAACAGGAGTAGTGGTCAGTTTGGTCTTCAATTTCTGGAAACTCTTCTCGCAAGCATCGAACCATTGTAACTTAGTTTTCTTTTGGGTCATCTTAGTCAATGGTGATGATATGGATGAGAATCCGTCTACAAACCTTCAATAATAGCCAGCCAAACCCAAGAAGCTTCTTGGGGATGTGGGTCTAGGCCAATTTTTCACTGCCTCAATCTTCTGAGCATCAACTTGAATACTATCTCCAGATATAATGTGGTCGATAAAAGCCACTGATGCAAGTCAAAATTCATATTTGGAGAACTTTGCATACAATACCTGGTCTTTCAAAGTTTACAAGACGACTCTAAGATGATAGGCGTGCTCGTCCTCATTCTTGGAGTAAACCAAAATATCATCAATGAATACAATCACAAACATATCAAGATATGGCTGAAATACTCGATTCATGAGATCCATAAAAGATGCAGTGGCTTTAGTCAACCCAAAGGACATAACCAAGAACTCAAAATGGCCATAATGGGTTCGAAAAGCTGTCCTTGGGATGTCACACTCCCTCACCTTCAACTGATGGTAACCCGATCTTAGGTCTATCTTTGAGAAACAAGTGGCACCCTGAAGTTGATCAAATAAATCATCTATTCTGGGGAGAGGGTATTTGTTCTTTATGGTGACCTTGTTTAGTTGCCTGTAATCAATATACATTCTAAGGGACCCATCTTTCTTTCACATGAATAGGACAGGAGTACCCCATGGTGAGACACTTGTCTTAATGAATCCCTTATCTAACAAGTCCTTCAGCTATTCTTTCAACTCTTTCAACTCAGCAGGAGCCATTCTATATGGAGGGATAGAGATAGGCTGGTCACCAGGAAGGACATCGATCCCAAAGTCGATCTCCCTATCAGGAGGGACTCCGGGCAGATCTTCAAGAAAGACTTCAGGAAACTCATTGACAATCGGGACTGACTCAAGGGATGGGGACTCGATACTATCATCTTTCACTCAGATGAGGTGATAAATACACCTTTTCAAGATTAGTTTTCTGGCCCTAAGGTAGGAAATTAACTTACCCTTAGGCACAACAAGACGACCCTTCCACTCTATGACAGACTCATTCGGGAATTTAAACTTGACAATCTGAGTCCTACAATCAATAAAAGTATAATAGATATAAAGCCATTCCACGCCAAGGATCATATCAAAATTGACCATGTCTAACTCAACTAAGTCAGCCAAGGTATCCCTATGATGGATTGACATAGTGCAATCTCTATAGACTCTCTCAGCTAAGAGAGAATCACCGACGGGAGTAGCTACACTAAAAGGCTCAAGAAGACATTCAAGAATTTTATTGAATTTACTAGCTACATAAGGAGTCACAAAAGATAGTGTGGCACCCAGATCCATCAAAGCATAACAGTCAAGCAAAGAGACTCGAATCATACCCGTCACGATGTTTGGGGAGTTTTCCTGATCTTGGCGACTACCCATGGCATATAGATGGTTTGTACCTCCGCTCATAACTGGAGTAGTGCCCCTCTGATTACCTCTAGTTGGTGGTGCGATGGTAGAATACTGGGCCCTATTTCCCCAGGTTGGACACTCCCTCTGAAAATAGCCCACCTAGCCACATTTATAACAACCCTTATCCCCCTCTCTGCACTCTCCCAAGTGGAGCTTACCTCACTTACTGCATGATGGCTTTCCTTTTGAACCTCGATCTACGCTAGCCTGGGATTGAGAACCCTGGGATTTAAAATTTTGGTGACCCAGTCCCTGCCGATCATACCTATTATGCGGCATTGGTGCACTTGTGGTGGACGAGGCATAGTTGGAAGACCTCTTCTGGAAGAAGGACATATTGCCCTTGTTCTGCCTTTGTTTATTATCATGTCCAGCTGATTATGCCTTCATACTCAGATGCTCCTCTCTGTCTTTCTTCTTCTCATCCTCCACCTATTGAGAATACACCATTAATCTTGAAATATCCATGTCGGAGATCAACAATGCCGCTTTGCACTCCTTCTTCACATGTCTTCCTAATCTGGAGATAAATTTTCTCATCTTTGACCTCATATCTGGGATCATCTCTGGAGCATATCTGGATAGTTGGATGAACTTTAGACTGTACTCTTTAACAATCATACCCTCTTGTTTTAGATTCACAAACTTTTCTACTTTCACTTCCATCAATTCTCTAGGAAAGAAGTGGTCAAGAAAGGCTCCCTAAAATTCATCCCAAATAGCAGGCTCAACATCTTCACCTCTACTTTCTTCCCACTAGTTATACCAGATGTTTTCCATATCCTTGAGTTGATAAGACACCAAATCAACCCCCTCGATCTCTGTAGCATACATAGCATTCAGGATCTTCTACATCTCATCAATGAAATTCTAGGGGTCTTCATCAACCTTAGAACCCATAAATACTAATGGATTCATTCTCAGAAAGTCTCTAATCCTAGTGGAAGAAGACGACTTTTGAGAACTACAGCTAAAAGATGGTGAACTCTGGTACCATTATAGGCAGCCACTAATTGAGTGAGCATGGCAATCGTTCCTCAAAAATCTACCTCTGAAGTTGGTGCAGGCAGAGTAGTAGACACATGAGGTGCCTCAGCATACCTTGCAGGTCGGCCCCTAGTCCTCGATGAGTATATTTCTGACTGTGGAATCTCTGTATTATCGGCATTTTTCTAGCTGGCAGTACGTTTAGAAGGCATTGTTTGCAATGTATAAACACACGAATTAGAAAGGAAGTCTTATAGAGATTAACTCTATCGCACGAGTTCATAATATGAAAGAAGTGATACAATTCTTAATGTCTTATAGACTTCTAATTATAAATGTGGTACACAACACACCCATAAGCAAGACTCTACTAGACACAGCTTCATAGACTCCCTAGGACTCTTGAACTCTGTGCTTTGATACCATATTTGTCATACCCTGGGAGGGTCCCCTAGACATGGCCGACACTCGAAAGCCATTTCTGGTATTCAAGAGAACCACCTGGTCCAATCACACTTTCATTCATTCACATTCTTTCAATGGAAGACTCAATCATAAGTATACTATTCATAATTTAAGGCCAAAGGCCAAACAAATACCCAATTAATAACTAGCTAGAATAAAACTAGTCAAAATGAACAATTTAACACTTCCACGCTCTAGTCTATGAAGCCTCTATCAACAATCTAGAAGGTTCCAATGACAAGTCTATGGCTACCAAAAATCAGAATAAAGGAAACAAAATAAAGCTATAAAGAAAATCTTAGTATCCTCCAGAAACTGGGAGGACTCACCAACTAGCTGGAAGTGAAAAGATCTTCAATGGTGCGTCGGTTGATGATCTCTAGTACCTGTCTCTGCATCATAAAATGATGAAGGACAAATGGCGTCAGTATATGGAATGTACGAGTATGTAAAATGGCCGAATGAAACAAATATCAAGGAAGAATCAAATCAACTTGAAATCTCAATTCAAAAGAAAGAACAACTCGATCAAGTGTCCTAAGTATAAAAAAATATAGTTTAGATGGGACCAATCACATACAATTCAACCCAATACAACTCAAAGTACTATCAAGACCTATATGGGAGTTTCTCTTATCCTACAACCATCACTTATAAGCCAGTAATAGTACAATAAGCCAACGTTGTTGCCACATCCATTCATACCTTTCTAGGGTATGAATGAATCAACCAATCATGGATCCATATCTAACCAAGTCCTATAATGTCAGGATAATAATTTGGGAAGCATCCGACTTTAATGGTTTAATCCCCTCCTACGTTTGGTGACGTATTTATTGGATTCGAGTTATTACTTAATATTACCCAATTCGGTGCTCGACACTCCTCCAAGACTTAATACTCATAAAACTCCATCAACTCAATCAAATTATATCGACAAGTCTCATTTGGAACCTTATCAAATCATCAATTTTATAACAATCGATCCTCTTCCAATCATACTATTTGATCAATCTCAATTCTATCTTTCAAGAGTAGTTTAAATATGCATTTATAACATCATACAGTTCTATTCAATCATTCCTCTATTCAATTAGCAAATATTTCCGGGACTCATCAAGACTCCAAGGTTCTAAATCAACCATTTAAGGAAATCAACATCTTTAAGAAAGTTAACATATTCAAAAAAATCAACATATTTAAGAAAATCAACAAAGTATGTTTAACAACTCATATCAATCAATTCATACTAACATGAAGAATTTAGCAATTTCTTGGCTCAACAACATCAACATAACAAAAATTAAGTTAATAGATGAAAAGACTAATTTGGACATAAGCCTATCGAGAAACTCCATTCTTATGAACATTTAACCTCAAAGAAGGTGTAGGGAACATCGGTGGACACAACACATGCTCTGAGTATCCTTACATACCTTGGTGAAAACTTTGAAGGAACCTTGATGTAAGGTCTTCAAGGGAAAGCTTGAATCCTTGAACTTTTTAAAGGCAATTTCTTATTGGAGATGGATTGACAGAGAAGAGAGTGGAGTCTATGGCTTTTAGAGAGAGGCACAAGGCTGAAAATTATGGTCCAAATCATTGAAGGATAGAGTATATATAATTAGGAAAAAGTCCAATTTGCCCTTCCTCAAAAATCTGGAAAATTGGGCTAAAACCCTTCTGGCGCTATAGTGGCGCGCCACACCACTGTAGCGACAGGTCAGATATAGGCTTAAAACCCTGCACATCTAATAGTGGCGCGTCGTGCCAAGGTCCAAACTACTGAGTCTTGTTCCTGGCACTATAGTGGCGCGTCGCACCTTTGCAACGTCAAGCCTAAATTTTCTAGGTTTTGGAAAATAGGCTTAAAAACCCTGCACATCTAATAGTGCTGCGTCGCACCAAGGAACAAACTAATGAGGCTTGTTCCTAGCGCTATAGTGGCGCATCGCGCCACTGTGGCACCAAGCCCAAGTTTTCCTCAGTTATGGTCCAGGCCCGAAATTCCTGCAGCACTAGTCCGTCGTAAGATAGTTATAACTTTTGACTCTGAACTACAAAAAATGCAATACTGGTGGCATTGAAAAGAAGACTCAAAGACCTTTAATTTAATAGGTCATGGACCACCCAGTTCATTATATTCAAAAAGATAAGGTCATTGGAAGTCAACCCTTATACAAATTCCTTGAGAAACTTAGACAAGACGAGTTCTTTGGACTTGGCTTGGTTTTAGAGATCCCTTATGACCCTAAATCTCATCCGACACTCTCCAATTTCTTAGAAATTGATCATAACTCATGCATGCACTTTACAATCATCTAGTACCATCCTATACGTACACGAACAACGGTCTGAATCTTAGTGAAAATTTTTGGGGGTGTTACATAAAGGAAACGGGATTAAGATGTAGAAAATGGAATAAAATGATGAGCTGCCTGCTCTTCTTAATTAAGCTACTAGGTGTATCACCTACTTCATCTATATGGATCTAGTAAAAGGGGTCGAGGTTAATGGATCAGATTTAGGGCTATGTTAATGGACTCATTTGAGGCCCAAACTAAGTAAAAGAAAAGAAAATGAGAAAAGGAAGCCACATCCAAATCTGTCAGGGCCCAATATAGTTAAGCCCAATTAAGAATAAAGCAAGTAAGTGCATCACCTACTTTGACCTTTTGAGTAGCTTGATATAAACAAGTAGTTGAATAACCTACTTAGTGGCTGCAAATGGGCCTAAAAATGGAGGTTCTAGAGATTTTTAAAAAGTTTCAAGAATTCTTAATATAAGACCAATATAAGCTGGTCCTTTTACTCATTTTAGCACACAAAATTCAAGTTTTTACTCTAGCTTTCTCCATTTGTCTCAAGTCTTAGAACAGCAGCCCTAAAATTCCTCCTAGGATATTTGCAGGCCAAGGTAAATGAAAAAACTTATGGATTTAGCCTAATTCTCTCACGAAAGACTAGGAAAAAATGTTATTCATGCTAAAGTTTAAATATAGGGCAGAATATTTCCATAAGATAATTGCTCACTACTTGGTTATTAACAAGCTTTATTTTTCTTCTTTGTTTTAAGTGTGATGGATGGTTGAATTTCTTGAAGTACAAGTTTAGAGGATAACGTTCCAGAAGCTAAGGTAAGGCTACTGCCCAATTTTTCCTCTCCTTAAATACAAGTTTGGAAGGAGAATTTCGTATGTATTTGTCAAGATCTCATGGATGGTTAGTGGTTGCTTTATGCGTGTTGTTATTGGGGGCAGCTTGGGTGATCTTCGCAAAGGGTGTATGAAGTTGTGTTGATGTATAGAAGGAGGGTGTGATGCTTCACCATTTGTGTAAGGGTTGTATGGACCTATTGTCCGCCAAGTGTTTTGATACTATTTGGTTAGGCCAACAATGTGACTAGTTACTAATATTAGTTTCATCATGACTTATATTGTACATTAACGCCTAAAAAGAGAAGTTGAAACATGATAGTTATATTGATCAGAAAACAAGGTATGTAAGGCTATTCAATTCCATACTTTGTGACATGAACCAAATACTTGTGATTGCTATCAACAAAGTGAGTTCCTAAGTGCTCTTCCAAATAAAATATATGCAGTGGCAAAATACAATCTCCAACGTAGCTAACGATATTTCTCCCCCTTTCTTGTATGTCAAAGTACCTCAATATGTTCTACTATTAGATCTACAGTTTTAATCTTTCAAGCACTAGTATAAAAAATGTACTTTCTACAGCAAGCTTCATAGAGTTAATTGTGTCATTTAAACTCCTAAGTTATTACATTGATGTTACATTTGTTCCTTATATCGGTGTACTGCTTTAAGTGATTATTCCCATGTCTTATACTATTGGTCCATTGTTCCAAAGCTTAAAAATGACCATGACCACCAAAATAACAATCTTAGTGATTAAATAACATTGTGGAGCAATTGTACAGTACAAGTGGCAGCCCAGGGGAGAAAGCCTAGCATGCGCCGATCCCAATTTGTGAATAAGGGAGGCAACCTAGGGGCGAAAGTCTAGCATGGTCCGATCCTAATTATATTTTTTTAAGGACTGCATGCTAGCGGTATAAATTCCTAGCATAGGTTATCCTCTTTTACCAATGATCAGTTGGTCATTTGTATCACATACCTTACAAATATTATAAAGCACTGAAGAATAAAGAAAAGAATATAACGTACATGATTCCATAGGATTAAACAAAGGGTCTTTTATTCTGATTTATACATTGACTTATTGATACTTGATTTATTTGAGTTTTTTTACATATGTTACTACCTTACATATTCAGTACATTCTTTCATACAAATGTCCCTCACTGGGAACACTGCGTTTCATATTGTAGGCACAGGTATTCACAGCTATATGTATGGTAAACATATATTATTTCTGAAAGAAGCTTGTAGGGTTAGGGTCCCTTCACAAATTCTCCTATTCTCATAAGAAGCTTGTAGGTTTAAGCTCCTAAAGGTTTGACAACAAAAGAAAATATGGAAAAGGGCTTCTTCAAGGTTTTGAACCCTTATACAAGTGCACAACAAATGGTAAGTATATTTCTCACATCATGATATTTTATTTATCGAGAATTTTTACTTTAATGTCTCTCTTTGTCGAGATGGGGATGCTAGTTATGGAAAGGCCTTGGTGAAATTTAGATCTTGAAAACCTCTGTGTGATGCAAGTTTATTTCATACTAGTATTATATATATTAAATTTTGTAATTTAATACCAGTATTATATGGAACTGAGTTAGTAGATGTCATAAATTTCATATATCATTTCCAAATGATCATATTATGAGTGTTGACAGAAGTAACTTTGTAGTAAACTATGTGAACGTCTCAAATTTTATTTTGTAGTTTTTGATATAGTTACATTCTTGAAATTTAACTCCAAAATTCTTATATGCTGAGTTTATTAGAAATACATGTTTTTTCTAATAGTGGCCGATTTTATGATATGTTCAATCTAATTAAAAGAAATTGTTTTTTTTCTACATTTCATTAGAAAATGACGCTTTTCTTTTTTCTTTTTTATCTTCACTGTAATGACCCCCCCTCCCCGGTCATTTTCTTGTGTTCATGTTTATTGCCTATTTTTTCCCTTTCCGTAGCATTTTTATAGTGTCTGTAATATGTTTGGATGAGTGGCATGCTTCTAGAGGTGGTCTAGAGTGTTTGGGGGAGTTTTTTCACTTTTGGGGATTTTATATTAGAAGATTGACTCTGTTCAACATCCAAAGAATCCAGCATCATATAGAATTTTCGTCAGTTCTATGAAGGTACATATTGGGCTAGTAGCATGGTTGGTTCGGTTCAGAGATCTTCGGCATGAGTTTAAGTCATTAGCATAATATTGGGGAGGTTTGGAAAAGGGTTGACTTTGCTCAACATTCTTAGTAAACAAGTTCAAATGAGATTTTTGCCAGCGCCATTAGCTCATGAACTTTGAGTTTGGTCTGAAATGACCTTTGCTTCAGATCTCAAGGTGATCAGGATGATTTTGTGGTGTTTTGTGAATTGTTTTTTTTGTTTCTTTGTATAAGTGCTTACATGGATTTACATTTTATCAAGAAGACCTTCATTGGTTGTTTCATTGATTCAATATAGTCTAGTGTTGATTTTGGTGTAGTAATATTGTTCATTTGCATGCACATTGTTCCGAATGAATCTTGATCCCCGATCAAGGCATTTTCTAAACTTTAAGTTGAGTTAATGCAGTTGTTGCTGGTGCAACTAGCATTTGTTCATTTGTTAGCATGCTTGGGTCCACATTTGAAAAGAGTAGTGAAAATGGTCATTGCCATTGTGAGCTTGGCACAACAATTGCGAAGACCAACTCCCTTGGTCAACACGGTTGTAATCACCATCTAGGTCATTTCTATGTAAATTCCTTTTTCTTTTCATTTAGACCTTTTTTATAGAGACCCCAAGTCATTTATGACGTGCTAGTACTGATTGTTCGGTTGCCTGGTCATTCATTTGGGACTGGTGCCCGTTTCCCTGCTTTAGAGCTTTTAAAATTTAAATAATTGACTTTGGTAAAAACATCAGGTAAATGGACTCATAATGGATATTTGATATTTCCATCAGCTCCAGAAAGTTTATTTTAGGCTAGTAGCATGGATGGCTTGAGTTCAAAGGCTTTCAGTCTGAGTTTGAACGATTAGGCGTTTTAGCCTTTAAGCTTTGGCATAAGTTTGACCTTGGTCAACATTCTTTGTAAATGTGCTCGGATGAGAATTCTATCAGTACAATTAACATTGGAACATTGAGTTTGGTCTATATGGACCTTTAGTATAGGTCCTAAGGCTTTCGGTGTGAGTTTGAGCACTTACACGAGATGTTGGAAGGCTTAAAGGCCTAGAGTTGACTTTGTCAACATTTTGACAATTAGTTATTGTATGAGAATTCTGTAAGCATCATTAGCTCTAGAATGTTGAGTATGGTCTAGTATAGTGGTTTTCTAGAGTCTTGAGACCATGGGTGTTGCAATTTGGGTGTATAGTAGGGTACGACCAACAACAAGCTTTGAATAAACTTAAACAAGAAAAAACTACAGCCACAAGTTCTATACCTTGTATAAAACTCATGTGTGTAAGAAATATTCAATGTAAGGATGATCACAAGAGATAAATAAACAAGCCAATAGTACTGAAAATCCAAAAATATAAGATAAATTATAATTTCTAAATATTTAAGCATGACCAACAAGAAGCCTAATGAAAATTCTAACTAATCAACATAAATTTACGTTTTCAAGCACAATCTAAAGACCGGGAAGCAGTAGCTACTTAAACGAAAACCGTGTACGCTGTGAAATCATAATTCTAGAGCTTTACCTTTTTAATGGCTTCCAAGAGAATTTGATATGAACCGGTCAAAAACAAGAATATGGGACCCGCACAGCAAATCCCAAAATTGATTTTGTCAAAAGATCCATTTAAGCTCTCGAAATATGTGTTTCAAAATGAAACACAATTCTGGGCTCAGAGCATAGTAACCTAAGACATGCAACTAGATTTCACAAGAACCACCAAAAAACCACTAAGAAAGTCTTATTAGGATGGAAATTACCTATAATACGCACTCCCTACACTTCCTCGAGAACTCAAATAAGAATCCATGTTGATTTCGGACAAAACCCAAAAGGAATCACCAAATTTGGAGGTGCATAAAATGAGATATTGCACCTTGAACTCGTTCAAAACGAACTGAAATAAAGGAATTTTGTAATTTAAGTCATTGATATCATTGCACCAGCAACCCTAATGTCGCAGGTGCTATGCCGTAGGTGAAGAAAAGATCCTCTCCAGTGTGGAGGGTTGTTGGTAAACCATCTCCATTAAACCAGAGCCCATTTCCACAGTAGCGATGGTCAGCAAATCAGTCAGCTTCGCAGGAGCGGGACTAGGCTCCATAAGCGCAAGGTCGTAGGTGCGACCTAGCTCCACGAAAGAGAAGCCTTCCATCCTGGTCAACTCCATAGGAGAAACCCTATCCTTGTAAGAGAGGCTCTATAGGTGGGATCTTGGTTTCCGAGGGTGGAACCGCATAAACGGGTGTTGCACCAGCACTAGGGATTTAAAATCCCAAGTCTCAGGTGGATCTTTTATAAAGGTTTGGGGTCCCATCAATGCAACCATATAATCTACCCACTCAGAATCGTCATTCCAGACATAACAGAGCTATTAAAATTTCTAACCAAGGTTGTATCAATGAAAAGTAGGTCCCACACTGTTACACCCCGTACTTTGGTATGTTAGAATGCTTCTTAATATTCTCAAGTTTCTGGGAAGGCTCTTAAGTTTCTTAAGAATCGTTTATAATGCTATCAAATAACTCCAAGGAAAGGAGAACGAAATGCTTCATAATAAGGAAGATTGGAAATAGGGTTATAAAAATTCGAAAGGAGTTGGAGGCCGAGAAATGAGTCATAGGACTCGATTTACCTACGTAAGCTACCAACTTAGACGTCTTACATACTTTAGTTTCTTAAGGACATACCAAGCTTACGTAGTATTGATTACATAGGCTCCGAAAATAAGACGAGATTACGAAATCACGAGGAAGGGGAAAAGATGACACGTGGAAGCCAATGGAGAAGTGACACGTGGCAGAACATCAAGCAAGTAGGTGACCCACCTACTTAGGGTCAAGTAGGTGACCCACCTACTTGGGAGATGGGTCTCACAAGGACACGTGGCAGCCCCTCCTTGAAAGCATGGATCCGTGGTCCAATAAGGGTTTGACACGTATAACCCTTTAGGGCTGACACATGTCACTTCCTAAGGGACCCTATATATGTATGTTAATGACTCTTAAGTCATTTGGAGTCCAAAAATCAGCCAAATTATAGAGAGAAACGTGAGAGAAAGAGAGCTCACAACAGCAGCCACAAATTGGAGGAAATTAAAGTAAGTTCTTCACTTTTCTTCCATGAATTAATTATCTACGGTGTTCCTCAATTATGTGGATGTGTATATATGTATATTACGATGCCTACGGAACCATAGTTTCAGTTCTTCACTTGGAAAACTAAGAGAAACGTAAAGCGAAAACTCAAGGGAACAGACCCGTTTTTGGAGGGGACGGTTGTTAGTAATATTGGTATAACTTCTTGTGTATAGCTTAGTTTTGGGTGATTCCATATGTTTTGGAAAGGTATTTCATAGGTATATAACGTTTATTTAGACTTTGAAATCCATTTTTTCTTTTAGCTTCGCGAAAAAGGGTGATGAAGTGTAGAGGAGGTACTGCCCAGATTTTGTTTTGGAAATCCTACACGGACAGCTGTGAGTATTTTGGGCCTATATTTTCGTACAAAATTACTGTAGGGGTAATTCAAAATTGTTTGCGACCTTGATACACATTTCTATAACTTTAATTGAGGCAACAAATCCTGTTTCCCTCAATTACCCCTCCGCAACTAAGCGACAATATAAGACAGTGGGCTGTCCAGATTTCGCGTTTTGATAGTTTTGGCGAGTTTGACAAGTTTAATGTAAGGTAAGGACTTTCCTTTTAAATTCGAGTTTATTGTGTTTTTATAGAGGGTATTATACGTTGTGTAAGTGGCTGGAAATGTGAAAATATGATAAATATGTTTGACGCCCAAAATAAACTAAATTGGAGTCGCTAGAAGTGAATTGTCGTCGAAATAAAGTGTCATTCTTGTAAGTTGTTTCTGCAGGGGTGTAATGTATTATTGCAGGGCCTAAACGCGTTCTAAAAGGGGTGTGGATGCTGCTGGTTGTAGCCACACGACCCCTCGTTGCGTATAATGAAAGGCGTTACAAAATAAAGGCTAGACACCCTATTGTGCTACCGCATTTTTGAATAAGTCATTTGGAGTTTATGTTGTTTATTGTTGGTGTGAATTGCTGCAGGTTGTTGTTTTTGGTTGGATGTAGGTCTTAGGGACCTAATTGGAAATTTGGATAGGGCACATTATAGGGGAAGTGTTGCCCAATTTTCGTCGATGCCTTAGCGAATAACAGAACTAGTCGAGAAAAAGACTAAGGAAATAGATTCCATTAATACTAAGATGTAACCTAGGGTGATTAAAAGTAAAAGGGGTTGATATTCATACTACTTTCATATTGAATAGGTTCAAAGGACGGCAAGGCAAGTAGGATAACGAATAATTCAAACAAGGTAAGTGAAGCTTTCTTTTGGCATGTCTTAGTCTTAAGTGAATTGTGTATGTAATGTGAGAATAATTCCATTCATAGAACCCCGAGTATGGTTCATCTGTCTTGTTCACTTCTCGATATTAGAACTCCTACGATAGTTGAGTTATGGACTTGTAAGCCTTCTATATGCTGAAAAGTAGTGTATGTAAAGCTTATCCTCCCTTTTCTTTTGGCATGTATTAGTTATAAGTTATGAAGGGTTTATGTAGGAAACATGGGAATAATTCCATTCATGAAGCTTCGAGAACAGTTCATAATTCTTATCCACTTCGTGATGGTAGAACTCATGTAATAGGTGAGTTATCACCTTTTAAGGCTTCTATATGATAAAAGGTAATATAGGTAGAGCCTATCGCTTCTTTCTTATGGGACGTCTTAATGTAAATGAAATAAGATATGATTTGAGTGTAAAGGTAGCTCCAATTGTAAGTTGCGAGTATAACTCGTTACTCGAGTTCACTCCTAAATGCTAAGGGTCTTAAAGTAGTTAAACTACGACCCTCGAGCCTTCTATAGGCTGAATAGTGATTGGATGTGTAAGCTCCTAAACCTGGAGGTTCTTGGGCATACTTTATGAAATTGGTTGAGGGATATTTGATATGCTACTGAGTCGTACATGTACATATATGCATATTACATTATATATGGATCGGGCTATCGTACCTCGGCATTATTATGCATTATATGGATCGGGCCATCGTAACTCGGCATTATTATGCATTATACGGATCGGGCCGTCGTACCTCGGCATTATTATGCATTATACGGATCTGGCCGTCGTACCTCGGCATTATTATGCATTATACGGATCGGGCCGTCGTACCTCGGCATTATTATGCATTATACAGATCGGGCCGTTGTACCTCGGCATTATTATGCATTATACGGATTGGGCCATCGTACCTCGGCATTATTATGCATTATACGGATCGGGTCGTCGTACCTCGGCATTGTTATGCAATATACGGATCGGGCCGTCGTTCCTCGGCATTATTATATGATATATGGATCGGGCCGTCGTTTCTCGGCATGTACTTTCTATATACAAAGATCGGGTTGTACGTCCTACAGTAATAATGGCATATATATACCTATCATGATAGATGATGTGTTTGTAACACCGAGTCCCCGAGCGGGCCGGATACAGTATGTGATAGTGGTATACATGACTTTATTTTGTGAGGTGCAGGTACAGTACCCTATTAAATGTTATACTTTGTTTCCTGCATCCTTGGTTCAGTTGTTATATCAGTTATTTTGTGCTTCTATATTGAGTACATATATCGTACTGACCCCCCTTTCTTCGGGGGGCTACGTTTCATGCCCGCAGCTACAGATGTTTATTTCAGAGACTCGCCAGCTTAGGATTTCCGCTCAGCTATGGGAAGTACTCCACTATTCCGGAGCCTAGCTTTTTGGTATTGGTCCTCCTGTGTATATATTTATTTGTTCAGGGGTACGGCGGGGGCCCTGTCCCACCATATGATACAGTTATTACTCTTAGAGGTCTGTAGCCATGTGTTTGTGGGTTATTTATAAGTCTATTTCAGTTGTACTCGTACAACATATTGTAAATATTTTTGTGTTGTGGCAGCCTTGTCGTCTTCCATGCCTTTCCTGTTGTGACACAGGTGAAAGAGGCTACAGGTTTATAAAAAAAAAGTTTTTGACCCATTGAGATTTTTGTATACAGTATCACATCGCACACGATTCAACTTGACTATAATTGATAGATACGTATACGGGGGTCCAGGTTAGACCCAGTCGCAACCTACGGGGTGGGTCATGACACACACCAAAGCACTATTTTAAGCCAAATTCTATAAGGGGTTTCAAGATTAGCCAGAAGGCTTAGAGTCCACACGAAAGGTCTTTCTATGCAAAATATGATGTTCAGAGCTAACAAAACTATCAAAATTCAATTCTGAGGCTATTTACTAGAAGTTTTGACCAAAGTCAACTATTCAACTTTCTAAAGGTCCAAAGTACAAAAACTTGAATAAAAACCAAATAAACCACGACATGACTAAAATGTCAGTCCCAGCAAGTCATAAATGACTTGAGTTCGCTATAAGAAAGCTCTAAATGAAAAGAAGAAGGAAATAACAAGAAATGACCTGGGGGTCATTACATTGGACCTCAAGTTTAAGGTGTTTTCTTTGGAAATTGGAGTGTTTAAGCTGGTTTTAGCGTTGGATCATTGTTGGGGTCATTGTTCTCGCTTCCAAACCCATAAGTCTCATTTATTTCTTTGTTTTAGGCTTATATTTTGTGTTCTTGTGATAGATTACGTGTTGTCCTTTATAAGTTTAAGCTTAGATTATGCCCATTTTTGGGGCACAAGATCCTTTAGCAGGTGTGGACCTTATGATGGAGTAAATTTTGTGATTTTATACACAGGTCCTCCATGGTTATTTTGACCCATGTTTTGGCCAGAGTTCTCTTATGGTAATATGGGTATTAGTATACCCATGTCGACGTGTACTTTACATATTGATAACGGTATGGCATTCTGTAGATGTGAAGAATAGTCGAGGAGTTTGTCGATGGTTCAAGATTGTTGTTCAATTTGTTAGGCTACTAAGATTTCAGATTCTTAAAACTTAATGATTTTCACATACAATTCTATAACAATAAGCCAGTCAAGACACATACCTAAATTCTCCATACTTTTCTTCTTGACTGAGAAGCACTTGATTTTCTTCTATTTTTAACCGATGAACTAATTTTGTTTCTCTCTTTTTACCTTACGTTTAAGAATAGTTTTATGGAACTTACTCTTTGTTTAGGCAGAAAAAGGGCCCCTTTTATAATATGGAGGATAGAACAGTTATTTCTCATGCTCTATCAATGTGAGTAGTGGATAAGAGGTGGTAGTTTTAATCCCACAAGGTAACATCCCCATACAAGTGGTAGTTTTAATCCCACTAGGTAACTTCCCCATATAGGTGATAGTTTTAATCCAACTAGGTAACTTCTACATACAAGTTTAGGATTTAACTTATTTAATTATTCAACCAAAATAAACTAATTATGTAGGCCATAGAGACTTACATTCTCCCACTTGGCGCACACAATTATTAATTTAGTGGCTTAGTAAACAAGTCAATCATGTGAAAAATTAATGTTAAATCTAACATTATTTGTCATTGTTAAATAAATCAACTAATATGAGTCATGGCGTTGTACATCACTTTACTTGACATAATTCCTTCCATGTACTATCATATCAGTCTGTTACCTAACATAAGCTTTCAAATACACAATGAGTCCAACAATAGCACTTTAAATATTTTATCTGAGTCAGAACATGTCATCATCATTTACAATATTATATTTATTAGAGGAAACAGGTAAGAACAAAAATATATATAATTTGAGCTCAAAGTGTCAATTATATAGTCATAATAAAGTCTTTACATAGTCATTCATTGCTATCAACAAGGCCCATCCTTTCAATATGTTCAAAAAATGTTTTAGGTGATAATCGTTTTGTCAAAAGTTCAGCAATCGGAAGCTTGGTTCTAGTATGTTCATTTGACACTTTATGTTTCAGGACTTCTTCTTTAATCAAAAAGTATTTCAATTCCATATGCTTAGTACCCTTCGAATACTTGTCTTTTTTAAATAATAAAACTACGGCGGTATTACAACAATAAATTTTCAGTGGCCTGGTTATATTGTCAACTATTCCAAGTCCTGAAATAAAGTTCTGCAGCCAATTAGCCTAGACTATGGTCTCAAAGAATGCCACAAACTCAACTTCCATAGTGGATTCAGCTATAAAGAATTTCTTTGCATTCTTCCATGATATTGTTCCTCTAAGTAATTGTAACACTTTTTGTTAAGCTAGCCTAGACGGAGTCTAAAAACCATAAGGAGAGTTGATGGGATGGAATACCCAGTGGACCACGAATGTTTTCTATGACCCGAAGAGAATTCTAAGAGTCATAGGGATGACTCGTAGACCTATCCAACAATTAGTAAAAAAATTTGGTTCAGAGAAACCCCCCTACAATTGACCTTACGATTTGTAAGGGTTTCTACGAGTTGTAGAAGGGACTTGTAGAACCCCTTGACACTTAGCCAAAAATTCAGAAGCTTAAGACACTCCTACGAGTGATAGTTATGAGTCACAAAAGAGACTACAATTCATAGAAATGACTCATAGGGGAGATTTAGAGACTCTAGTTTTTAGGTTCCTAAGAAGATTGCAAACGAAATAGGGTCTATGACTCATAAACCTTTCCACGATTCATAAATCTAAGTTGTAGAACCAATGTATAGGCTCCAGTCCAGTTCTATGGCTGGCCTTCTATGACCCGTATAACTTTCTATGAGTCTTAGAATGACTCGTAGATGGTCAGGGATAGTTTTTAGGAAGGTTAGTTTTGTCTTTTCCTACCCTTCCCAAACTAAAACCCTGACATTTTTGGACTATTTTGAGTCCCTTATCAGTATCCTAATCACCAAATCCCTCATTAACACTTAGATTAATTAAGAGCAGGGACTGGAGAAGAGAAAGACATTAGGGTTCAAGCGTACACTTTCATCCTTTCAAGTTTTGATCATTCTCCGATTTTTAGGTATTAAGGCTTATCAAAATGTTGGAATATATCGTCCACGTGCCCTTCATCTTCTTTGATTTGAATTAATCCATCAGTTGTGTCCGAACATTCATATAATTTGAGCTCTTGATGTATCTACGATTCTAGTGACTCCTTGTATATGTGTATATATACGATTATGCCTGGATAATATTGATCAGTTGAATAGTTGAGATAACTTTTCATGCTTTCATCCCCATGATCCCTATTGAGTAATATTTATAATATTTTACAAAATGATTAAGTCTATAAGTTTGATTGGTGAATGTTGACTAAGGATGGGTCAAATTGAATTGGGATAGTAGAAGTCTCTACATTTATTATCATTTTGAACTTGAATATTTTGGAGTCTAAATGATTATTGATTTAGAGTCTTGATGAGTCATGAACAAGTCTCAAAAAGATGTCTAGATGAATCAAATTGATAAATTAGATGAGATTGAGTTGATTTGAGTCCAATATGACTAGATGAGATAATATTCATGATATGATTTGATTACAGTTTTATGAGCATATTGATTTTTAGGACTATTATTGAGCACCGAATTGAGTAAGAGTAATTAACAACTTAATAAACCATGTATCCAGCGTACGAGAGTATTGAACCATAAAATTGGATGTTTCCCTTTTATCCCAAAAGAGGACTTGACTGATTGATTGTAGATCTAGTATTGGTTGATTCATCCATGGTAATGGTTGTCGGTTCAGAGGAACTCTAAGATTTTAAAAAAAATGGTTGATTGGCTGTGTTGTATTCTCCCAAGCTAAATCTCTTTAAAATGCCTTGTTTACCTTAAACTTGCATACCTGATTGAGTTGAGTCGATTGTTGATTTGAGCCCTTTGAGTTGAGTTGGTTGATGTTGAGTCTATTGATTATATTACCTCATCTTTCTATTTTACATACTCGTACATTCCATGTACAGAAACCTTTTGGCTTGCATCATTTCATGATGTAGATACAGGGGCTAGATATCATCAACATGTACTCTCTTGAAGATTTGTTTCCTTTCCATATGGTGGTGACACCTCCTTGCTTTCAGAGGGATTATATTGATTCATTTATTGCTTTGAATATTATCTCTTTTCCTTTTGAGGTAGCCGGGGCTTTTCTCAACACCTTCTTAACAGTTAATAGAGGCTCATAGACTTAGATGGAGTAGATTGGAGTTGTTCGCTCTTTGAGTCTATTTTTGAGAAAAACCTTTACTTATGATTGCGAGTTGACATTTTAAAGACTGTTTATTTAAACTATTCTTTCTTTAAGTAATGAGTTAATTTCCTACCTAAGTTCTTATTTTGTGTATTCTAAGTCTTTCATTGATTTTTTTGAATGAGTGAATGGACCAATGGGTTTTCTTGGGGCCATCAATGGTCTTTGAGTGTCATAAGAGCACTAAGTTCAAGAGTCCTAGGGTATCTATAAAGTAATTTCTGGTGGAGTCTTGCTTATGGGTATGTTGTGCACCACACTTATAATTAAGAGGCTATATGACATTAGGAACTATTTCACTTCCTCATACTCTAAGTTCATGAGAAAGAGTTCAACTCTAAAAGTTCCTTCCAAATTTGGGTTCTTACACATTAGCAGATAATTCCTTCTAAGCATACAGCTAGTCAGAGGAACTCTACCAATGCTAAGATTCCATAGTCTGAGATTCCCCCAACTTCTACTACTTAGTTAGCTCTTACTTCGAGGGCTGAACCCCTAGCTCTAGTTCTCAAGGGTCTTTATTGCCATGAGGATTAAAGACTTTCTGAGAATGAATCCCCCAGATTGCTTCGGTTCTAAGGCTGAGGAGGACCCCTAGAAATTCATCGATGAGACATGGAAGATACTGAAGGCAATGCATGCTACTGAGGTTCAGGAAGTTGAGTTGGTATCCTATCAGCTCAAGGATATGGCAAATGTCTGGTACAATAGGTTCTTCTTTTAGAAGAGTTATTCTAACTATAAACCGTCATCGGCGAGTGCACCTGCACCTAATAAAAGGTATGAGAAGAAGGCACAAAGCTAACCAAATTTCAAATCCCACGGTTCTCAATCCCAAGCTATTGTGGCTCAAGGTTCAAAGGGGAAGCCACCTTTTAGCAAGTGCGGTAAACTCCATTTGGGAGAGTGTAGAGAGGGAGGTAATGGTTTTTATAAGTGTGGTCACGTGGACCATTTTTAGAGAGAGAGAGCTCAATGTGGGGTAATAATGCCTAGTCTTTTACTATGGCACCACCAGTTTGAGGTAATCAGAGAGTTGCTATTTTAGGTATTGGCGGAGTTTCAAATAATCTTATGGTATGGCTAATTTCCATGATCAGGAGAACTTTCTAGAAGTTTTCACTGGTATGCTTCGAGTCTTCTCTTTTGATTTTTATGCTTTGCTTAATCCAGGAGCCACCTTTTCTTTTGTGACCCCTTATATGGCTAAAATATTTGATAAAATCCCTGAGTGTCTTCTTGAGCCTTTCAGTGTGGCCACTCCTGTTGGTGAGTCTATCTTACCTAAAGGGGTATATAGGGATTGTACTATGTCAATCCATCACAAGAATTCCATGGCTGACTTCGTCGAGTTGGATATAGTTGATTTTAATGTGATCTTTCGCATGGAGTGGCTTTATGCCTATTATGCCTCTGTTGATTTTAGGACTTGGATTGTGATGTTAAAATTCCCAAATGAGCCTGTCTTCTAATGGAAGGGTAGTCTTGTTGTGCATAAGGATAAATTTATTTCCTACCTTAGGGCCAGAAAGTTAATCTCGAAAGGGTGCATTTATCAAATTGTGCAAGTAAAATATAATAGTGTGGATTCTCCATTCCTTGAGTCTGCCCTGATTGTTAATGAGTTTCTTGAAGTATTTTCTGAAGATCTGCCTGATGTCACTCCTAATAGGGAGATTTACTTTGGGATTGATGTTCTTCCTGATACGCAGCCTATCTCTATTCTGCCATATAGAATGGCTCCGGTTGAATTAAAAGAATTGAAAGACCAGTTGAATGATTTATTAGATAAGGGCTTCATTAGGATGAATGTCTCACCTCGGGGAGCTCCTATCCTATTCATACTAAAGAAATATAGATCATTGAGAATGTGCATTCACTATCGTTAACTGAACAAGGTTACCATAAAGAACAAATATCCCCTCCCTGGGATAAACGATCTATTTGACCAACTTTAGGGTGTCTCTTGTTTCACAAAGAGAGACCTCAAATCAGGCTATCATCAGCTGAAAGTGAGAGAATGTGATATCCCAAAGACCATTTTTTGGACCCGGTATAGTCACTTTGAGTTTCTTATTATATCCTTCGATTTGACTAACGCTTCTGCACCATTTATAGAGTTGATGATGTAACAACCCCTAAAATGTGGTATGTCGGTATTTCAATTCTCGACGAAAATAATACAGTCTTTGTATTTTGGGCATAACTTTTCATAGGTTGGTCCAAATTAGGTGATTCAAATTTCTGGGTAACCACAACATCCTTCCCTACAACTTTCATGAAGAACATATCTTAAGATTCGGAGTATAGGTAGGTCAAATAAATTAATCTTTGCAAGATATAGTACTGTGATGGAATTGAGTGTTTATAGAAGAAAATTCATATCTCACTGCAGGTTGTTCCAAATTGGTTGATTCTTGAATGATATAAAACTAGACTTCCATATCTACAATTCTTATGAAGACACCAAATCCTAATAAAGAATTTATCTTATTCAAACACAGCTTTGTAAAAGAGTATTCTGTTAAAAAGAACTCATCTTACCTGCCATGGAAACATCTAGATACATTTGACATCATTCATGACATAAATTATCCTCCATTTAACATCATTCATGACATCAATATATTCCATTAAATTTTCAGATTTTTCTTTATAATTATTTTATTTATTGTTAGGTCACTCTTTCCCACCTATAAATATCCACCTTATTTCCTCATTTTATTCATTAAGCTTTCTTAAGCATTTCTTCTCTCTATATATACTTCTTCTCAAATATAGTTTTAGTTTTAGTAGTATAAAAATACTACTCCGGTTATTCTTTTATTTCGGGTAGTACACAAAATGCTCCGGCGAGAAGAAAAGGCTAGGGGTCCAAGAGTGTTCCAATTCGGAGTAAACCTTCAAATTCCTAATTAATACTATATATGTATTTTATTGAGTTTTAAAAGAGCAAAAGAGTTGAGTTTGAATGAATTTGAGTAAATGATATTTTGAGCAAGATGTTTTGATGAGATGTAAATGATGTTTTTGGAAGTATAATAATTGATGAACATAAAATGAGATGAGTTTGATGATTTAAATTAAAGTCCAATGAGACTAGATGATGAGTTTAATATGAGCATATATTTTGGGAGTAGTATTGAGCACAGAGTTGGGTAAGAGTTTAATTGACTCAAACCCCAGAACTACGTAGCCAGCGTAGGATGGAGGCTATGCCTCTTAAGTCCCAAAAAGAGGACTTTGATGAGTGGATCCAAGATGGTGATGTCCTTTACCCTGGCAAGGTATTGGATGGATGTGGCAACAACATCGCTTCGTTGTATCATCGCTAGCTCATAAGTAATGGTTGTTGGTGAGAGAAACTCCAAACTGAGTAAGCATTGCTTATTACTATTATTTTTATATTTTAAACTTGCATTACATATTGATGTTGAGATGATGTTGCGTTCTGAGCTAAGTTTTATTGAGAGGAGTTTCTTGATATCTGTCCTTACTTTCCTACCATTTTACATACTCGTACATTCCACGTACTGACGTCATTCGACCTGCATCGTTTTATGATGCAGATACAGGTATTAGAGATCCTCAACAGGCGCATCGTTGAAGATCATTTCTTTTTGGCTATTTGGTGAGTCCTTCTTGTATTCGAAGGAACTCCTTATCCTTTTATTATTGTTGAGTGTGATGTTTCTTTTGAGGTAGCCATGAACATGTCATTGGCACCATCGAAGAGTATTAGAGGCTTCATAGACAGAGTCTGATGATGTAATCGGAGTAGTTCTCCTTAGAAACTACTTCTTATAAGAATTATCTATTTTTTCTTTGATTATGACAAGCCCACATTAGTATTCTTAAGTCTTCCTCTGATGAATAAATAAGAAATGAGACCAAGTGGTTCTCTCGGAAGTCAGAAATGGTTTCTGAGTGTCGGCCATGCCTAGGGTACCCTCTCGGGGCATGACAAACTTGGTATCAGAGCACAAAGTTCAAGAGTCCTAGGGTGTCTATGAATCCGTGTCTAGTAGAGTCTTGTTTATGGGTGTGTCGTGCACCACACTTATAATCAGGAAGCTATAGGACATTAGGAATTATTTCACTTCTTTCATAATCTGAGTTCGTGCGATAGAGTTTAACTCTATAAAAGCTTTCTTTCTAAATTCGTGCGTTTACACGTTTCAGGCATGCCTCCTAAACGTTCAGCTAGTCAGAGGAACGCTGCCAGCACTGAGGTTCCACAGTCAGTGATGCCTCCATGGAGAACTAGGGGCCGACCTGCAAGGTCTACTGAGGTACCCCAAGTACCTACTGTTCAGACCACTCCTACTTCTGAGGAAGATTTTCGAGGAGCGATTGCTATGCTCACCCAGTTGGTGGCTGCTCAAAATAGTATCCAAAGTTCACCAAATCCTAGCTCTAGTTATCAAGATCCGTCTGCTGCCACGAGGATCATAGATTTTCTGAGAATGAATCCGCCGGTCTTCACGGGTTCCAACATTGATGAAGACCCCCAAAATTTGATTGATGAGATGTGGAAGATACTAAAAGCGATGCATGCTACAGATATTGAGGGGGTTGAGTTGGTGTCTTATCAACTCAAGGATGTGGCAAATGACTGGTATAACCAGTGGGAAGAAAGTAGAGGTGAGGATGCAGAGCCTACTCTTTGGGATGAGTTTGAAAGAGCATTTCTTGATAACTTCTTTCCCCAAGAGTTACGTGAAGCAAAAATTGAGAAGTTTGTGAACCTCAAACAAGAGAGTATGACTGTGAAAGAGTATAGTTTGAAGTTTATTCAATTGTCAAAATATGCCCCAGAAATGATTCCTCATATGAGGTCTAAGATAAGGAAGTTTGTCTCTGGCCTAGGCAAACATGTAAAGAAAGAATATAAGGCAATGCTAATGATTTCTGACATGGATTTTTCTAGATTGTTGGTGTATGCTCAGCAGGTTGAGGATGACAAGAAAAAGGGCCGAGAGGAACACCTAAGCAAGAAGGCTAAGTCTGTTGGGCATGAGAATGAGCAGAAGCAAGGGAAGGATAACAAGTCTTTCTTTCAGAAAAGGTCTTCCAATTATACACCTTCCCCAACAAATGCTTTTACACCTAATACCAGGTATGATCAGAGATCGCTAAGTCACCTTCCCCAACAAATGCTTCCAAACAAGGTTCTCAATCCCAATTAAGTATAGCTCAAGGTTCTAGAGGAAAACCACAATGTGCTAGATGTGGGAGGCTCCATTTGAGAGAGTGTCATGTGGGCACCAATGCTTGCTACGGATGTGGAAAGACAGGTCACTATCAGAATGAGTGTCCTTCAAATAGGCAGGGAGATGGAAGTAGTAGAGCTCTGTTTTCTTCTGCAGCTCCACACAATAGAGGTAATCATAGAGGTGCTGCTTCAAGTGCAGGTGGGGGAACCAACCGTCTGTATGCTATGGGTAGTCGCCAAGACCAAGAGAATGCACCCGATGTTGTTACTGGTATGCTCCGAGTCCTTTCTTTTGATGTGTATGCATTACTTGATCCGGGTGCTACATTATCTTTTGTGACTCCTTACTTGGCTAGTAAATTTGAGATCCTTCCTGAGTGTCTTCTTGAGCCTTTCAGTGTGTCTACTCCTGTTGGTGATTCTATCTTAGCTGAGAAGGTCTATAGAAATTGTATTGTGTCAATCTATCATAGGGATACCATGGCTGACTTAGTTGAGTTGGACATGGTTGATTTTGATGTGATTCTTGGTATGGACTGGGTTTATTCTTGTTATGCTTCAGTTGATTGTAGGACCCGAATTGTCAAGTTTCAATTTCCAAACGAGCCTATCTTAGAGTGGAAGGGGAATTCTGTAGTGCCTAGGGGTAAATTTATTTCCTACCTTAAGGCCAGAAAATTAATCTCTAAGGGATGTATATAGTTAAGGCTTGGGGGTGTTGCTCAACCCCTGACTGTGCACGAGAGGTGGGAGCCTCGTGTAGGGTCTGTTCCCATAAAAAAAAAAAAAAAAAAAAAAAAGGGATGTATATATCATATAGTCCGAGTCAAAAATATTAATGATCAGACTCCATCTCTTGAGTCAGTTCCCATTGTGAATGAGTTTCCTGAAGTCTTTCCTGAAGATCTACCCGAAATCCCTCCTGATAGATAGATAGACTTTGGTATTGATGTCCTTCCTGATACACAACCTATCTCCATTCCTCCTTATAGGATGGCTCCTGCTGAGTTGAAAGAATTGAAAGAACAACTGAAAGACCTCCTAGATAAGGGGTTTATTAGGCCAAGTGTCTCACCCTGGGGCACTCCTGTCCTATTCGTGTGAAAGAAAGATGGGTCCCTTAGAATGTGTATTGATTACCGACAACTAAACAAGGTCACTATTAAAAACAGGTACCCTTTCCCCAGAATAGATGATTTATTTGACCAACTTTAGGGTGCCACATGCTTCTCTAAGATAGACCTCAGATCAGGCTATCACCAGTTGAAAGTAAAAGAATGTGACATCCTGAAGACGGCTTTTCAAACCCGCCATGGTCATTTTGAGTTTTTTGTTATGTCCTTTGGATTGACAAATGCTCCAGCAGCTTTTATGGACCTCATGAACTGAGTATTTAAGCCATACCTAGATACGTTTGTAATTGTCTTCATCAATGATATTTTGGTCTACTCTAGAAGTAAGAGTGAGCATGATAATCACCTTAGAATTGTCCTTCAAACTCTTAAGGAGGAGGAGTTGTATGCTAAGTTTTCAAAGTGTGAGTTTTGGCTTGAGTTTGTAGCATTCCTAGGCCATATTATATCTGGGGATGGAATCCAAGTTGATACTCAAACGATTGAGGCAGTTAAGAACTAGCCCCGACCCACCTCTCCAACTGACATAAGGAGTTTCTTAGGTTTGGCTGGTTACTACAGGAGGTTTGTTGAGGGATTTTCATCCATATCCTCACCATTGACTAAGCAGACTCAGAAGAAGGCTAAGTTTCAATGGTCTGATGCTTGTGAGAAAAGTTTTCAAGAGTTGAAAGCTAGATTGACTACTGCTCCAGTACTATCCCTACCCGAAGGAACAGATGGTTTTATAATCTATTGTGATGCTTCAAGAGTTGGGTTGGGATGTGTATTGATGCAGAAAGGTAAGGTCATTGCCTATGCCTCCAGGCAGCTTAAGACTCATGAGAGGAACTACCCCACTCATGACCTTGAGTTGGCAGCTGTGGTATTTGCTCTTAAGATCTGGCGTCACTATCTTTATGGTGTACATGTGGATGTATTTCACAGACCAGAAGAGCTTGTTGTATGTATTCAGTCAGAAAGAGCTAAACTTGAGGCAAGAGAGATGGCTAGAGTTGCTCAAGGTCATGAGCATTCTCTACCACCCAGGTAAGCAAATGTAGTTGCTGATGCTCTTAGCAGGTTATCTATGGGGAGTACAACCCATGTGGAAGAGGAAAAGAAGGAGTTGTCAAAGGAAGTGCATAGACTTGCGCATTTGGGAGTTCAACTTATTGACTCTAGTGAGGGTGGTATAATAGTACGAAATAGAGCTGAATAATCTCTAGTTGTAGAGGTGAAAGAAAAGCAAGATCAGGATCCCATTCTTCTTCAACTGAAGGATCAGGTTCACAAGCAGAAGGTAATGGCTTTTACCAAAGGGGGAGATGGAGTGTTGAGATATCAAGAAAGATTATGTGTTCCAAGTGTTGATGGTATTACAGAGAGAATCATGAAACAAGCCCATAATTCAAAGTATTCCATCCATCCAGGTTCAACAAAGATGTATCATGACTTGAGAGAAGTATACTGGTGGAGTGGAATGAAGAAAGATATAGTAGAGTTTGTGTCCAAGTGCCCGAATTGCCAACAAGTTAAAGTTGAGCACCAAAGGCCTTATGGAGTGGCTCAGAATATAGAGATCCCGGAATGGAAGAGGGAAATGATCAATATGGACTTCATTACCGGTTTACCACGAACCCGCAAACAACATGACTCTATTTGGGTGATTGTGGATAGGATGACCAAATCGGCCCATTTCTTGCCGGTTAAGACTACGAACACTGCAGAGGATTATGCCAAACTGTATCTTAGAGAGATTGTTAGACTGCATGGAGTTCCTTTGTCTATCATCTCTGATAGGGGAGCTCAATTTACTACTCAGTTTTGGAAGTCATTTCAGAAGGGCTTGGGTTCAAGATTGAACCTTAGTACTGCTTTTCATCCGCAAACAGATGGCCAGGCAGAGCTTACGATATAGACTTTGGAAGATATGTTAAGAGCCTGTGTCATTGACTTCAAAGGTAATTGGGATGATCATTTACCTCTTATTGAGTTTGCATACAATAATAGTTTCCATTCGAGTATTCAAATGGCTCCTTATGAAGCTTTGTATGGAAGGAGATGTAGATCACCAATTAGTTGGTTTGAAGTTGGTGAAGCTGAGTTGATTGGACCAGACTTGGTTCACCAAGCGATGGAGAAGGTGAAAACTATACAAGAGAGGTTGAGGACTGCTCAAAGTCGCCAGAAATCCTACACTGATGTTAGAAGAAGAGATTTGGAGTTGGAAGTGTACGATTGGGTTTACTTGAAAGTTTCACCCATGAAGGGTGTGATGAGATTTGGAAGGAAAGGGAAGCTTAGTCCCCTCTACAGTGGTCCTTATCAGATTACGAGGAGGGTAGGTAACGTAGCCTATGAATTAGAGTTGCCCCCAGAATTAGCTGCTATTCATCCCGTGTTTCACATCTCTATGCTTAAGAAGTGTTTGGGAGATACTTCACTTGTTGTCCCAGCTGAGAGCATTGGGGTGAAAGAGAATTTGAGTTATGAAGAGATTCCAGTTCAAATTCTTGATCGTCAGGTTCGCAAATTAAGAACTAAGGAAGTGGCATCTGTCAAAGTCCTATGGCGAAATTAATTTGTTAAAGAGACTACATGGGAAGCTGAAGAAGATATGAAGGCTAACTATCCTCATCTATTTGTGCCTTTTGATGACGATATTCAAGGTAATATTCCTTATTTCTACCTCTGAATCGATGTTTATTCTTGAGTTTGAGTCATTGACCATTTGAGTATCAGAGTTTTTGAGAAATTGATGTATTGATGATATTCATTCTTTATGTCTCCTATTTTCATGTTCATTCGAGTACGAATAATCCCAAGGGGGAGATATTGTAACAACCCCTAAAATGTGGTATGTCGGTATTTCAATTCTCGATGAAAATATTACAGCCTCTGTATTTTGGGCATACCTTTTCATAGGTTGGTCCAAATTAAGTGATTCAAATTTCTGGATAACCACAACATCCTTACCTACAACGTTCATGAAGAACATATCTTAAGATTCAGAGTATAAGTAGGTCAAATAAATTAAACTTTGCAAGATATAGTAGTGTGACGGAATTGAGTGTTTATAGAAGAAAATTCATATCTCACTCTAGGATGTTCCAAATTGGTTGATTCTTGAAAGATATGAAACTAGACTTCTATATCTACAATTCTTATGAAGACACCAAATCGTAATAAGGAATTTATCTTATTTGAACGCAGCTTCGAAAAAGAGTATTCTGTTAAAAAGAACTCATCTTACCTACCATGGAAACATCTAGATACATTTGACATCATTCATGACATAAATTGTCCTCCATTTAACATCATCCATGACATCAATATATTCCATTAAATTTTCAGATTTTTCTTTATAATTATTTTATTTATTGTTAGGTCACTCTTTCCCACCTATAAATATCCACCTTATTTCCTCATTTTATTCATCAAGCTTTCTTAAGCATTTCTTCTCTCTCTATATACTTCTTCTCAAATATAGTTTTAGTTTTAGTAGTATAAAAATACTACTCCGGTTATTCTTATATTTCGGGTAGTACACAAAATGCTCCGGCGAGAAGAAAAGGCTAGGGGTCCAAGAGTGTTCCAATTCGGAGTAAACCTTCGGATTTAAGGTATGTAAGTCTTTCATAGCATTGGATTGAGTTCTTCCATGCGCCCAATATTTAAATATATTATAATTGAGTTATAGTTGAGTTTTATCCAAATCTTGAATTCTAGATGAATTAATTCTTCTATTGAGTTTGATATATTTATGCATTAATATTATTATTATTATCTCTCATATTATTGGAATTATTGTTCATGGCTACTTTCCCATGAATCCTAATTGATTTGATGTTCATGAATATTTTTACATATGTTTTGAGTAAAGATGTTGCCTTTTTATTATTTTTATTGATAAAAAGAAAGTTATATGAATTAATACTATATATGTATTTTATTGAGTTTTAAAAGAGCAAAAGAGTTGAGTTTGAATGAATTTGAGCAAATGATATTTTGAGCAAGATGTTTTGATGAAATGTAAATGATGTTTTTGGAAGTATAATGATTGATGAACATGAAATGAGATGAGTTTGATGATTTAAATTAAAGTCCAATGAGACTAGATGATGAGTTTAATATGAACACATATTTTGGGAGTAGTATTGAGCACCGAGTTGGGTAAGAGTTTAATTGACTCAAACCCCAGAACTACGTAGCCAGCGTAGGATGGAGGCTATGCCTCTTAAGTCCCAAAAAGAGGACTTTGATGAGTGGATCCAAGATGGTGATGTCCTTTACCCTGGTAAGGTATTGGATGGATGTGGCAACGACATCGCTTCGTTGTATCATCGCTAGCTCACAAGTGATGGTTGTCGGTTAGAGAAACTCCCAACTGAGTAAGCATTGCTTATTACTATTATTTTTATATTTTAAACTTGCATTACATATTGATGTTGAGATGATGTTGCGTTCTGAGCTAAGTTTTATTGAGAGGAGTTTCTTGATATCTGTCCTTACTTTCCTACCATTTTACATACTCGTACATTCCACGTACTGACGTCATTCGACCTGCATCGTTTTATGATGCAGATACAGGTATTAGAGATCCTCAACAGGCGCATCGTTGAAGATCATTTCTTTTTGGCTATTTGGTGAGTCCTTCTTGTATTCGAAGGAACTCCTTATCCTTTTATTATTGTTGAGTGTGATGTTTCTTTTGAGGTAGCCATGAACATGTCATTGGCACCATCTAAGAGTATTAGAGGCTTCATAAACAGAGTCTGATGATATAATCGGAGTAGTTCTCCTTAGAAACTACTTCTTATAAGAATTATCTATTTTTCCTTTGATTATGACAAGCCCACATTAGTATTCTTAAGTCTTCCGCTAATGAATAAATAAGAAATGAGACCAAGTGGTTCTCTCGGAAGTCAAAAATGGTTTCTGAGTGTCGGCCACGCCTAGGGTACCCTCTCGGGGCGTGACAGATGAATTGAGTGTTCAAATAGTATTTGGACATGTTTGTGATTGTATTTATAGACGATATATTGATCTATTCGAGGAATGAGGAGGAGCATACAAACCATCTTAGAATTGTTCTTTAGACTCTTAAAGATAGGGAATTGTATGCTAAGTTTTCAAAGCTTGAATTTTGGTTTACTTTTGTGGCATTTATAGGACATGTAGTGTCTGGTGAGGGTACCTGGGTTGACTCATAGAAGATTGAAGTGGTCAAGAACTGGCAAGGCCTACATCCCCAACTGATATAAGAAGCCTCTTGGGTTTGTCCAGCTACTACCGTAGATTTGTTGAGTGGTTTTCATCTATATCCTCTCCATTGACTAAACTGACTTGGAAGAAGGCTCAGTTCCAATGGTCAGATGCTTATGAGAAAAGTTTTCAAGAGCTAAAAATGAGGTTGACTACTGCTCTAGTTTTATCCCTACCCAAGAGAATTGATGGTTTTGTGATCTATTGTGATCCGCCCAGAGTTGGATTGGGTTGTGTATTGATGCAGAAGGGTAAAGTTATTGCCTGCACTTCTATGCATCTTAAGATTAATGAGAGGAACTACCTAACTCATGACCTAGAGTTAGCAGTCGTATTGTTCGCTCTCAAGACTTGGAGTCACTATCTTTATAAAGTGCATATTGATGTGTTCAGTGACACAAGAGCCTTCACTATGTGTTTACTCAAAATGATCTAAACCTAAGGCAAATGAGATGGCTTAAACTACTCAAGGACTATAATATGAGCATTCTCTACCACCCAGGTAAAGCTAATGTTGTTATTGATGCTCTTAGCATGTTATCTATGGGGAGTACTACCTAAGTAGGAAGGAAAGAAAGAGTTAGCTAAAGAGGTGCATAGGCCTGCATATTTGGGAGTTTAACTTATTGACTCTAGTGAGGGAGATACTATTGTTTAGAATAGGGCCAAATCATCTCTAGTAATTGAGGTGAAAGAAAAGAAAGATCAAGATTCCATTCTCGTCCAATTGAAAGATGATGTTCACAAGCAGAAGGTAATGACTTTTTCCAAATAGGGAGATGGAGTGTTGAGGTACCAATGGAGATTGTGTGTTCTAAGTATTTATGGAATTCGAGAGAGAATCATGGTAGAGGCCAATAGCTCTAAGTATTACATTCATCCAGGTTCTACAAAGATGTACAACGACTTGAGAGAAGTATACTGGTGGAGTGGAATGAAGAGAGATATAGAAGAGTTTATGTCTAAGTGCTTGAATTTCCAACAAGTCAAATTTGAGCATTAAAGGCCTTGTGTAGTGGCTTAGAACATTAAGACTTCAGAATACAAGTGGGAGATGATGAATATGGACTTCATTACTGGTTTATCATGGTCTCGCAGACAATATGACTCTATATGGGCGATTATGGAAAGGATAACCAAATCAGCCCATTTCTTATCCTACTAAAAACTAAGAGGGGATGCCGCCTACTACTAAAATCTCGGTGATCAAAACTACTTATACCATAAAGTACTATGCTAGATTGTACCTTTGTGAGATTCTCAAACTTTATGGAGTTCATTTGTCTATCATCTCAGATAGGGGATCTCAATTTATTGCTCAGTTTTGGAAGTCGTTCTAGAAAGGTTTGGGTTCAAGAGAGAATCTTAGCACTACTTTTCATCCACAGACAGACGGCCAGGTAAAGCATACCATTCAAACTTAGGAGGATATGTTGAGATCATGTGTCATCGACTTTAGAGGTAATTAAGATGATTGTTTACCTCTTATTGAGTTTTCTTACAATAACAACTTCCATTTGGTTATTAAAATGGCTCCGTATGAAACTCTGTATGGGAGGAGATATACAATCAATTCAACTTCACCAACTTCAAAACATGCAATTAGTGACCTACAGATGTTGAGGAATTAGTTCACCAAGCTATGGAAAAGGTGAAGATCATCCAAGAGAGGTTGAGGATTACTCAAAGTCGATAAAAATCTTACACTGATGTTAGGAGGAGAGATTTGCAGTCCAAAGTGAATGATTAGGTGTAAATAAAGGTCTTACCCATAAAGGTGTGATGCGATTTGGGAAGAAAGGAAAGCTTAGTCCCTGCTACATTTGTCCTTATTAGATTGTAAAGAGGATTGGTAATGTAGCCTATGAGTTGGTAGACTATCAAGAGTAGTTGAAGCACAACCTCGAAGACATGTCACTATTGGTGGCAAAGAAAGATGCAAAGATTTTTCGCTTGAATGCTCAATTGCAAAAGATTTTTGCTGAGGGACCAGGTTTAAAAGAATTGTCTTTATTGAAAGCTCAAAATCCAGCTGTACTGCTCAGATTGAAGAACTCAAAGGTAAATTGCTCATGGTACATGAAGAAGCTGATGCTCGTCTGTCTTTTATCATCCAAACCATTGTTTCTTGACCTCTTCCCTATTTAATTCAAACCTGCAACATCCTTCTATTTTCCTTTTTTGTGTGGCTTAGTCCGATTTTATTATAGTTTACTTCAGTGTTCTTTCTGCTAATGCTTATTTCTATTTATGAATGTCATTCAGTATCTTGTAACTTGTTCCTTACTTTCTGTTTGTTCTTTCTTGTTATGTTCCCCTTTTGGGCTGTGAGTTACCTTTAGATTGTCTTGTATTTAACTTGGTTACTGCTTGCCTTTTTAATGATGTCAAAAGGGGGAAAAATATAGGTTATGTTGTATGGTTTTAAAGTTGTATGGTTTTAATGGTTTTAATGCTAGTGGAACCAAATGAGGAGTGGGACTTGGTTGAAAGGGAAAAGTAATTGTGGTAAGGGGAAATAATTGTGAAAGGGGGAGTGTTAATTATGAGATACTGATAAACCTTTTTTTTCAACTGCGGTTTTCATCATCAAAAAGGGGGAATTTGTTAGATTGTAGATTTGATGATATGATAAATAGGGATCTGTTATTGAACATGATCCCATGTTAGATTATAATCATTTTGTGCAATTGAAAGTGATATCTATCAAAAGTATAGTGCCAATAACTATTTTTTTGTAGTGCTCGGGATGTGCCAGTGTGGCAAGCATCTAGGCCAATAGAATTACTCCAAAGGAAATGGTCATCCTTTATTATGTCTCATCTTTATTGGCATAAACAAGTTTTTCAAAAAGCAAGAACATTCACTCTCAAGAAATAGAAAAGAAGGAACAATAATGGAGTATAAGATTGCTATTGTGTGTTGTTTCTGAGTTTATTTATTTTCTCATTTCATGTAAATCAAGTTCTGATCTATAAAGGAACTTGGTGTTTGTTTTCAATCAGTCTTTTTCTCGTTCTTAATCCATACCTAGAGTTAGCTATGATGATCTTTAAAGTCTAAATTACTCTAAGGGAATTAGCTTAGTAGACAACAGAGTTGGTGCTTAGTGGTTGAAGATTCTAGGTGTCATAGTAAGAGGGAAGGGATTAAAAGTTTAATCTTTGGGATTGCATGAGTTTGTAATCAGTGTTGCTCCTTGTTTGATAATGGAATCAGGCTAAAATCTTTTGAGACAAGTCTAGGTTTTTCCTCCCTTGAGAAAGGGAGTTTCCAAGTAAAATACTTGGAATATTTATTTTTTGTTCTTTACTGTTCTTCTCCTAGTAAGGTACCAGGTCGAGAGTTAACTATTAGAAGCATACGAGCCATCACTTACCTTAATCAATACGCGATAACTAAATTGAGCCTTCCCTTTTCAAATTGAATCCAAAAAACTACAATCTATACAAATGGTGATTCACAATCAAATTACGAAGCTAACAACACAAGAATCGTGAAATTCAGGTAAAAGGGTCAAAATGGATCAAAAATCTGATTTTGAAAATGGGGTTTAAATACGAGAATTTTTCGATGAAAATGATCTTCAAAGCATTAGGAATACATCTGAGAAAACCATTTCAAAAATGGATTTCAAAATAACACTTAATCATCATTTTAAGAAATTTGAAGTTTTTGAAGAAATTCCCAAAAATTAGGGTCCAAAATCCATTATTCAATGTCAAAATCGTGCTATAATGGATGGGTAATGTAGATTCTAGGTTAGAAACACTTATCTAATCAAAAAGACAAGAAATCTCACTTCAAAAATTTCCTAACCAAGATTTTGGGTTTCAAAAATTGAAGAATCAAGCACACCCCGGCTAAACCCTCTGAGATGTCGCTTAAGCGACACATGGTGTCGCTTTCGCAGCATCGCTTTCGTTTTAGTAAACCCCAACTAAGTTACCCATGTTTCTTTCATGATGGATACCATGCTAAAGCATAGGTCGCTTTTGTAACCCTGCCCTCACTAAAGCAGACCCTACACCAGAACACAGCCAATAGGAAAATACTCCAATTCTCAAACTTCTGAATAGTTCCTAGAGATTCGATCGGAATCCCGTACACACAAACCATATATTCTATCACAATAAATTTGTTGTTCAGGACTCGATGGAACCATGAAATTTAAATTTGAGGCCACCATGACCTAAAACTTAATTAGTTGCCAAGAAATTAACTTTCAGACTCAAAAAGACCAAAATTTCCTCGGAGCTTCCAAAAAGTACACAGGAACTTTCCCTTGGCCTAAAATCATCCCCCTATCCAATAGAATCATTGGGATTCAACTCCCAGCATCTAAAATCTAAATATTTCCCAAAGTCAACTCTAAATTAAAAAATTTAATCATTTCCAACATATGACATTGAATCTTCGATATAACACCGAAATTGATTTCGTCAACTCTCCTAGAAAAAATTCTACATTCTGAAGCTGATGGAACCGACATAATTCAATTTCAAGACTCGCAACTCCAAATTAAACTGAATACCACTATTTCACAATTTAAGCTTTCAAAACATAAATATTTCAAGAAATCTCAGTTTTTTAAAGAATTTCACAAAAGCGACTTCGAATACCGATCAAAATGACTTTTAATACATTTACAACTTTAGTAATAGTATAATATGATTACTATTTAATAGTCAATTAATTAGGTATTTTATAGCATTTTCATTTAGAGTAGAGGTAAAATGGTAATCCACTTTTCACTATGTTGCTTCCCACTTTTAATAATATATCATATTGTAATTGCTACACTACTATTTTTAAGTATTAAAATCTATGCTCGCCATTTTCGTGTGCCTAATGCATTGGTACAGAAATCTATGTTCCCAATGACATCTTTTGTGAACAAGGCCCATTTTTAAGTATTAAAATATATGCTCGCCATTTTTGTGTGCCTAATGCATTGGTACAGAAATCTATGTTCCCAATGACATCTTGTATGAACAAGGCAGTAAAATAATTACTAGTATGAATAAGGAAGGTAAAATGATTTTTGGTGTGAAGAAGGATGGCTAAGTGATTATTGGTGTGAACAAGGCTGATAAAAATATTTTTTCTTCATAATTCTATCAGCTTTTAGCAATGCTAAGTTATGTGATGGAAAATAATAAAGTTCCTAGTGGCAACAAATGTGTGGAAAGTGTGGATTCCTAGGAAACTGAGCCAAAAGGCATTAAGGAAAAAAGAGTTCACCTCAATCATGTGAAGTTTTTTAATCATCTCCTCTGTATATATGTGTGTGTATGTTTGTGTATATATATATATATATATATATATATATATATATATATATATATTGATTGCTACACAATAATTTTTAAGTATTAAAACCTATGCTTGTCATTCATATGTGCCAGATACATTGGTTCAAAAATCTATGTTCCAATGACATTTGGTGTGAACAAGGTTGTAAAATAATTAATAGTGTGAACAAGACAGGTAAATTGATTTCTGGTGTGAAGAAGGTTGGTTAAGTGATAACTGGTTTGAACAATGATAATAAAATAATTTGTCTTCATCGTTATGTCGACTATTGGAAATCTATGTTCCAAATGAGATTTGTTGTGAACAAGGCTGGTAAAATAGTTACTAGTGTGAACAAGGCCAGTAAAATAATTTTTTGTGTGAAGAAGACTAGTTAAGTGATTACTAGTGTGAACAAAGTAGATAAAATAATTTGGCTTCATTATTTCGTTTTCTATTGGTAATGCTAAATGACATGATGGAAAATTATAAAATTTCTAGTTGCAAGATATGGATTGAAAGTGTGGATCCCTAGGAAACAAAGCCAAAAGACGTTAGAGCCAAAAGAGTTCATCAAAGTCATGTGAACTTTGTAATCTTCTTTTTTATTATATATATACACACACTTATGAGTAATGATAGTTCTTTAAAATTGAAGATGCTTATAAGGTTAAGGAAAGGTTCTTCTATTCTCTCATAGTTTGACAACACAAGTTAACATGGAAAAGGGCTTCTTCAAGGTTTTCAACCAACCCTAAGCCCAGTGCAAAACAGATGGTAAGTGTACTTCCTCCCTATGGTATTTCATTTTCTTCGATTTTTTTCTTGAATTTTTTTCTTCTTCTTTTTGGTATGTGGGAAGGGGAAGGCCTTAGTGAAATTTAAATCTACAAAATTTAGATACAAATGAACTTAGATCCCATAGTCTTTTACATTATTTTAGGTATATTTTTCCTCTAATATTTTTATGTGAATAAACATATATTTGATCTATAATTCTTGTTGACTCTTTTTCTCAATTTTTTGTTTAAGTAATACTTTTTTAAAGATGTGGGTTGTGTATAAGGGAGAGAAAGTAAAAGGAGAGATGTATTTGTGTGATGCAAGTAAATTATTTGCTAGATATTTATATATATTGAATCTCCTAAATTTTATGCTACTATTATGTAGATTTATTTCAGTTAGCTGATGTCATAAATTACATATGTCATTTCCAAATGAAGATATTATGGGTGTTGATGGAAGTAACTTTGTGTTAGAACTCTGAGAATGCCTCAAATAGTTACATTCTTGAATTCTAACCTCTAAAGTTTGAAACTTTGAGTTTATTTGTAAAAAAGATTTCTTTCAATATTGATTGCTTTTATAATATTGTCAATCTGATTTAAAAAACCTAATGTTGTTCTATATTTGTTTTAAAAAATAATATTTTATTTTTTCACAGAAAATCCCCATTGGTTATATAAATTACAAGAATGAAAGGTTACTTAGGGAAGTTTCCCTTAGGGATCGGTTTGGCAATATGTGGCCTATTAGAGTGATCAAAGAAGGAAGAAATTTGTATTTTTACTATGGATGGGTGAAATTCATTGGGGGTAACACTCTAGAGTTTGGAGACTTTTTAATATTTGATAATGATGGTAAAAAAATATTTAAATTTAAATTACTTGGAATAACTGGATGTAAAAAGAATAGAGCTGGGGGTGGAAAGAAAGAGGAAGAAATGAATGTTGAACATCAGAAGAGTGTAGATAAAAGGGGAACATTTGGACCAGTGATTACAACACTAGTGCTTCTGATGATGATAGTGCCAAGGATTACATGGTAGAAAAATAAGATGCTGAAAAAGAGGTAGAGAAGGAAAAGGAACAGTTACTCATGAAAAAGCGTCATGCTCAAAATGCAGATATGAGGAAGAGAAAGAAGAAGAAAAGGATGACGGGGAGGGGGAGGAGGAAGATCAAGAAAAGAATGAAAGAGCTTGAACATTTAAGAAAAAGGTGCAACATTGAAAAGGTAGACACAATTATTAAAGTTCTTTTTATCTACTGCTCCATTTAATTTTATATGTAAATCAATTCTTTCCTTGTAAGTATATTCCTACAAAAAATGATGTCTTTTCTTATTTGGAGCTAATCTTGTAGAGATATAATGTCAGAAAATGTTGAAGATTCTAAGTTTGTATAGAAATGATTGGTTATTTGGATCCCAGACAAAAGGAGTCTAAGGGCATATTTAGTTAATGTTTTTAATAGAGAAGAATAATAAACTTAAATATCATTTTATAACACTTTTGATATACGCCAAAAATCTTATTTCTTTATTAAAGTCTATGTTCAATAAATTACAACCATATAAAATGAAATGGTTGGAGTATTTGTGAGTTTTCATGAGATTTCAGTTGTGAATCTGGCTAATTAACTTTCTTGATTCAGCTGGATGCCAAAATTTCATTGCTTGCAAGGTGAGGAATGTCCCTGACCAATATATTCAAAAGTGGGCGTACAACTCAGCCAAAAAATCCTTATTTCGTAGCAAAAAAATGAGAAAAAAGAAGGGATCAACTGGCAATGGAAATCCTATAACTATATATTCTAGTGTATGATTTTATAGTTCAATATTATAGCATTATAATTTAACAAACTCTTTGTTTCTAATTGCAGTACGTTCCAATAGATGTGGTGAGAGACTACAAACTTGAACTCCCTCCAAGAATTACCATTTTCGAGTCTGCAGGCAGAGAATTTGAGGCAAGAGTCAATAAATGGAACGACGATAGAATATAGCTAGTTGGCGGATGGCGCAAATTATGTAGGTGGAACCTTGTGGAGAAAGATGACAAATGTACCTGTGAATTTGTGAAAGGAAAACGTGGCAAGGGAATTTACTTACAAGTTCAAGTTCTCCATGAAGGATCAAGTTCCCATCCTATTAATAAATGAAAGAAATAGTTTACTGCAATTGAACAAAGCATTTTAATTTTCACGGTCTTTATTGTTGTTGTATGTTAACAATTTTTAAGACTATAAGTACTATCGTTTGTTGAAAGAAAATGAAGGTTGTTTTAGTTAGTATTATTTCTCTGATAAAGGAAACAGAAACTATTTTAGTTTGATTTTATTCATCAATTATATATGGCTTAATATCTTTGTCGAAGGGTAGTAACTTGACATGTCACGACCCAAAAACTGAGGTCATGATGACACACATCTCAAAACCCAATCTGATGTGTAACCCTAAAAATAAAACTCATACAAGACTCCCAAAGGGGAAAGTGATGCCACGATTTAAATAAAAAATAAAAAATAAAGAAATTATCCCAAAACCTGGTGTCATAAGTATAAAGAGCATCTAATACAAGGTTCGAATCTGAAGATACAACATAAGTCTCTGAATGATACAAAAGACTGAAAAATAAAGATAGACTAGTGACGATCCGAATTCTGGAACCTCACCACTAATCTGAGAATACATAATCCTCTAGAATATTAACTGCCACGTGGGGTACCCCGACTAATATCTGCATCAAAAAGGGACACAGAAGTAGGGGTGAGTACAATTCACATGTACTCAGTAGGTTTTAGCTGACTGAGTATAAGGAATTAATCAAACCTATGAAATAAACTAAGAAACGCTTCCACCTGCATACAGAAAAGTCTCACTTCGGCATCGGTGCCGCCAGTTTATATATATATTTGCGCGAGTAAAGTAAACCCATAATAACAGCTCATAATCACAATTAATCAGATAATTCAAGCAGCACAGATATCAATGCAATGCAATGTAATATGATGATGCAATGATGTGGTGGTACGGTGGAATCAAGACTATCGCACAGCTTGTCGTATACACCTGTCGAGCTGTGCTACCAAGCAGGACCCATGGGGGTCTCACAGACCATATACCTCAATCACAATATCTCATTATCCTTGCCACCTCCTCGTGGTCAAGGGATCACAATGCATCCACTACCCTGCCGGAAAACTGCCTCGGTCAGGGACTCAAGATACAAAGGTTAGGATCACAATGCATCGACTACCCTGCCAGAAAACTGCCTCGGTCAGGGACTCAAGATACAAAGGTTGGGATCACAATGCATCCACTACCCTGCCGGAAAACTGCCTCGGTCAGGGACTCAATATACAAAGGTTTAAAGGTGTTTCATTTTCTTTCTCAAAAAGAATTTCCATATTTCTCAACTTCCCAGGTTTCATGATATGATGAATGAGGATGAATGCATCAAAACACATATGCATGGAAGTAATAATCAACTCACATGTGGTATAAGGTTCAAAGTTCTCAAAACTTAACCTACACATGATATTCACCCTCAATAAATAGTAATGGGAAGAACACACTTTCATTTAAATATTCACCCCTTTCTCAACAATATTTCAATACTCAAGTATGCTCAAAACCCCCAACTCAATCTCTCAGGCGGCATCACAAGTCAAATAATATACTCAAGCCTCTCTCTTAGGCAAATCATAATTCACATGCTCTCAAAGCAAATAAGATAACAGATAAGGCCCCCACACGGGCTATGTAATACAAATAAACCCTGTCACGGCAACACATTAATAAATAAGCCTCCACACGGACATCACAATATATATAACATTCTCAACTCATACTACAACCCCATCCCAAAGTCTATAACATATGAATGACTAATTACCCCATCTCAATCTCAAAGAAAGATAGCCAAACCTACCTCAATTGCCGAAGCCGCACTCGAATACCTCCACCGGACAAGCAACTCTTGAATTCAGCGCCCGGAATGACAACCCACTATCAACAATGAAACACACACGCCACAAGGAGTCCAATGACACCCATATTGATAGGTTTTGGAACCGGGGGTAAAATGGTCCAAAAATTAACTATTTTCGAAAAGGGTCAAATCTGGAAATTTATTGAACAATCCCATTCTATTGGTAATAAGGAAGTCATGGTTGAAAAACCCATAAAAATAGAGCTCAAAACGAGTTGGAAATCACAATTTTCCTTAAATTCGGATTAGGGAAGAAACAAAGATTTTTGGGGTTTGAAACTAAAATTTAAGAGTTAAAATCGTCAAAAACTTAATGAAAAAGGAAGGTTTTAGGTCAAAAATCACTTACCCAACACTTTGCCTCAAAAATCTCTTCTCAAATCACCTCAAGGAGTTCAAGAACTCAAACAAATGATGAAAAATATTGAAATGGGAAGAAAGGGGCATTTTCTGCCCAAAAAGTTATTGTTCACGCATGTTACTGTTCACGCGTGTTACTGTTCACGCGTGTTTTATACAAATTTTCGAAAATCACCCTCAAGGTCATTACATTATCCACCACTAAAAAGGATGTTCGTCCTCGAACATAAGATAAAATAAAGTACCTGGGGTCTCAAAAAGCTGAGGGTACCGAGCCTGCATATCAGACTTTAACTCCCAAGTCGCCTCCTCAGCAGGCCGATGCTGCCACTGCACCTTGACCGAAGCGACCTCCTTGGTCTTGAGTCTACGAAGCCGCCTATCTAGAATAACTGTCGGCTCCTCCTCATAAGTCAAATTCGGATTCAACTCTAGCGCATCATAAGAAATCACATGAGACTCATCCGGTATGTACTTGCGAAGCATGGAAACATGAAACACCGGATGGACAGCTGACAATTTAGGGGGTAAGGCCAACTTATACGCCACTCCACCTACTCTCCTCAGGATTTCAAACGGGCCAACAAACCTTGGGCTAAGCTTGCCCTTCTTTCCGAACCTCATCACACCCTTCATGGGCGATATTTTAAGCCACACGCAATCACCCACCATGAACTCTAAGGGACGAACCCTCCTATCAGCATAACTCTTCTGACGACTCTGAGCTGTCAATAGTCGACCCTGAATCAAACGTACCCGCTCCACAGCATCCCTAAGTAAGTCAGTATCCAATGCATCAACCGCAATAGAATCAAACCATCCAATGGGTGATCGACACCTACGACCATACAATGCCTCAAATGGTGCCATTTGAATGCTGGAGTGATAACTGTTATTATAGGCAAACTCTGCTAAGGGCAAGTGTTGGTCCCATCGGGCACCAAAATCAATCACACAGGCCCTAAGCATATCCTCCAACACCTGAATATTCCGCTCGGACTGACCATCGGTTTGGGGATGAAATGCTAAACTCATCTCTAGCCGCGTACCCAAACCACGCTGTAATGCCTTCCAAAAGTGAGAGGTGAACACTGAACCCCGATCCGATACAATAGAGATAGGCACCCCATGCAGCCTAACAATCTCACGAAGATAGATCCTAGCTAACTGATTCGCATTGTAGCTAGTCTTCACCGGAAGGAAATGGGCTGATTTGGTCAATCGATCCACAATCACCCAGACAGAGTCATACTTACCCAATGCCATGGGTAATCCAGACACGAAGTCCATAGTGATACGCTCCCATTTCCACTAAGGAATGGGCATCCTTTGCATAGGACCACCCGATTTCTGATGCTCATACTTCACTTGTTGGCAATTTAAACACTTAGCCACAAAATCAATAATGTCTCTCTTCATGCCACACCACTAATAGTGTTGTTTCAAGTCATGAAACATCTTTGCCACTCCCGGGTGAATCGAATACTTGGAACAATGAGCCTCCTCCAATATCATACGTACCCATTCACTAACCTTGGGCACACAAATGCGACCATTAATCCTCAAAACTCCTTCCGAATCAAGAGAGGCTGATTTTGCTTCACCACTTAACACTTTGTCTCGAATGGCCCTCAACTTTTCATCTTTAAACTGGTGTGTACGAATCTGGTCCATCAAAGTAGACCTAGCCTCCACAAAGGCCAAAATACCATGATGCGTAGAAATATCAAGTCGGACCAACTGTCTAGCCAATGACTGAACCTCCAATGCCAAAGGCCTCTCCACAGCCTTAAGAAAGGCCAAACTACCCATGCTAGATGCTTTGCGACTCAGGGCATCCGCTACCACATTAGCTTTTCCCGGATGATAAAGTATGGTAATGTCATAGTCTTTCAATAACTCTAACCACCTACGCTGCCGCATGTTCAGATTCGGCTGAGAAAAGATATACTTAAGGCTACGGTGGTCAGTATAGACCTCGCAATGCACTCCATAGAGATAATGCCTCCACAACTTCAGAACAAACACCACCGCTGCTAACTCTAAGTCGTGGGTAAGATAGTTCTTCTCATGTACCTTCAACTGTCGAGAAGCATAAGCTATAACTCTACCTTTTGCATCAATACACCACCCAAACTGACTCTCGAAGCATCACAAAACACAATAAATGCCACGCCCTCCTCGGGTAAGGCTAGAATAGGTGCTGAAGTCAATAATTCCTTGAGCTTTTGAAAGCTCGCCTCACACTCATCAGTCCACTGAAATGCCACGGTCTTTTGAGTTAGCCTAGTCAATGGGGCTGCAATAGAAGAGAATCCTTGAACAAACCGACGATAGTAGCCTGCCAACCCAATAAAACTCCGAATCTCGGTAACCGAAGTAGGCCTAATCCAATCACGAACCGCTGCAACTTTGGCTGGATCAACCATAATACCATCCTTGGTCACTATATGACCCAAGAATGTCACAGACTCAAGCCAAAACTCACATTTGGAGAATTTTGCATACAACGTCTCCTCTCTCAATCTCTGAAGGACTGTCCTCAGGTGCCTAACATGATCCGCCTCATTCTTGGAATAAACCAAGATGTCATCAATAAACACGATCACAAACGAGTCCAAATAAGGTCGAAATACCCGGTTCATCAACTCCATAAAAGCAGCCGGGGCATTAGTCAACCCGAAGGACATAACCACAAATTCATAATGCCCATAACGAGTCCTGAATGCAGTCTTCGGGATATCAAATTCCCGAACTCTCAACTGATGGTAACCCGACCTCAAATCAATCTTTGAGAACACCGATGCACCTTGAAGCTGGTCAAATAAATCATCAATGTGAGGGAGAGGATACTTGTTCTTGATAGTGACTTTGTTCAACTGTCGATAGTCAATACACATCCTCATAGTACCATCTTTCTTCACAAATAAAACCGGTGCACCCCACGGTGATACACTAGGTCTAATAAACCCTTTCTTCAACAAATCTTCCAATTGTTCTTTCAACTCTTTCAATTCTGCCGGAGCCATCCGATAAGAAGAAATAGAGATGGGTTTAGTGTCATGCTCCAAATCAATCACAAAATCGATATCACGGTCAGGAGAAACTCCCGGCAAGTCTGTAGGAAATACATCCATAAACTCTCTCACCACCCTCGTAGTCTCTATATGAGATGAATCCATGGTGAGATCACGTACATGAGCCAAATAAGACAAACAACCCTTATCCATCAAGCGACGAGCACGAATATAAGATATCCCCCCGTTAGGATACGAACTCGGATTATCCTTCCATACTAAGCTAGGTAAACCGGGATAAGCTAAGGTCATGGTCTTTGCATAACAATCTAATATAGCATGATAAGGAGATAACCAGTCCATACCCAATATCACATCAAAATCAAGCATGTCTAGTAAAATCAAGTCTGCACGGGTCTCTCTACCCGAAAATATCACCAAACATCCCTTGTATACCCGATCCACTACTAAAGATTCACCTATTGGGGTAGAAATAGTAATAGGCACAATAAGGGACTCACTCACATAATCAATACCCACATCAAAATAAGTCGACACATAAGAATAGGTAGACCCTGGGTCAAATAATACTGACGTAAAATGATGGCAAACCAGAACAATACATGTAATAACCACATCAGAGGCCTCTGCCTCAAATTTACCTAGTATAGCATAGCATAATTAATGGTCACCCTTAGCTTGTGAACCACTACAACCACCACCTCGAGTACTCCATGAAGCACCTCAAACAACTAAAACTGGTGTATTGCAGACAACTTGTGACCCTGGCTAAATAGAAGAAGAATCACATATTTGCCCCTTATTCAAACTCACCATCACAAAATAACCTAAGTAAACTACTCCCAACTCATCATAGGAGGACCGACAGGTCTATGAGCAAGAACAGACCTCTATCACTTCTTAGCCATTCCCGTAATTATAAAAAGAAATAAGACATTCCATGTGCCTTCAAGATACCCAATTTTGAACAACCTGTCCTGACACTTGGTCAAAAAGATATAAGCCTTCTCAACAGTGATAACCTCAAACTTGGGAGACAATACCCTGACGACATAGGTCTAACATAAACATAGCAACGCTAGAAGACATAGGTGGAACCACAGATCTCAAAGGAATCCAAAGTGGGCTAATTAGATATCTAAAATTTGAAATCTAACTGTCAAAGTCTAACCGACCATCTTCCATACTTTTTTTTTGTTGCTCCACATCTTCATACTCATAATCAGGCTCGAATAGGCATCACTAAATCATCCTTAAGCAAGAGCCGATATTTCGAACCCGACAGTTACTTTTAATGCGGAAGGAATAGATCAGAGGTAAATAACACTTGATATGAATAAATCGCACGAAGGGAGTAAAAAGAAAGAAATTCTCCTATTAAGTATCTTGTAGCCTCTCGAAGATAAGTACGGACGTCTACGTACCGATCCGCAAGACTCTACTAGACACCCTGCTCTTTAACTTATAAGACCGGTGAACCTAGTGCTCTGATACCAATTGTCACGACCCAAAAACTGAGGTCATGATGACACACATCTCAAAACCCAATCTGATGTGTAACCCTAAAAATAAAACTCATACAAGACTCCCAAAGGGGAAAGTGATGCCACGATTTAAATAAAAAGAAAAAAAAATGAAGAAATTATCCCAAAACCTGGTGTCATAAGTATAAAGAGCATCTAATACAAGGTTCGAATCTGAAGATACAACATAAGTCTCTGAATGATACAAAAGACTGAAAAATAAAGATAGACTAGTGACGATCCGAATTCTGGAACCTCACCACTAATCTGAGAATACACAATCCGCTAGAATATTAACTGCCATGTGGGGTACCCCGACTAATATCTGCATCAAAAAGGGACACAGAAGTAGGGGTGAGTACAATTCACATGTACTCAGTAGGTTTTAGCTGACTGAGTATAAGGAATTAATCAAACCTATAAAATAAACTAAGGAACGCTTCCACCTGCATACAGAAAAGTCTCACTTCGGCATCGGTGCCGCCAGTTTATATATATATTTGCGCGAGTAAAGTAAACCCATAATAACAGCTCATAATCACAATTAATCAGATAATTCAAGCAGCACAGATATCAATGCAATGCAATGTAATATGATGATGCAATGATGTGGTGGTACGGTGGAATCAAGACTATCGCACAGCTTGTCGTATACACCTGCCGAGCTGTGCTACCAAGCAGGACCCATGGGGGTCTCACAGACCATATACCTCAATCACAATATCTCATTATCCTTGCCACCTCCTCGTGGTCAAGGGATCACAATGCATCCACTACCCTGCCGGAAAACTGCCTCGGTCAGGGACTCAAGATACAAAGGTTAGGATCACAATGCATCGACTACCCTGCCAGAAAACTGCCTCGGTCAGGGACTCAAGATACAAAGGTTGGGATCACAATGCATCCACTACCCTGCCGGAAAACTGCCTCGGTCAGGGACTCAAGATACAAAGGTTTAAAGGTGTTTCATTTTCTTTCTCAAAAAGAATTTCCATATTTCTCAACTTCCCAGGTTTCATGATATGATGAATGAGGATGAATGCATCAAAACACATATGCATGGAAGTAATAATCAACTCACATGTGGTATAAGGTTCAAAGTTCTCAAAACTTAACCTACACATGATATTCACCCTCAATAAATAGTAATGGGAAGAACACACTTTCATTTAAATATTCACCCCTTTCTCAACAATATTTCAATACTCAAGTATGCTCAAAACCCCCAACTCAATCTCTTAGGCGGCATCACAAGTCAAATAATATACTCAAGCCTCTCTCTTAGGCAAATCATAATTCACATGCTCTCAAAGCAAATAAGATAACAGATAAGGCCCCCACACGGGTTATGTAATACAAATAAACCCTGTCACGGCAACACATTAATAAATAAGCCTCCACACGGACATCACAATATATATAACATTCTCAACTCATACTACAACCCCATCCCAAAGTCTATAACATATGAATGACTAATTACCCCATCTCAATCTCAAAGAAAGATAGCCAAACCTACCTCAATTGCCGAAGCCGCACTCGAATACCTCCACCGGACAAGCAACTCTTGAATTCAGCGCCCGGAATGACAACCCACTATCAACAATGAAACACACACGTCACAAGGAGTCCAATGACACCCATATTGATAGGTTTCGGAACCGGGGGTAAAATGGTCCAAAAATTAACTATTTTCGAAAAGGGTCAAATCTGGAAATTTATTGAACAATCCCATTCTATTGGTAATAAGGAACTCATGGTTGAAAAAACGATAAAAATAGAGCTCAAAACGAGTTGGAAATCACAATTTTCCTTAAATTCGGATTAGGGAAGAAACAAAGATTTTTGGGGTTTGAAACTAAAATTTAAGAGTTAATATCGTCAAAAACTTAATGAAAAAGGAAGGTTTTAGGTCAAAAATTACTTACCCAACACTTTGCCTCAAAAATCCCTTCTCAAATCACCTCAAGGAGTTCAAGAACTCAAACAAATGATGAAAAATATTGAAATGGGAAGAAAGGGGCATTTTCTGCCCAAAAAGTTATTGTTCACGCATGTTACTGTTCATGCGTGTTACTGTTCACGCGTGTTTTGTACAAATTTTCGAAAATCACCCTCAAGGTCATTACATGACACCACTACAATCATTAAGAGTTACCTCTTAGTACAAATATTTTATTAATGGTAGAAGGTGAAACTTGAACTCAACTTAAATTAATAATACACCATTGAACACTTGTACCTAATATTTTAAGATCAAATGAATATGTCATGGGATCAATGCATTCCAATGTCAAGAGAATTATTTCTTTCTTGTGTTTTTATTATACATGTAGAGAATTTCACTTGAAATTGTAAGGCATATGACATAAGAAGCAATCTACACAATACTACAAAAAGGGCCTTGTGGCAAGTTATGGAACATCAAATTAAGTATGAGAGGATATGCATGGAGTGCAACCCAGAATCATCCTTCGGGTTGAGAATACCACAATAATAGTCCATCTCTCAAAAAATCAAAGAAATTTGTGGGTTCAAAGAAGATTTTCCTTTCAAGTTCAAAATCTCATCAAAACAATGTCTAAGTAGTAAAAAAAGTAAGTTCAACATAAGTATCTCTTTAAAGCAAGATTTCAAAGAAAATGATACAGTTTCTCATAAAACCCCAAATTTCCAAAGTAAACCAACAACACGCTCCCTAGAAGTAAAATCTATAGTAAATCAATTTAGAAATTGAAAATCCACATCATATCATTCACGACTCCATCTGTGATCAAATGTAAATACCATTGGATGAATGATGCAAATCTCAAGAGCGTTATTTTTCCTTTTATCTTTATTATACGTATAGAAAGTTTCACCTAAATTTGTAAGGCATATATCAGAAGAAGCAGCAGACACAACACTATTAAAAGGCTCTTGTGGAAAGTTATGGAACATCAAATTAAATACGAGAGGATGAAAATGAGATTTTCTCCCATGATGAGTTTTTACTTTGGTTTATTACACACTTTGCATTTTTTGTGATGCATACTTCACCCCTCATTAAAACTTGGGTTATTACAAATCTTTCATTCTTCATGATGCCGTACTTACCCCTTTTTAAAAGTAGGATTATTAAAAGTCTTGCATTCTTCGTGATGCGAACTTAAAAATCATCATAATTTGCAGTATATTGTCCAAATGTTTATATGTCAAAGAATTCAAAACTAATTTAACTTCAAGATTTTTATCGAAATAATAATTGGAACGTCCATTGTATCATAAGGAAAATGTAGTTGTTTTTAAGCATAGTATTGTCGGGATTTGTTAGGGATAATAGTTTAGTTATAGGTGATGCGTGTGTCTTTTAGTTGATCAAGGAACTTCAGGCTAATGAACTCATGCTAGAAGGTGCATATATTACACAATTAAGGTGGAGCAAAAATCAATAAATTGACACATTTTACCCTTTTTAATTTATCTATTTTTCCTCTTATGCTCTCTGTTGATCAACAATAAGCTTAAATTCGTCTACATTTCTTCACTACTTATACAGACTTGACAAAGTTCAGTTGTATTGAGGAGAAATCTTTTTTTCTAATTGTGATTGCTTCATCAATTTCTCAATTTTAAATGTAAATAAATGCTAAGTACTATATTTCTTTAATTGGGTTTAGGGTGTCAATGAAGAGGTTGAGTTAATAAATAGGATCATGTTTTCACGAGTTAATTTTTCCATCCTAAATTAGGGTGAAACTCTCCTAAAAATTAGTGGTTAAAAACCTCCATTCTCATAGAACAAAACATATCCCTATTGTCATCTAAAGCTTAGAATTATAGTGGTCTATTTTTCTCATTTCTTTATTTATTAATTTCAAATGTTTCATTTTGTTTTACCAAGCATTTTCACTTTTTAACTTTGAATTTTTAAGTATGATCCATTTTTCTTACTAAAATACCTGATGAAATTATTCCTTTTCATTATTTACTTTTAAAAGTTACCACATAAGTTATAATAACTAAAATGGTACCATTACTTTTTTTCTAGCAAGCATTAAAATCAATATATTTACTCCAAACTTTTATGCAACATCACTTTATTTTACTATTTTATATATCGGTGATAATAATCATATTATTTTTTTTCTTAATTCTTATACAAGAGTATTTCCTCAACAACAATGGACACTAATAACACGTTATTATTATTACTGGTGTTAGAAAATATTCTTTTAAGATATTTATAATATTTTCCTCTTTATATATTATCCATTAATATTATAAAATATTATAAGTTTAAGGTGCCAGTGCAAATTCTTTTGTTCTCTTAAAAAAGCTTGTAGGGTTAATATGTTGTTGTAAATTCTTTTATTTCTTAAAGAAGCTTGTAAGTTAAACTTCTAAAAGTTTAACAATTAAAGTGAACAAGGAAAAGGGCTTCTTCAAGGTTTTCCACCTTTATACCAGTGTACAAAAAATGGTAAGTATATTTCTCCCATCATGGTATTTGATTTATTGAGAATTTTTTCTTTAATGTCTTTCTTTTACACGATGGGGTGCTGGATAAGGAAAGGCCTTGGTGAAATTTAGATCTTGAAAACCTTCGTGTGATGCAAGTTAATTTCATACTAGTATTATATATTAAATTTCAAAATTTAATATCAGTATTATATAGTATTGAGTTAGCAGATGTCATAAATTTCATATATCATTTTCAAATGATCAAACTATGAGTGTTGACAGAAGTAACTTCGTAGTAAAATATGTGAACGCCTCAAATTTAATTTTGTAGTGTATGATATAGTTACATTCTTGAATTATAACAAAAGTCTTTATTAGAAATACATTTTTTTCTTCTTCTAATAGTGGCTGATTTTATGATATGTTCAATCAAATTAAAAGAAATTAATTTTTTTGCTACATTTCTTTAGAAAATGAAGCTTTTTATTTCTTTTTTTTGCATCACTGTAATGACCCCGGCGGTTATTTGCTTATTTTCATGTTTATTTCCTATTTTTTCCCCTTTTAGTAGTTTCTGTATAGTGTCTCTAATATGTTTGGATGGGTGGCACACTTCTAGAGGTGGTCAGGAGAGTTTGGGGAATTTCCCCACTTT